>NW_024038243.1:600000-1005000 GCF_016077235.1 Cyprinodon tularosa
GAGCGTTCTAATAGTGTATATGAGAGCGTTCTAATAGTGTATATGAGAGCTTTCTAGTAGTGTATATGAGAGCGTTCTAATAGTGTATATGAGAGCGTTCTAATAGTGTATATGAGAACTTTCTAGTAGTGTATATGAGAGCTTTCTAATAGTGTATATGAGAGCGTTCTAATAGTGTATATGAGAGCTTTCTAATAGTGTATATGAGAGCGTTCTAATAGTGTATATGAGAGCGTTCTAATAGTGTATATGAGAGCTTTCTAGTAGTGTATATGAGAGCTTTCTAATAGTGTATATGAGAGCGTTCTAATAGTGTATATGAGAGCTTTCTAGTAGTGTATATGAGAGCTTTCTAATAGTGTATATGAGAGCTTTCTAATAGTGTATATGAGAGCGTTCTAATAGTGTATATGAGAGCTTTCTAGTAGTGTATATGAGAGCGTTCTAGTAGTGTATATGAGAGCTTTTTAATAGTGTATATGAAAGCTTTCTAGTAGTGTGTATGAAAGCTAAAGCTTTTCACCAGTTTATATGAACAGTTCTCACTACTTTGTATGAGAGCTTTTGAGTAGATTATATAAGAGGTAAATGTTTTCACTAGTTTATGTGAGAGCTTTTTACTAGTGTTTGTGTGAGGTTTTCAGTATATTATATGGAAGAGTGTAATTTAATATGTGTATATGCAAGTTAATTCTGATTTATGTCCCTGGGGGCACCTCATAAATATATGTGACATATGAGCTTTACGTTCTTACCTAAGGGACAAAATAAAATATTGAACTTTTTGGTGATATTAATTTCTCTGCTGGAGCCTACCTGTAAACCCAGCACATCTCGAAGAAATGCTTTCATAGGCTGCTAAGACATTTATGCTTCATCTTTTAGCAGAACATCAAACCGCCACAGTTACAGTAGAATGGTTTAGCTTAAGCAATATCCATGTGTCAAAGTGGCTCAGTAAAATTCCGGCCCTAAGTCCATTGGTGGAAGCATGTGTAAACTAATGTTTACAGAGGCTCTCTACTAACACTGATGGAGCTATAATTGGTCTCTGGATGTACTGCTCCAGACCTAATGGAGGAGATCTGTAGATGTAACTACAGTAATGATTTACTGTTCTCCTTCCATTGGTCTGAAGGTTTTGGTTTTGGTTCCAGACCTACAAATACCCTAGCCAAGTATTGTGAATATACAGATAAGTAAAATGATCAGCATTAAAAATGAAGTTCTCTGTTATCAACACCCCTTAGGGTTTAGTGCTTCAGTATAAAGGCTATGTAGTTTTTTTTTTTTGCATTGATACAAATGATGCAAACTTTGCAGAAAACACCAAGTAATTGTATTAAAACACATTTTTTAATGCAAAGATTTATTAGCCAAACAACTGACAGAATAAATCTTTTGTTTTTTTTTCCCTACATTAGATGCAAGCTGAAATCACTCCTTAATTCATTGACCAGAAGTCATGAGCTTCTTGTTTTATTTGCAAAGAAATGCACAAAGTTATCGCTTATCATTCAATATCATTCAATGGTCTGTAAAAAAAATTGTGTTGCCACCAGTGCAGAGCTTTCATAGCATTGGCAGTGGACGGGAGTACGTAATAAGATTACACAAAACTGAAGGGAAGGTTACTGTTTCTACTAATTAAAGTTCTTCAAACCTATTAAAACTTTTCCTTTTCATATAAGCATCATACATGTTGCCCCAAATATATTTCATTTGTTTTTGGAACATTCTGACTGGACTTTCTTGATGCTAATTAATAAGAATCTCTTCTCCATGTCTGCTGATCTTCTATGTATTTTTGAAAGACATTGACCTCTTCCACAAAGGAGTCTTACTCTCTTTATCCTTTATGTTAGGCAACACCGAGATGCAAAGGCAAAGAGAATGAAAGATCTGACAGAGTGAAAGTCCACATATGAAGCTCTGCAGTCGACAAAATGTTCACACATTTCCGTAGGCAGAAAACCTCCCACTTCAAATAAAAAACGGTAATGTTTCCTGCCTTTGTAGATTTCCACAGGTCCAGGTTCAGACTTTAAAGGCATTCCCAACCTCTACATTGCGCCCTTGAGCCTCAGTTTTATATATTCCCCTGCTTTTATCCAACAAAGTCAGACACTCTTCTCATGTGATGTGAATTCCCCGGGTCAATCATAAATGCTTTCACTAAATATTATAATTTAACCAGTTGTGGCAACAATTTCATAAGTTTGTTACTACTTAGATTGTAGCTACATGAAAAATAAACTAGATATTCATTGTTAAAGTTGGAAAAAATCTAGAACACCTTAAATTCTTAAAAAAATATTTTTTTGGTTGTAGCACATGTCCACAAATCTTTAGTAAAAAAGAAATGTTCAGTTATATAGCCATGTTTAAATTGGGTTTACAGTCAGTAAGAGGAGCTTTTTATGAAATATTGGTGAATAAGAAAAAAAGAAATAACATCTGTAGAGTTTCTACAAAGAACACGTACAGTATAGTACAATAATAATTGAGTCTGGTGCAATAATTTTTCTGAGGGCCAACAACCGTTTTCATTAAGTCACTGCAGCAAACTCTGACCAAGCTTGCAGTGACAGTTGACAATAGGTAATTTAAGTTTAACAGAAAGAGACAAGAGAACCAGTCTCAATACAATCAACATATTCTCATTATGAGTGCGTACAGTATGAAATCGTACGAACAGTTATGCACACTATTTCGTACGTTTTTGGACGTTTTTCCTCAAAAAACCCCATCAGTGCGCATGCGCTGGCAGACAGAAAAAAAAAGCAGATCCGCGGACGCACGTAAAAATGGGAAAAACAGTGCAATCATCACTTATTCATGTCTCTAACTACGTTGCTTGCTGTTTTATATCTTAGGGTTAGGGTCAGGGTTAGGGCTAATTGTAATTTATATTCTATATACGTGAATGGGGCGTCAGATGCGCATGAGCATATGACGAAAAAAACGTCCAAAACGTACGAAATTACGGCACATAACTTTTCGTATGATTTCACACGCACTCATAATGAGAATAGTTTGATACAATAGGCCATCTGGAAGTTTAAAACCCTCTCTCCACTGGCCCCCGAGAAAGAGGACATGAACAAGAGCACCAACATCAATAATCTGGCCATGATGGCTTGGACTGAGCCGTATAGATAGAAGCAGTAACAGGTGGATCTGATGAATAGTAATGAACAACTTGGTAGAGTTAGGCAGGTGAATGGACTGAGCAATTTAGCCAGCCATCAGTGCCAAGATCATAACAGAAATAGAGCTTTCATTTTTTTCACAGCAGGTCTGGACAGTTATTAATAAATGGTGAATAATTTTTTTTTCAAATCCATGAACACACCATGGCAACTGCCTTAGAAACCGAATGTGTGACGTCACACCAGGACATCGCTCTCGTCTGACAGAAAGTAATGAGATGTTTTTTTTCTATGAATTTTTGCTGTTATCTTTGCAATGCATTGCTCTGAAATGCATAGTGGGCTTAATTCTAGAAGAAAGATTTGGACCAGAAAACAAATTAGCATCTGACAGGAAGAGACACGCAGTTGCAAAATAAAACACATTCCCTTTGGGGTACATGCAAATCACTCAATCGGAAGGGGGAAAAAAAGTCAGTTTTGCCGCATTTGAAATCACAAAGCGAGCATATAATGGGCACAAATGACCAACAAAATATTAAAATAAACAGAATTCCATACCTATAATAGGAGCTCAGAAAGACAGAAAATGGATAAAGTGTAATAGCAATCCTCTTTGAACCTAAGAACAAGGAGGAACAGAGCAGGAACCCACAGCTTGTTGCTCTTCATGAAAAAAGAATCTCCTTTCACTGCCTCACCCAGTAGCCTACAGTACCTTTAAATCAAGCCACAGCATTTACTGCTGCAATTTAATTTTCTTTTAAGGTAGTTCTCATTATATTTTCAATAAAATAACACCCTCTATCTGCTCTAGTAGGATCATACTGCAGCAGGCTGATAATAAAGTCAGGCTTTACTTTGCTTTCACGGCGTCTTTTTAAAAAAATATATACAGTACTTGTTTTTTTTAATAAAAAGATTTCATAATCTGAACCAGCTGAATGTGGGATATTGTTTCAATTTGTTGGGGACCGTGACAGAAGTGAAAAAATCTGTACAGATCTGGATCTGCTCGCCCTGTGTAAAAGAAGCTCTCCCTGAACTGCAGTCAGTGCAACTGGTGTGATCCCAGCTGTAGTGTTGGAAATCCAGGAATAGTTCAAGATAGCACTTCTGTACATTGTTGAATAATGTGTTCAGTCATTTATGCCATGTTGGAGCTAAAGTATGTAAGGTCTACAATTGTTTGGTTAATACATGTTATTATCCCAATTATTCTTGGGAATAGATAACTGGCAAGGGGTACAGGAGTACGTATAAATAGCTCATAATATGCATATGTCAGCTGTGCTGTATCAGGGCCCGTTAGGTTTGCTTAATCAAGTGACACTGGCCTCATCTTCTTAGTGTTTAAAAACATACGATTTTTAACACCTAATATTGTAAAAGTCTCTCGATGTTCAATCGCCATCTCTTTCTCTTCTCATTTACTCCATTGATTGGATTCTGTTCATCATTTGTTAAATACATTCACAACTATTTCCTTCGTTATCCGTTTCAGTGTCTATATCCACCATGTTGGCTAGCCAATGTCCTGGATGACCTCACATTTTTTAGTATGGGCAAAAAACAGATACTACAAAAGACAATTTTCCTTTAAAAAAATGCAACATATCTCAATACTCTAGTGTTCACTACAATTAATGACAGGAGAGTACTTTAAATAAAACGCTTCACCCCGTCTATAACTGAATAAATACCTAATGACATTAAGCAACAAAGACTGGAATCAGGTTCACAAGTGGAATCCCACAAAATAAATTATCCTTTTGTGAAAACAAAAGAAAAAACCCTATTAGCAAAAGGTTAAAATAAATCAAATACTTGACAAAACATGTCAAAAGAAACCAAACTACCACGAGATTTCAGCATAACATGACTCATAAAATCTTAGTAAAAAGAAGAATCAGAAGGAAAATATGTGCGCCGTGGTTCGACCGTGGTATTGGACTGATGGAGGGGTTACTCATTGTTCTTATAAAATCAAAATACTTTTGAATTGAGAAAACGGGAGAATTGCTCCTTGAAAGTCTAATTAAACTCAGCATTTTTCTTCTGTAACTAACTTTCTAGTTAAGCATAGCGGTTATTTGTTTATTCAATTAGATACAATTATTTTTAAACAAATCAGAAGCAAAGTAATGTAAACATTGCAGTTCTGTATGTCTATGTCTTGTCATGTAAACCGACGCCTAAGAGAGACTTTTGCTGTGCAAAATCAGACCTCTTCAATATAAAAAGCAAGCATAAAGAGTGAAAACAGGGTTTTTTTTAGGAATAAAGATGCCCTGCAGGAACAAAGCCGTCTACAGTAGCTGGCCCTCCAGTTTTAAACAGATGACACTGCTTTAGCATATATTACACATGCATATCGCTTCTCTAATCTGGCTGTTTGTGGCTCTTATTGTGGTGGTGGATAAGACGGCGCGAGGAGGGGACTCCTTTGTGCAGCAGCTAATGATGTCCCTTTGTGACTGGGCAGGGTGTGAGGGTTGAGGACACCGGCATAGACTCCGAAGAGTTGCTGTATGGTTCTTAGTATGACTGGCAGCTGCAGTAATCCGCCCTTTGTGTCTTCAGCAGGGCCCCACTGAGCTCCCCTGACAGAGACCGATGTTCCAAACTCCACCCGGCAGCCCAGATGGGCTGAGTGACACCGAGGGAGGAGAGGGGAGGGCTGCAGAGAGAATCGCGATAAAGAAGGAAAGGATAAGGAAGATGGAAAGAAAAACAAGGAATGAGATAAATCGAAATTACATGAATAGAATTATAAAAAAAATCTTTGGGAAGGAATGATCGAGGAAGAGCAGTAAGGAATGAGGATGTGCTCCTGGAAGCCTTTAGAGTTTTGGCTTTATATCCAGGCTGGTTCGTTTACCCAGATATTGTTCTATTTGTTCTTCTGAGGTCACCCTGAAGCGTGCCACAGTAATCCCCCTGATTGGCAGAGGCTTTCTGCTCGAAGCACACTTAACACCTTGCTTCACACACATTTACAGAGATACACATGTTCTTTTCCCCCACTGTGTGACATGGAGGTGTTAATGTAATATAAATAGCGTTGTTGTGACGTCTGACAAACATTTCTCTGTTTCTGTATTTGTTGGATTCTGTTCCACCTTGTTACTTGTAATTAGGGCTTTTCCATCGAAGCGGCCTGGGGTTAGGGACGCCTCCTAACTGGTGCCTCGCGGTTAGGATGCTTTTCATGAACTAACATGAAATATCTTACATTTGTTCAATTTGTCACTTAAAAATGTTGATCTTATTTATTAACTAGTGCTGCAGGAGTAATTATTCCAGCGTTACCTGGAGAACATCTCTAGAAAAGGTTGTTAAATGGCTATAAAACATGTCACTACCTCCTAGACATTTGCCTTTCTGGGACACAAAGAATTAGTTAAAACTATGCTAAGACATGAGGAATCATCTCAGAGAAGCCATTTATTTTTCCTGTCCATCTATTTAGGGATTGGTTTCTGAAATAGCCTCCTCATGAATGCTTATGCCAGGCAGCTGGACAGAAGAGTCCGGCTGATTGTCAAACTTCTGCTTCAGGATGAGCAGTGTTGTTTTTTTCTGGTCGTGGAGCAGCTCTACACCCTCTTCAAATGTGGAGTCAGGGACTCTTTACTATCCCGTCTGTACAGGTGGAGCAGGAGTTTTGTCCACATTGATGGCATTAAGTCGGACCTGTTCCTGTTGCATGTTGGACTCCGTTAGGGCTACCCTGTCATGGGCTCTTAATAACCTTCATGGAAAGGATTTCTAGGCTCAGCCAAGGGTGGGAGAAGGGACTGGTTTGGGGACTGGCAGATTTTGTCCTTGGTTTTTGCAGATGCAGTGGTTCTGCTGGCTACCTTCTGCAAAAATTTACAGCATCCACCGGTGCCATTCGTAGCAGATTTCAAAGCAGTTGAGATGAAGATCAGCTCATTTTAGCCTGAAGCAAAGGTTCTTGATTGGAAAAATGTGTCTTGCCCTTTTCAGGTGTGAGGATACTTGCCTCAAGTGGGAGAGTTCACGGATCCTTGCGTCCTGTTCATGAGTGAGGGGAGAATAGTGTGGGAACTTAATAGATAGATCAGATGCAGCTGCTTCTATTATGTGGATGAAGAGAGAGCTGAGTGAAAAGGCAAAGATCTCAATTTACCAGTCGGTCGACATTCCTACTCTCACTTATTATACTGTACATCACGATTATAATCACTGATCATGACCCAAAGAAAGAGATACTAGATACAAGTGGAGGAAATGAGTTTCATTTGCTGGGTGGCTGGGCACTTCATTAGAGATATGGTGAGGAGCTTGGTCATTGAACACTTCCTTCAGGAGATGTTTGAGTCACGTCCCCTCAGTAGGTGGCCCAGGGGACGACCCAGGACACGCCGGAGGGCCTATGTCTTTTGGCTGGTGCTTTAACACCTCATACTTCCCCAAGAGATGCTGGGATAGGAGGTTTCTGAAATATTTCAAGTTTATCATTTTACAGAAAAAAAATACTAGAAGATGAAAATATTTATAATACAGAAGAAAACATTTTATTGTACAGTTTGCAATGTACGCATAGTCTGAATTGCAAGTCGGACTGTAATTCTCAAAATATATGACTGTACTGTATGTTAAATAAATATTAAACAACTTCTGGAAAATTGTCTTTTTGGTAGATAAGAACACAGCGATAATTGGCCATGATGGACCCCAGAATATTAGAAAAAGACCAAATAAAACAAACACATCAAACCAACCGTTAAGTACAGTAGAGGATGGATGATGGTTAGGTGTTTGTTTTATAGCCAAAGCATCAGACTCATGAACTCTGTTTACTCTTCTTTTTGGTGACAGGCGTAACTTTCTGAAGGACTGGTGCGGACATGTGCCCACCAATAATTGCTCCTTTTGTTCCCCTGTCCGCTCATTTACTTTAGCCAAAGGTAACAGACTTGGGTGCAGCTAACTCTGTTCAAAGCGTTTTGAGACTTTTTTTCCCACTCCCTCCCACTGCTCCCGTGTCATCAGATCTGTTGCTTTTCTGGAGGGACACACAGCAGCATTAACCAGCAGCTACTTCGATATATGTTTAAGTAAAGTTAAGAGACAAGTGGGTTAAAAAAATTAGACATGCTAAAAATCTGTTACATACAGAGCTTTTTCAGCTAAAAATGGCAACCGATTATAAGTTTATACAAGTTAGTATTATAAAGCAAGAAACTGAAAGAAGCTAAAAGAAAAGATAGTTTAAATGTTGTTTTCTTCTTTACTAGTTAAAAAATCTTGGCTTCTCAGAGGACCACGATGACTAAAGGGTACAGGTTAAAAATAAAATGTTTTACTTATTGTACAGACAGAATCAGGTTGCATAGCTTCTACATTAGAATTCTACATATTATATTAGTAAAGAGATTTATAAATCTTTTTTAAACAGAGCACAGAGAGAAAGTAGGGACAGCTGGAGATTTAAAAGGTGAAACAGATTTACTGGGATATGCAACATGGAATAAAATATATCTCCAAGTTTACCAGCAAGTTTACAAAAAAAAAAATGGTATGCTATAATTAAAATGCAGCATATCCATATTTTTCTGGATGGATGGAATTGAAATTGTGCTTCTAGGGATGCATGAGTTATGGATTTTGGCATCGGAATCGGCTGTTATTCATTTTTTTTTTTATATACATGAGTGTTTATGGGACTTATATATATACACTATATTGCCAAAAGTATTTGCTCACCCATCCAAATTATTGGAATCAGGTGTTCCAATCACTTCCATGGCCACAGGTGTATAAATTCAAGCACCTAGGCATGCAGACTGTTTTTACAAACATTTGTGAAAGAATGGGTCGCTCTCAGGAGCTCAGTGAATTCCAGCGTGGAACTGTGATAGGATGCCACCTGTGCAACAAATCCAGTCGTGAAATTTCCTCGCTCCTAAATATTCCACAGTCAACTGTCAGCTGTATTATAAGAAAATGGAAGTGTTTGGGAACGACAGCAACTCAGCCACGAAGTGGTAGGCCACGTAAACTGACGGAGCGGGGTCAGCGGATGCTGAAGCGCATAGTGCGAAGAGGTCGCCAACTTTCTGCAGAGTCAATCACTACAGACCTCCAAACTTCATGTGGCCTTCAGATTAGCTCAAGAACAGTGCGCAGAGAGCTTCATGGAATGGGTTTCCATGGTCGAGCAGCTGCATCCAAGCCATACATCACCAAGTGCAATGCAAAGCGTCGGATGCGGTGGTGTAAAGCACGCCGCCACTGGACTCTAGAGCAGTGGAGACGCGTTCTCTGGAGTGACGAATCACGCTTCTCCATCTGGCAATCTGATGGACGGGTCTGGGTTTGGCGGTTGCCAGGAGAACGGTACTTGTCTGACTGCATTGTGCCAAGTGTAAAGTTTGGTGGAGGGGGGATTATGGTGTGGGGTTGTTTTTCAGGAGCTGGGCTTGGCCCCTTAGTTCCAGTGAAAGGAACTCTGAATGCTTCAGCATACCAAGACATTTTGGACAATTCCATGCTCCCAACTTTGTGGGAACAGTTTGGAGCTGGCCCCTTCCTCTTCCAACATGACTGTGCACCAGTGCACAAAGCAAGGTCCATAAAGACATGGATGACAGAGTCTGGTGTGGATGAACTTGACTGGCCTGCACAGAGTCCTGACCTCAACCCGATAGAACACCTTTGGGATGAATTAGAGCGGAGACTGAGAGCCAGGCCTTCTCGTCCAACATCAGTGTGCGACCCCACAAATGCGCTTCTGGAAGAATGGTCAAAAATTCCCATAAACACACTCCTAAACCTTGTGGACAGCCTTCCCAGAAGAGTTGAAGCTGTTCTAGCTGCAAAGGGTGGACCGACGTCATATTGAACCCTATGGATTAGGAACGGGATGTCACTTAAGCTCATATGTGAGTCAAGGCAGGTGAGCAAATACTTTTGGCAATATAGTGTATAATGCACTAAAAGGCATCTCTCTAACATAGGCGGATCTACTGGGGTGGCATAGGGTGGCAACTGCCACCCTAAATGACAGCCTTGCCACCCCTGCTGCCACCCCAGTTGGCGGTAGGGGTGGCGAGGCTTATAAATTATGGATAATTTGAGAATTGTGACCGCTAATTTACAATGTCGGACTGCAGTGAATGCAGCACGAGAGTACGCGGGAGCGACTGAGACTGATTGTTTTGAAAACCGAGCGGGGCAAAGCGAGGGAGCCAGGGGTGATGGGGAGAGGAGACACGGGATGAAACAGGTAAAAATTGATTAACTATCTATAGAGAAATGAAATCATAATGAAAGCACAATGTTGCTAGCATAGCTGCAATGCTGATTTTGAGATGATAAAAATCAGGTTGCAGAACGTTATTTCTCTATCTTTGATGTTAGTTAGGCCTGACGTCTCAGGCTCATAAAGACATATTTGCGGTCAACTATGACAGAAAAGAGACTATCAAGTTTGGTTTTACTCAAATCAAAACGCAAAAAGGCATTGGATCTAAATACATTTGTGAAGTGTTTTGCTGAGCAATGTGGAAATCACTGCATTCAGCTGTTATAGTCATGTTAACTTTATGTTATGCTCTCTGGTGAGCCTTTACAGAGCTGTTACATTTTGTTTTGGCACCTGAGAAAATCTGATATTTCCTTTAATGAAAACCAAAAGTGTTAAAAGTTAAAAATGTGATACTGGTGTAAATCCTGCTTAATATGAAGCAGTAGTGTTGTTTCTTTTTTTGTATATATAGTATGAAACTATCCAGAAATGATCTGTATGAACCTACTCACAAAATGTTTTGTACTTTTACAGATTGGAAGCAAAATTTATTTTTATGTTGCTTCTTTTCAGATTTGTGGAGTTTTGGAGGTAACATACAGTACCTGCCTTTTTGTTGATTTGTTGATACAGCAGCTCTATCTACAGCATATTTACATGCATGAAATGTCCCTTTCATGTTGCCTTAACTGCTGTATGTCAAGTTACTGAGGAACAAATGGGGTGAATGTGTGTTCAGAGTAAACAATACATAGATGTCTGGTACCTTGTTCGGGTGCCTTGACCCATTTATTTCTACTGTGTAGTTCTGCTCACTTTAGTCCAGCTCAGTCCATAGATCTCTGATGGGAAACTTTTTCTTTCTATAGTTTCTTCTTGTGCAAATGCTGCAAAGCTGCCTCTCTGACAGTCAATCTCATACATCTGCGACTCAGCACCTGTGTCTTACCTTAATACCTTTCCTGTGATAATGCCCCTCTAGAAGTAGTGTTATCATTCTTCTATCTCCTATTAGGTGAGATCTCATTGTACAATGTATTTCTAATATGATCTGTTTCACATGAAACACTAGTACTGTACATACTATTCTCACCGAACTGTGATAACTGTGATTAAATTCAGTGTAAACAAATGCCATATGTTGCCACCCCTCAAAACTTCCTGCCCCCCTCTCGCCACCCCATAAATATTTTTCTAGATCCGCCCCTGCTCTCTAACATCTATAAATATAAATATCAGTTTATTATGGTTCTCTTGTGTTCTCAACAATAGGAAAACATTTAATAAATATATGTTTGAGCTGAATTTGAAATATAAAATAACTTAATCAAAGCGTTCGGGTCAAGTAACTGTAGGTCCATCAGCCTCCACCCTTAGAGTGTCCCCACCTACTTTCATCACAAAGTTAAACCCTTGATTTTGATGGTTGGAACTTCTCCCAAATTGGGCTCTGATCACTCCATGGTGATGTGATATTATGATATGAGTACATGACTGGCTATTTCTGCTTAACCTGGTTCTACAAGCTGTTATACAGTACAATAGTGTGTAGTTATTTTTTTCCTCCTTGGCTCTATCCTTGTTTAGTAAGAATTGATGTAAAATCTGCAGTGTTTTTGTGTAGTTGAGGTCTTATTTTAAAAGGGTACTGTATTTTTACAGTGACTGGACATAAAACCATTTGCCAAAAAAGCAATGACCCATGCTTGCTCCTCTTTGATTCAATTAAGAACGTTTCTTTAAGCACAACAACTAAAGTCTTAAAATCTAGCTTAAATCCCAAGTCCTGCACCAACGTATTATCCACTGCATCTGAAATGACACGTCTTTGATTTTAGCGTGAATGAGCTCCTCACTTGAAACATCAAACAACTCACAAAGTAACGGGGATTTGGGAGTGACTGAGTCCATTGATCTTCCGCTTTCTTCTTAATTTATATTTAACCAACGGCTTGGCACCAAATACAGGCTGTGTTTATGGCCTACCAAAATCCATCATTAATTTCTTACAGCTAAACCCAAGACAAACAATGTCATAAATATCATTAATCACAGATGAAACTGTGAGATTTCGTATTACCGCATTTATAGCAGAAGCTGACAAGCCTCCGGGGGTTTGTGCAGTTCAGGGAGCGGACAGAGTGACTCTGAATGCTGATTCAGAACATCTCAAACAGGGACTTCTGGAAATGTGTTGGAAAAAATGAATAGAAGACAGATAGCAAACCTAAAATGAGTGTTTCAAATTTGTAGTTATTCAATGAATAACAAAATCATAATAAATAACTGTCTTCTATTGATTATATTAAAAAAATAGAGATTAGGAACTACTTAAGGTAACCCTGGGTCTTTTTTTTTGGTGAAAAAAAAAATCTTCAGTTTGATTTACATTAGGGGAAACATTAAATTAGTTTATACCTTTGAGTATTCTATAAAATATTAGATGTATCATATAATCTTTTTCCCCTATGGGAAAATCTTAGCCTGACGTAGTCCTACTCAATTCTAGTCAGAATATGAGTCTGATACTGCTCCATAGAGCTGGGATTATGGGGCGCGTTTTGAACGGACCAGGAAAAAAAATGCCTCTGCACTCAATTGGATAGACCTACAACCAATAAGAGCAACGGAGTGCGTGACGTATGTTAAGCGACACATAGTTGTTGTCAACAAAAATCAAAGCGTGCAGTTGCGCGCCTAGAATAAGAAGATGAGCCGTGATCGCGTTTCTCTTTTCCTCTTTTAAAATTAATTTGCTGTCGATATCTTCTAGAACAGACCTAATAGCAGAATCTACTCACCTCAACTCTCCGGCGGCAGCCATTTTTGTTGTCGCCCAAGCGCGCTTTGGTCACATGGTTGATTACGTTACTGTTGATCATCTGTCCATCATCGTATAAAGCCCGCCCTGACAATTTGATTGGATCGCCAGAGGGTGGGCGATCATACTCGCGCTACTATGGAGCAGAGCCAGACCAAACTTCTCGACCTCAAACCTTGTGGGCGGGACTACGTTCGGAATGGCACCCAGGCTTGGAAAATCTTATTCTAAATAAAATATCTACTGCCACCTTTCATTTATTATAAAATACACATTCAAGATTATTAGTACCTTTTTGTTACCAATACACTCCTTTGGTGTTAAAAACTCAAAATCATTCCATACTAAGTTCATTAGTTTGTGGTTCTCTTCACATACCAGGTTAAACTCATTCCTCTCAGATATTGTTATAATAATAATAATAATACTTTGGACTTGTAATGTACTTTATATTTAAATAAATCCCAAAGTGCTACATAGTAAAACAGGTAAGTGCTAAATAAAAACACATGGAGAGCATGAGAAATAAAAAAAAATAAAATAAAAGACAAAATAATCAAAGACAATAAAAAAAAAGGGAAGAGTTCAGTTAAAAGCTCTCCTAAAAAGGTGGGTTTTAAGGCCACGTTTAAAAGCATTCACAGTCTGTGGGGTCCTCAGGTGGCCAGGGAGGCGTTCCACAGCCTGCGAGCAGCTGAAAGAAAGCCTGATCTCCCATCGTACAAAGCTTCATCGTTGATGGTTTGGTTTCAGCAGATATGTTGCAGTAGATCGGAGGTTGCGTGTTGAGGTCTGTGGGGTGAGAAGTTCCTTAAGGTATGGTGGGGAATAACCATGGATGCACCGAGTGTGACAGGAAGCCAGTGAAGTGATTTGTTACTTATACTGTGGATCACAAAGCTCACTAGTTGTCAGCGGCGTTCCACAGAATTCCTTATTAGGACCCCTTTAATTTTTTATCCACATTTTGTGACCTCTTGGTCTCTTTTAGGGAATCTGGCATACATTTCTTTCCTTATGCTGATGACAAACAGCTCTATGCATCTATAAAACCTGATTCTATCCGCCACCTTCTTCTTTTACCGAATGTGTTTTGGATTGGCTTCAGAATTTTCAAACATGGAAAGAACTAAAATACCTGAAGAAGTACAGTATGTTCTGTCCCTTCTTCTTGACCTTTTCATTGCTGTCTCCAATTAAGTCCTTCAGTGTGAACACCAAGGTATTAATACTGCTCCACCTCATCAGCTTCTCCCTGGGGTTTCCAGTCTGTTAAACTCTATCGTAGGTAATAAACTGTTGTTTTTTTTAATGGTTTTCTACCTCAACTGGTGCAAAGTGAAGCACCCTTGTTCATTACCAGAGTTCTTTTTATATAGTATATTACTCTGGTCTCCCATAAGCCTAAATTTGGTCAAATGATATTAAGATTTTTCTTTTTCCGGTTCCTTTACATCTGTTTGAAATTATACACTGTATCCCTGCTTTAAAGACACAAATATCCATCTACTGTGTTTCTCTAACTTCAGCACATGCAAGGGTAGCAGTTGCTATTTTTTTTCTTACCAGTCCACTGCATTTCAAGATATTTTCTGCATATATACTTTTTGTGGTGTGATCCATAGGTCCATTCCTTTTTTTTTTTTTTTTTTTTGTGGAAATGGGAACAGCAGGAAAACATTCAGCTACATAGGGTATGTTATGCTCTTCCCAAATCGGCTTTAGCCACAGGAAAAAAACAGCTCTACTAAACTTGCTCATATCTACAGTCTAAACAACAATCAAAAAGTAAAAAAAGAAATTCAGTGCTATGACAATGGATTGACAGAGAGGTACAAAATAAATACATGTCAGAGTGGTCATTGCCTAATATTCAGATTCCAAGTGAGGAGCATATCGTGTTATGGTTTATTCACATACAAAATGACTTCCCTCTGTGTTAATTGTGCCGAGTGGCGCAGACAACTTTTTCCCCACTAATGTTGATAATTGATTATTGAGCGTAAAAAAAAAATTGTTTTTCATTCCTTATAAGTTTCACGAAAATGTTTTAGGGTATTTTTAAGGGAGAAACAGACCTTAGTGTTTATGTGTCGTCAGTTTACCCCAAATTTTGCCGACTTTAAAATCCTTTTAGAAGCCACAGAGCCCCGGGTCGCTGATATTAGGGACAAGATGTGGAGCTGGATGTCTGGCTAACTGCAATTATGATGTCAACCTGTCAGTCGGTCATTACTCATTTTAACACAGCTGTTTTTAAGCAAAAAGGTGCACTTCCATTTTCATCTTTGCAGTGAGTTTTTGAAGATAATGATTGCACATTTAAATATATTTTTAGAGTAGTGGAGTCCAGTGTTGTTTTTGACAGCCATCTTAGATTTAGTCTTAGTCTTCGGTTATGTCTTGCACAGTCCGGTTCAGCTGTGCGTGCCATTTACACTCAACAGTTATCTCGGTTACCATGCTCGGACCGATCTAGGCACAGTTTCAAAAGGGTAGGATATATGGGGCTAAAGTAACACTTTCAGAGTGCATTTGGTCCCACTCTGAGTAAGTGTTTAAGTTGAACTCTACATATACCCCATTTACACTACCCTTGAAAAACCGTGCCGAGACCGGTCCGAGCTCAGTAACTGAGATAATTTATCGTGTGTAAATGAAAAGCAAACTGAACAGAACCGAGCGAGACACAACCGAACCAAGCTAACTGCAGGCGAGTTCCAGAGGTGGGCTCGGCTCGGTTTTTCCATTGCTCGGTCTTCTGATAACAAGAGCGCATGAGCAGAACACATCATCTCCGTCTGGCTGCACAACCCGATTCACACTCCATTCCAGTAATTGGCTTAATGCCTCTCCGGAAGTTGCTTGCCAACAACACAAAACAGAAGAAGAACAACAACTTTAAACAACTATAAACATCCATGAAAGGTTGCCGTCTTCGCCTGACCCTCCGCAAACACCGAAATACAGCAATAATAATCAAGCACAACTTTCTGAATGTGACAGGCACCGCTATTTTGATTTGCTTGATTCCCTCCTTCTTCGTCTTCTTCTTCTTCTTGTGTTTTATGGCGGTTGGCAAACAACTTTTGGTGCATTACCGCCACCAACTGCTTGATTTCCTTCTTCAATACTCGCAGTAATACCGCAGATCGTCACTAGGAGGCGAGGAGTCGAGGAACCGAGATAGCGTGATGTGTAAACGGTCATCAGAAACAAGCTCGGCCTGGTTAACTGATCCCAGCTCGGACCAATCTCGGCATGGATCGGTTTTTCAAGGGTAGTGTAAATGGGGTAATAGTGTATATATTACTCCAGTTGTTGTTGATAACTATAAAAGAGTCAATGTACACTGACACTGGATATTTAACACTGTGGAATTTACTAGTTGCCCTGTTTTTTTTTCCACTTTACTCCTTTGCTTTTTACATTAAATCAAACACTGTGTCCTCACCCTGGTAAAGTTGGTTTAGAATTGTCACTGGTAAACTGAGCGTTGTTTTATTGTCAAAAGGTGAGTTTAGCAAAGCACATTATCGGAATAAATGTTCACAATTTAAAAGTAAGAAAAAAGCTTAAGATTATTATATTTTTATAAGAGAAGAAGTTATTCTGAGTCTGCAGCATTTCTCAGACAACTTTGCTGGTCTGTTAGTTTCAAGACGTTTACAGCAGTCTGACAGATGTGTCAGTGGAAGGGCAGCAAGTGGAGCAAATCGGTCTGCAGTCCTCCCAGTTTAGGAAGCGGATTAGAAACAGGAGAGCCACACATCCATCCTTCCATCTGTGTCTAATTGGCATGGCAAATTGCAAAGTGGGAGCCTTTGCTCCCCACATTCTCTGCATTTCTTATAAGACTTGCAGTGTTTGTGGCCTGCAGTTTGATGCCCTTCAAGAACTTCCCCTCTTCCTTGATCTGGGACATGAGAGAAGATCTGTTTGAAACCAACTGCAAGACTACAAACGAGCACCATGAGTGGATCTCCGCAACTCAGAAAAGCTGTGTATAACTGCAAAGGGTGCAACAAAACTTTCCAGGGAGTTTATGCTAGTTTCACATAAGTCATATTTGAGCTCGGTCTCAAGTGTTGCTTCATGAACATGATGAAATGGCCTTTTAAAGTATTCTCAGAGGACCTAACACTTCAAGGGCTTCTTAGAACCCGCACCATTGCCTTCTATCACCCCGGGAGACAGGGAGAAAAGAGCACCAACAACAAATAGAAAGAGAACACCAGAGACAGCGAGCAAAGAGGGAGAACTCTCAAAAACCGAAATGCAAAAGAGTCATAGGGGCTGAGATGAGCAAAAGAAGAAATGAAAAAAGAAAAAACTCCAAATGAAAGCGACCTCTCTAAAAAAGAAACTTTTACTGCAAGCTGATCCTCAGATCAGATGAGATAAGAGCACAGTAAGTTCACTCTCAGCTTGCAGCTGAGTTCAGGCATTTTTTTTTTTCTTCTCCAACTTACTGAATGTAGGACTAAAAGGAGGACCAGAGGAAGAAGGCAGCAAGAGCAGCATGAGTGTGCCCACTAGCTTTTAGTCAGGAAGCCTAATGAGCTCCTGTGGGATGGGGGCTGGCTGTCAATCAGCCTCATTCTTCTCCAACACCATACCGCCATATCGTCCTGTACTCATAGAACCAAGGGGCATGAAATAATTAGAGGTGGCCAGCCAGTGTGACTTGGCTGTCTGGCAGAGGAAGGATGTCACAGCGAGTCTCAGCCATGTGTGGGGATGATTAAATTAGTCGGATCTGGGGGTTGGAAGATACTGTACCTGCCATCGCCGCCATGCAAAAATGGGACAATGAGGTAATAGTGTTTCAGCTTGTTGCGTAATGTCGCCAAGATGCCTCACTTATTGTGAGGGTGATGAAAGAATAAAAATGGTGAGCAATGGATTGAGCGTGATGAAAGGGAACCCTGCAGACAGGGCAGCTGGAAGTCTTTTTTAAACGCAGAGGGAGGTTGAAATGTGAATATATCATGCTGATTTTTAAAAACACATGAATGCGGGGAAGATTACACGCTCAGGTTTGTGTTGTTCATGTTTATCAATCATCAAACTAGTCTAAGGGAAGAGGATGGAGCTGGAGCTGCTTGCTCCAAATGGGAACTACATCCATGTGATAACACAAATAGTAGATTTACTGAAATCAACAGCAGCTTTAAGAAATTAATATGAAAAGTGTCAATAAGTGCATATGAGAAATGACACTTCATGTGATGAGAAAGGTTGGGACTTTATGTTTTTTAAAAAGAGAAATACCTAAAACTCTACACTCTTTAAGACCATAAATTATAGGGAAAGATTGATGTCAATGGACAATGGATTCGTAGGTGTCTGAAGGAGTCAATAAATGTGAAGCAATTTAAGATTTATTCAAATGTGTCACATCAGATGTTTCATTGGGAATGCAGGTTTACAAGTTATGATTACAAGTAAAAAAGTTAAAATTTTGCAGAAATCTATGATCTGACCAAGATTTTACACTCCTTACCTGCTGGTGGCGGGAATGAACAGAACCATCAATAAACCAGAAGCACAGGAAGAAGACAAGCACAAATACTATGCAAACAATGAATGGCCATTTCTCAATATGTGTACTTGTGCATTCTCGTGTACTCGTGAAATGTCACCAGCCTCAGTCCTAGTACTGTTCCAGTTCACAAGAACAGTAGACCGAGAACGGACAAAGTCCCCAGATGTTGTTCTCGTCCTTCCCTCTTTACCAGTGGCGGCTGTCCCATAGGGGGCGCTGGGGCACCGCCCTCCCTGATCCCCTGAGCGTTTTTTTATTTTTAGAAATTAACTCATAAACACTCTCTAGAGTGTGTAGCTATAAGCAAAACAAATTATATAAACTACATTTCCCTATCTACTGTCATTCATTTGTGGATTTCCACAGACAGACTCCTACCGTCTCTGTCTTGGGGCTGTGATCAGACTGCCCCACATTTGCAGAGAATCTGCCAATCATGTACTATTGCTAGGTGAATTTAATAATTTAATGGCCAAACAGCGTCTCAGAATTTTATGGTCTTGGGGCTCTGAAAATACAGCCCTTTAATAGGCTTCTGCACCCAATGCGCAGGTGCAGACAAAGAGGGACAATGGCGAATGTAACCAACGAGATGCAGCTTCCACCAAATTCGGTGAGATCCTTATTTATCTACCCGTTTGCCAGAAGAACAACCCTGTTGTAGGGTATGAAAATTTCATGTCATGGTTATTCTGACTGTGATGAATCCACCTCGTCACTTAAAACAACCTCTGTAACTTTGCGTGCCACACACACATTCCTGTTATACTGTGCTTGTGAGGACCAATACACTCGCGCTGAGCCCAGTAGCTCCATTAACTTAAAACACACAAGCTGTTCCTGGTTACCTGCTGGCATATTGAGGGTGCACACTTAATATTTCAGTGGGGTTAGCCGTGTGTGTGTGTGTGTGTGTATGTGTGTGTGTTTGTGTGGGTGGGTGGGTGTGGGGGATGTGGGTGTGTGTGTGTACGTGTTTATGCTACGGGGACTTGTCATCTTCAGTCTGGCGGCGTCTTTGCTGGGTTCAAACTCGAGGCAACGCTCAGTAAGCGGTTAAAATGCCTGAGTTGTTGGAATGCTGAAGTGACGTCACAAACACTTGACTCGTTAAATGTTTGTCAGAATATATATATTTTTTTATTTTATGTTTAAAAGTTTGGTGTAATTGAATAAGTCAATGAATCTGTGTAAAGGAATTAAGTTGTAAAAATTATTTGTTTTTGTATATCAATTGTTGGTGGAGGTAATATATGGACAAAAATGATTTATGAGAAGAAATCAGAAATAAGAGAGCCTGAGGTGAGGGGCTTAAACTATTTAATGAGGGCTGTGGGAAGAAGAGCGGCCATTTCTGTTTTCTGTTTCTTTGTTACATTGCTGGTAACTGGAGGGAGGCTGAGGCCCAGAGTATCTTGTATATGTTTAGTTTCTTTTGCACCCTGTTTTGAGTTTTTGAGCAACACCAACACCGGTAACCCGACTGAACCTGGATTCTTGGAGGCCAAAGAACCCCGTCACAGTGACCAAAATCATCACTGTTACTGTTATTATATAGTAAATTAAATCATTACTGTTAAATTGTATTTCATTTCCAATTGTTTATTTGAATTCTTATTCTGGATTAGTTGGAGACATACACTAGGCTTTATCAGCCCCACCAAAAATATTTTTCATCAGCCGCCACTGCTCTTTACCCAGCATGCATCAGAGCAGACTTGTCCGTTCTTGAGATTGACAGGTGTCCCAGCATGCACTGCAGTAGCAGCAGCTTTCAATGGAGCATTCCATTGAAACTTAAAAGTTCTTTTCTGCTGCTGTTGTACAATAAAAATACGCTTTAAGATCATTTGAGGTGAGAATATTATACTTTAAAGTGTCACTATATGGTGACCTCCGAAGCTAACAGCAGCCAGGGCTATGCAAAGCCCGTCTGCAGCAGCCCTCTCTCGGCATAGCCGTGTGTGAAGTACCTCTGGCTCTGATGGCGATTTTTTTGTTTTAGTTGGCAAAATGTTAATTTGATTTGTGTTTATCTGACTGTGTCCATCATTATCATATATCATTATTCCATCACTAAATGAAAAAAGACAGAATTTATTATTATCTAGAGGTCCAGACCCACCTGCTGGCTAATTCAGACCCAGATTTAAAACATTTATAAATTACCACATGTTGTCTGACGACAGTGTCTAAACGTCACTTGCGTCGCTTCTCCTGTTACAATGAAATCCCACATCCTCCGTCACCTCTCCGATGCGCTCCCGAACGCCTACGCAAAGCGAAGCCTACAGCCTCCCCTGTTGCTGAGCTCCGACTTATCCTCTGAGCTTTAGGAGAGCATGCGCTATATTATCATTAAACTAGTAGGAGCTAACCATGCAGAAATGAACACTTCATTTAATTTGACATATTTAAAAAATCCCCATCAGCACCCAGCAGATGTGCGGTTTCTAGGGATGCACGATATTGGGATTTTGGCCGATATCCGAAAAGAAAGGAAAATAACGGTCAGTTCAGGTGTTTTATAAAATATGTGAATCAGGAAATTGCCTATATACCAACCTGAAAGATTGTTATTCTCTACTTCAAAAACACTTAAGATTTTTAAATGGAAAATTTTTCTATTTTTATTTTTTCAAATATTTTTTTTATTTATAATTTAAATATATAACATGGAAGCAAAAAAACTCATTTTTTCTCAGTGTTCAATTCTGTTTAAAGTAACAGATTATAATTAAAAATCTCCCCTGACATGTACTGCTTGATGATTTTCTTTATTCGGACCCCGCTGATTTTTAATTGGTTACCCCTTATCTAGAGACTATTAATAAAAGCAGGTGAAATGCAGCTCTAGAAACGGTCCCATTCTTTGCTCAAATGTTGTTTCAAAAGCATGCATAGAATAATGAACGATCATCTTCTTGTTTAAAAGTGGCTGGTGAACATCTTTAAGGTACTTTACCAACACCAATTGGTAAGGAATGTAAAAGTCACTTGGCGGGTGACAACTGTTGATATGGACACAAAATAGGAAAGTAGGACAGATTTTTATCCATCCATTCATCTTCTGGTTCATTCATCAGGGTCATGGTGGGGCTGGTGCCATACTGTACACCCTGGACAGGTTCCCAGTCCATTGTTTAGTCATCATAAATGATTAAACTAATAAATGTTGCATGTTTATAAAACATGAAGAATAACATTAACAGCCTCCAGAGAGCATTTAGTTAGATTGGCTACCTATATAAAGTGCAATGTAAATAATATTCAAAGGCGATGGCTACAAGTTTAATAGTTCCCGGCCAATAAGTTGCAGTACTGTTTGTGAAGTCCATAATGCCAGTGCTTAGCCTATTTTCATCTTACCCGTCCAGAAGGAAAGCAGCAACCACTGCATGGCTTCTGAGACCCTATCAGCACTGATTCTCAAAAGCTCGACCAATGATGAATCTTGATATTTTAACAGTAAGAATAAGCCATTTATCTGCTTTATCATAGAGCTACTAGGACCTGGCCATGCTGGACTTCAACTTCCTATTTGTATCAGTGCAACATCCTTTCCTGACATTGGCATCATAACCATAATAAAATATTACATATTATATATAAATATAAATGTGCTTTGGATCTGTACAAATTAATGAAGCAATTATTTTGTATTAATTCTTTCATTAAAAAAAAACTATTATTTTTGACAATTTTGATTAAAAAAAAGTAGCTATAATCCCTGCAAAATTATCATTATTTTTTAAATAAAATAATTATTGTCGCTGTTAACTTTAATTAAATGGATTTAAAACTCATCTTTCTTTTACTGCCAGTTTTTAACAACCAGTAGAAAACACAAGTGACCCATTTCGATAGTGGTGGACTCAAAACCGTTTTATCATTTGTGCTGCTAATCTTTGTAGATTAACCACAACACACCCATCAATTGTATCTTCAAAAATATATAGTAATGTTTCCTTTAGCTCCTCTTATTTGGAAATCTTTAAAGATTAGACCGTTAGTGTATAAGAAGACACTCAAGGAAAAGTTACATTTTCTTTTTTTTCTGCAAATGCCCTCTGGGCAAGCATCTACCTAAGGTTTTGCTACACAGACATTGGATGCGTTCGAATTCATGGACTGCGTCTACCAAGGACGCAGTCTACCTGGACTGGGTCCTTTGAAGGCAGTGAAAATAAGGAGGCAGGAAGAGTTTTGGTTCGAGCCGAATTAAGGTGCTAACCAACGGGAGCATGAACAAATAAACCTTAGTCAGTTAAATAACATGCTGCTGTCATTTTACACATCTCTGCTACTGCTGCTATTTTCAAATTTCCATCACTGTAAAAATGTCAATAGCTGCATATTGGTTATTTATTATCCAGGTGCACAGTTTTATATTGTTAAAACACTTTACAGTAAAGCATTTTATTGTTTATCTTTTAACTTTTATACATTTTTCTAAGGTCCACATTTGTGTGACAATTTTTTGTGTGAACTTGTTGCTGCTGTAAACACCAGAATTTCCACGATTGTGGGACAATAAAGGGATATCTATTCTATTCTATTATATTCTATAAAAGGGGTAGAAAGATATAAGTAAATAAGAAAACAATGTATGTATAAAAATATATCTGCAAAATCTCTTACATTATACAAATATACTTAGTTAAGGAAATTGTGCAAAGCAGCAATTAAAAGAGAAAAGAGAAATGTTAGCTTGTAAAGGAACTAATCTATATCATGCAGTTCCAAAACACATTAGATGGAGGTAATTTTATTTGACATTTGAGGCTTAAAAAAGCATCTTATGCTGATTAGTGTTAACAGGAATCCTGCAGCCTTGTTTTTTAATGCCGATGTCTGTTTGTGATTTAAAAGAGCATTTTCCTGTTCCACATGTCAGAAGGGAGAGGAGTGGGGCTTGTAACAACTGATTAGATCCAGGTAGGAGCTGGACTGGCTGAGAGGAGAAATCTGCACAGCTGTTGGCTTTTGCTCCAGGTTGGACAAATGTTGAGGTAGCTTATTTTTTCTGACCTTAAAGTTTCCATGGCTGTGTCCATGTGGAGGTCAGAGATGGGTTGTAGATCTGGGCCTTTCTGCAACTGTTTTCTGTGAAAGCAAAAACACACCATAGACTTACTTACAGACTGTTTGACTTAGAATGTTGAATTAAGTTGATGACAATGATTAAAGCTCAAGTCACCGCAAATGCCTAATCATCTGCTCTCTCTAACTGGGGACATAGTGAGTAGGAACAAATTGTCCTGAACTCTAAGGCATTGTTCAGTGGTGTGGAAAAGGTTTTCTAACCATAGCTATTTAACCATGACCTGACCTGGAGCATTAAAGTCGTAGGGAAGCGGCTGTTCCAACCGTTGCATTTCCTAATTCTCCATAGTGGGGCCCGACTTTACACGAGTGAATAAAGTGAATGTGATTGATCGATTATCAATCAAAGGGGCAGGATTGTGTGATGGAAGGTTTGCAAGCATGTTTGGTTGTGGCCGGTTTATCAGAAGCATCCTGCTAACCAGTTAGCAACTTAGTGCTAGTAGGTTCCCAATGGGAAATTCCATTGGGACCAAGTAGCACTAAATTGGTGACTTAGAAATGAGACTGTCAAGGAACACTATGGACTATGAAGTGATGATGTGGGGGGGGGTTGGATGTGTAGGTTTGTGTATGTATAGGTTATATCAAATTATAAATAAAAACATATAAATAATTATAAATAAATATATACAAATGAAAATAAATAAAAATATATAGTCCACTAAACTTTTACGGTTAGCTGTTTTAAGAATTGCGACATGAAACTAACTAAAGCTAGACTAAGACCTTTTTGAGTTTTAGTCTATCAAAACTGGACTAAAATGATCAGATAAATCTGAGGCCACCCCCTCTGTTAAAGGTTAGATTTTCTTTCTTGACATAGAATGACCATGACCTAGGTGGTGACAATCTTCACCAGCAAATGTTTGCCATGTTTCCCCTAGAAGAACTTTATTTTTTAATTAGTCAGAAATGTGTCCTTTAATTTAAGCACTGAATGACTGCGCAGAGAACATGCAAAACTAATCAGTTTACAATGAAAGACGGAGGTAGCAAACAAGTATTTCAAACATTACATTCCGAAATAAACACAGCAAGCAATCGAATTTGTGTGTGCAAAAATCTGGCAGTGGAAGTCTACTGACCTTTGTGCCAGAGGTGGGGCAATGGATGCAGGCTCAAGGGATGGAGAGTTGACCTTTTGGGCAGGGCAGAGCATTGGACTGGGATCTGAGGCGGTAGTGGGAGGACGCTGGGGAGCAGCTCTATCAGTGGGCTGAGAGCCAGCGGTGATCTACTGTGTTTCTCTCTCAGGCAGACAGGGAACAAGCTGATCCCAGAGGGGGGAGCAGAGAATTTCTACCCTACAGAAACAGGATAAGACCAGTTGTAATAGTTGGGAAAATAACAAGGGAATAAACAAAGATGATGAAAAAAACTCTACCTTTTTTTTTTTTTTGCATTGCTGTTATTCTGTGGTAGCTAATTGTTTCAGAGCCTGATTGGTTGTGTTCATCTTAGCCCGCCACCTAAACACAGGCTCAGGTAAAGAAAGCCATTATCATCGGAGTTATTGTATCATCGGAGCGATTGTTCAGCCAAGAAATCGTTTCAGCATAATTATGACAATTTCACAAAGGTGAAATCTTGACCCTCTGGGGATGGTGGTAGAGACAAGGACACTAAACAAACTGCTGGACATCATGAAAAATGCCAGCCACCCTCTGCACACTGTCTTCACCCCTCAGGGGAGCCTCATCAGTGGGAGATTGCTCGTCCCCGAATACAGGACCAATAGACTGCTGAACTTTGTTCCCCGAACCATCAGGCTGTACAACTCCTCACTGGGGGAAAGAGGGGGTGATAAGAAGAGGGACAAGGGTCAGCACCCACCTCATTGTACATCTTATGCAAAACATTACCTATCGTCACTCATGTGTGGTATACTTGTCTGTCACTGTGCAGTAACATATGCTTGCTATTGTGTAGTCCGTTTAATTTTCACTTATGTATATGGTCAGTACCTTTCTGAAGTATAAGTGCAATAACCCAAGTCAACTACTATGTAGTCTTCCCTTAGCTATCTGCTGTGCAGATATTTTTTATATCTAAGGGAAACTTTTTTCTTTTTTTTAATGCTTTTTAGGTACTATATACACTCTTTTTATATTGTCTGTGGTATTATTATCTTTAATGGCATTTTCCTTTTCCTTACACTGTACGATTTTTTGCCTTTTTCAGGCCAATTCTATGGTCGTGTGAGAAAATTTTTTGGGTCGGGCCGAGTTTCAGCCTCATTGTGCGTATACCACACTACGCATCCTGCATAGTGTGGTATACAGGGGGTAACAAGAGACGAGTACCATCTCACGACCACCTCCCGAGCAGGAATCGTAAAGTTGGGAGGAAATCAAACATGTTAGAAATTCAGTCCGCCATCATGAGGTGTTCGTGGACAAATCCTGCTGTTAAATTAGAGCTAAGAGCGTCTATGAGCCCATTTACCAGAACCTTGAACACTGCGCGTGTTGCGCACATGCAGTTGCGGCTGGCGGAGTTGGTTATGACAAGTTATCACAACAGTTTGTTTATGTGAATGCCAACAACAAAAAATATTATGAAAACACTATATGAAAAAAAAAAACATAATTTCATGTACAGGTTTATTTTTTGTACATAAATCGTGCCCTTCTGAGGCTTTGTGAATCTGCAAATCTGTGTTTTGCATGGTCCAATATGGTGTCATAAAGCTAAAAAAACAAAGTACCAGTTCAATTATGGGGAAGCTATTGGTCAGCTTTATACTTTTTTGAATATATAAAAACAATTTTTTTCTGAGAATGTGTTTATTTAAAAGCAACTATGCAAATTAACAAACATCTAGAAAAAGTACACTATATTATTTTCCATATGAATCCCAGATTGTTGGTTCTTTGCCTTTTCCAAAAAATGCTTTAAATTTGTCCATGATGGCTCAGATCCTGACGTTTGAAAAAGGAGGCAGGAAAGCAGAATAAAACTACATGCTGATAGCCATGCCTTCTTGCTAAACCGGGTCCTGGAAAAGGACGTTTCTTGCGCCATTTCTCTTTCTCTCTCTATTGCGTCTTCAACTCCAGCGACTCAACCTGTCAATCACCTGCAAAACATCTGCGATGTTGTGGGAGGTGGTGAGCAAATGCATCTCACTGTTTTTGACAGGTTTGGTGAATCTAAACAGAAGTTTATGGAGCCAATCACAAACTTACTCATTGCATAGATGTCCACTCCATGTGGATGACACTGTGCATCCCAGTCTGTAGCCTCAAAACAACCTTGCAGGGCTTCTTCAGCTTTTTGTGACCATCTTCTTACAGCTCTGTTACTTCATGTTTTCTTTCATAAAGTGGCTTATTCTCTGAGCAGAGAAAAACAAGATTGTAATCCTATTCTTACTTCAGAGATGTATGAATCCTAGACAAAGTCCAAATTTGTTTTTTCTCTGGTACAGCAGCTGACAAACTTTTGAAATGATGTCAGTATAGCATTATTTAAAATCTCCAGTTATAGCTTCAAATGCATTTGGCTTTTGTGTCTGTAGGTTAGTAACAATGGAACTGATAACACCACATTCAGTGTCGGCATCAGCAGAAGGTGGAACGTAAATGTTTACCAAATGACATTGGTAAACTCTAGGCAAATAATATGGTCAAATAACCACTTTATTTTATAACCTGCCAGCGGTTAAAAAGTGGGCTACAGTCTTCACAGTATATCCTAGATGACACCATCTGTTGTTCACAAGCCATGCCAATCTACCTGCCTTGGTTGCTATGGTTACACATCATAACATGTTTGCAGAGACAGTTAAGGATTGGTAAAAGTCCCTCCAGTTACACAGTGGCAGCCTAGTGGTTAAGGCATTGTGCTTGGAGGTTCTGAGTTCAAGCCCCACTCCCGTAGACAGCCACTCTGGGTCCCTGAGCAAGACCCATAACCCCAAATTGGATTAGAGTCAAATGCAGAGATGAATTTCTCCAGTGTGAGATTAATAAAGTTCAGTTATTATTATTATTAAACATCTATCTATGAATCACTTTCTGACATGTAAAACACATCAAACTCATTTAAAGTTTCAAATTGTACTGCATTTGTAAAAAAAAAAAATGTGATTTTTATCAAAAATTAGGTAACATTAAAATTAATAATTGTGATTTTTCAAATCATGTATTAAACATTAGAGTGAGAGCCCTTAGATAAACAATTAGTGACTCCATTGAACTCTATCTCTTCCCCTCAAACACAATCCATCTTCTACTTTTTGCTTTTTCTCCACTTTTTACTCCATTTTTCCCCCAATATCCCCTCACGGCTCTTTCGCTTCTTCCTCTTCTCCTGTCATTTTTTCCATTTCACTCCCCTTTCTCATCGGCCTCTGCTGTCCTCAGGGGGTACGAGACAGGCTGGGAGATTCTCCGTGTGTGCTGCTGTCATGGCCTGAGCTCCCATCTGAGGAGCCTTTGATGGTGCTGGGGATTATTCATCCTGTTCGTCGGGCCGTGTAGCGCTGTCACACAACAGCAGCAGCATCACATGCATGTACAGAAGTGCACATAAAGGCACACTCTTGATTAATATAGCAGCAGCAAAAATTCATACATTGCTGTACTTTGATGTTGCTTCTGTGGTTGTTATTAGGAAATTGTGAAGTTGAGATGCAGTGATGATTCTTAGCTCATCCAGCAGCGCAATCACCATTTAATTGATGTTACACATGGATTCGTTTGGTTTTTTTGTCTCATGCTCAATACATCATGCTAGGAGTGGCATAAACAACTGTCATGAAATAGTGGTAAATCTAAATATTCAGCTTCTCTTTCAATTTGGACTAATTTGTACATTTAAAAATAGCTTTTAAAGCAAAATGTTTTAGAGTTCATCAAGTCTGAATATGTTTTGCTGTGCTCACTTTTAAAACCATTGTTATTAACTTGACATTTCAACAAATCCTCTGGTAGCTAAGTTTCTAAGAATAATCTGCAGAACACAGTATGGGCTTAAAAAGCTACAGTAAAGCGCTAACTTTAAATTCACAGCACTGAGCAAAAGTTTCATCCATCTTCTTAGAACATAGTCTTACGTTTTTAACAATTAGTACTGGAAAAAAAAAAAACTTGTTTCAAAGGTATATATTACCTGAAGAATACAATGAACATAACAATATTATATATATATATATATATATATGTATATATATGTATATATATATATATATATATATATATATATATATATATATATATATATATATATATATATGTATATACATATATATATATATATGTATATACATATATATATATATATATGTATATACATATATATATATATATATGTATATACATATATATATATATATATATATATATATATATATATATATATATATATATATATATATATATATATATATATATATATAAAATTGTCTAGTATATTTCATGATAACTGTAATTTAACTAGTTTTTCTTTAGACATTGGCTTTTTAATCTAAACTAAAGTAACATTTTTAAGAAATTGACTTTGGGCTGTGTCGATGGTCAGTGATACAGCATTTTTCGACCTTATTTATCTCAGCACTATCTCATTAGATAATTTCCATGTAATCTCTATTTACTGATTTGTGCTTAATCGGTCTAGGCAGAGGGCCGCTCAAATTGAGCCTGGTTCTGCTGGAGGTTTCTTCCTGTTAAAAGGGAGTTTTTATTTCCACTGTCACTACAAACATGCTTGGTGTGAGGGATTGCTTAGAGTCACTGAGTTGAAAGCATGCATAGAAAACTTTGGACTAATCTGACTGTTTGAATTGCCTCTGTAGTGTGCCTTGAGATGACATGTTGTGAATTGGTGCTATATAAACAAACTGAATCGGAATAGTCATGGGAAGAACTCCTGAATACACATAAACCCTCTGCTTGGAAGAAAAACCTAACAATAACTGCTCAATATGGATTTCAGTATGTTGCCTTAACATCAGTTCAGGCATCTCTTCTGGTATTGTAGTCATAAAGGTAACCAGGATTCCAACAAAGTTCAGGCAAAACATTCAGATGGGAACAAGCAAGCTCAGTGGTTGAGAGGCAGAACAGGTCAGGATAACAGGAACACTACGAAACACTAAAACTGCTTTCTCCACTGAACAAAGACAGGAACAGGGTCTGCTAAGTAAAAAACAAGAAGAACATTATCAGGAAATCAGGAACACCACGAGACGCTAAAAACCTCTCTCACAACTGGCCCTCGAGAACATGACTATGGCTTCAGCAATGATCTCAAACTCAATGATATGGTTCTGATAGCTGGGACTGAGCCGTATATAAAGAAGCAGGAACAGGTAGATTAGATGGTCAGTAATTGGAAACCGGGCAGAGTTAGGCAGGTGAATGAAATGAGCAATTAGGCCAGCTTTCAGAGCCATGATCGTGACAGTTGTAGAAACTTTAACACTGTGATGTGGAACTTCATCACAGTAGGATGTGAAAAGCACCTAAAGACAAGCACTCACAAGTTTGTTTTGAATTTTGAAGGAGCCTTTTCACTCAAGATTCTTTCTTTGAGACAGTAAAAAAAACATTGTCAAGGCTGTGCTTACAGGTCTGAGCTAAAACTAGACTGATTATAGTCCAAAACTGATCCGTTTGTAAGATCTATACATAGTCATATACTCCAAGCTGATGTTGCAAAAATATCTATAGTTAACCAAAATGTGTTTATGAGTTTGCTTTTTAATATTCATGAAGAGAAGAATCAACTAAAAGCATATAATTTTAGAAATCCAGAGGATTATACAGTTTTGGTTCTTAAAAGGTAGAATGAGTCATAGCTGGAAATAAGGAAATGCTCAAAGTTACATTTTTTTCAAATCCTGTTGGGAACCTTACCTTTCCTATTGGCTTGTAACCTATTTGGTGAGTTAGCATCTATGTCTTAATCTTTTACCCTTTCTATTCATCTGTTATATAAATTATTTATAGAAATGATCTAATAGGTATAGTAGTTACATTGTTTTTTCCATTGTTTTCTGTCTTACATTTTTTTGGAAGCACTTTGTTCAGCTATTATGTTATTTTTAAGTGCTTTAGAAATAAAGTCAGTGACATTTAACAATGAACTTTGACCCTAACTTCAGATGGGAAACTGAAAGTTTCGGTTTCCACAGTTTTTTTTTGTATAGCTTGTAGCATGTATTTTCTCATCAAGGTTACCCCTGGTGGTCTTTAAACCCAGGCCATTAAGATCCACTATCTAACCCAGGGGTCTTCAACGTTTTCAAAGCCAAGGACCCCCAAACTGATTGCGAGATGGAGCGGGGACCCCCTAATTATATATATTGTATGAAATTGTATCATATCAACCTGGTCCTATAGTCACTCTATTACATATGGAGTCATGTAACGAAAGTAATTTCTCCCTGGGATTATTAAAGTATTTCTGAATCTGATTCCTGGTTGATGGGTCAGGTGTTGTGAATGAAACAGTGTTCTGCTTTCATTTATCTGTTTACTACAGTGTGTTGAATTCATGTTAATGTGTATTTAAAGACATTTTAATTAGTGCAAAAAATTGCAGGAGGGAAAATAAAAAAAAGTAATCAACCAAGACTTTCGCGACCCCCATGCAGTACCTCCGCGGACCCCCTAGGGGTCACGGACCCCTGTTGAAGACCTCTGATCTAACCCTATTAACAGCTCCCTGTTAGTGAAGAGGTTGGGTAAAATGAAATTAATGTACTTGGTACACTAAGGTTGAGATCAGTATTTGTACTTGATTTTTTGATTGATCTGGTTGCCACAAGGGAAAAAACTAACTTTGAGCTTGGATTAAGAACAACTAATGAAATCTATTGTATTGAGTGTTGTGCAGGTTACCAATACAAGAGAGTCTAGCACAACCAAATTAATCTGGGCATCCGTGGGTTCTCTCTGGGTGCTCAGGTTTCCTCCCACAGTCTAAAAACATAGTGCAAGTGTGTGTTTACACCCTGGAAATGGTGTACCCAGCCCGTAGATAGCTGGAGCACCAGCACCACTTGCGACCCAGCTTGGGATAAGGGTGACAGAAAATGGATGGATTGATGGATGTTTTGGGTGTTTCACTTCTTATGGCATTTAAAAATACTTATGAACTTATTGGCTGCAGGTACTCAGAGATTCACTTCCATACAGAAAGCCCACATTCATATCTTCAGGTAACACAGATTACAGACTTAATAATATTACTTTAGCGATAGTTTCAAGGTGTTGATTTATTGTATGTCTCTTACCATGTCTTTCGGTTGTGCTGTTCTTATTTCATCTCGTTACAGGTGATGAAGCAGACTGAAAATGTTTTGTCATTGTCTCCTTTCTCTTCTTTCTTTCATCTTTTCTCTTTCTTTTTTTCTTTTCTTCTTCTATTTTTCTGCTCTATTTACGTTGCAGTCATGGGCGTAGGTTTGCATAGGGACCATAGGGACATGTCCCTACCAAAATTTTGAACCGACCTAATTGTCCCTACAAATAATTGGATGTGAGCAACATGTTTATAATTTACAGCAGTAGTTGTTGCAGCAGTGGCTTCTTTTCCTCTCGCAGCTCCTCTGCCTGCTCTCTCCTGTCCCTTTCATGTAGCAGCGCATGGAACTGTGCTGCGCTGTTTAACTCCACTCTCATTGGTTGTTCTGCCTTAGGTTCCGCCTTCTCTCTCTCTGATTGGCTGTTTTCTAGTCCGCGTGTGCTTGGATCGCAACATTGAAAATTTATTCACACTAGAATGCAGCGGTTACTACAATTAATATTAGGCTACAAAACTAGTCCCAATAAAAAAAATGAATATCATGTACACTAAAAAACAAAAACCTTTTTTTTTCTTTTATAAAACGAAATATTCTGAGTCAGCCAGGAGTTCTGAAGATTGCTAGCCTGGGTGCCAGTCCGAACTTAGTCCCGCCCACAAGGTTTGAGTTCGGGGAAGTTCGGTCTGGCTCTGCTCCATAGTAGCGCGAGTATTAAAGCCCACTGTCAGGCGATCCAATCAAATTGTCAGGGCGGGCTTTATACGATGATGGACAGATGATCAAGAGTAACGTTATCAACCACGTGACCAATGCGCGCTTGGGTGACAACAATAATGGCTGCCGCTGGAGAGTTTGGGTGAGTAGATTCTGCTATTAGGTCTGTTCTAGAAGATATCGACAGCAAATTAATTTTAAAAGAGGAACAGAGAAACGCGATCAAGTCTCATCTTCTTATTCTAGGCGTGAAACTGCACGCTTTGATTTTTGTGGACAACAACTATGCCTCGCTTAAGATACGTCACGCACTCCGTTGCTCTTATTGGTTGTAGATCTATCCAATTGAGTACAGAGGCATTTTTTTCCTGGTTCGTTCAAAACACGCCCCATAATCACAGCTCTATGGAGCAGTATCAGACTCATATTCTGACTAGAATTGAGTCGGACTACGTCAGGCTAGAAGATTGCTGGAAAAATGGGCAAATAAAGGCTGTAAGCCATCAACATTTCTGATTCTTAGCCACAGCTGACTAAAAAAGAAAATGTGAGGGTTTCCTTTTTACCAATATTTAGTTGATATTACTGGTTTCATTTTTTTGTTTCTACTTTTTACAATTTTGATATAATAACTGATCTAAGCGGGTTGCACATTTTACATTTATATTACTGTATGTTTTAAAGTCTCTATTCTCCAGTTAATGATGAATCACTTACTAAATTAGTTGACGATTATTGAAATAATCAATTAATATGATTCAGTTTTTTCAGCCCCAGATAAAATACCTGAAATGGGCGACACAGAGTAACTACAGCCCAGATGTTCAACTTTTATAGTGAAGTTAACATTTTAATGAATGTATTATTTTGCTTGATACAGAGAGAGAATAGTAGGTACAAATATTAGAGTGGGGTTTAACTCTGCACAATTCTATATCTTCAAAAGAAAATACTGTATTTACCTTCTCTCTTAGTCGTTCAAATGAAACCGTTTTCAAAGTGGAAAACAGTCCTAATTCCACATTCATCAGAGCCGGTGATACTTCAAACATTGATAAACAGCATCTAATGAGTGTAGAGCTTATAACATTTTTATTAATGGAGCAAAATGTTGCTTTTCTCTTTCAACAATGAATTCCTCTTATCAGTACGGATGCTCACATCGAGCATAAAAAAGGGCATGCATATTGCATAGCACCAATGACACCAGACCAATAGTGTCCCTACCAAAGTTCAAATCAAACCTACGCCCTTGGTTGCAGTGTCCATATAAACTGTAAAACTCCCTGCATAATTATAATAAAGCAATTTGTATGCATGAAACAAGTGGAGCTATATGGCAATTGCCATACTGCTACACTTGTGAAAGTAAAATCTGTTGGGCTCTTTTTGGCATCAAGACAATTATTCTTATTGCCACAGTGCCAGACAGGACACTGTTAAAAAAAAAAAAAATACTTATGATCAGATTACATGCTCATGAAGCTGGTTTCATCCACCCTTTATTGGTATATTGTTTGTAAGGAGACTGACCTTCTTTGTTTTTAACTGTTGCTAAATATTACATAGGTTTTTTTGTTGATTTCTTCAAAATGTAGTTTTCTTAAAAATTAATTATAAGTTGTTCCCACTGCTGCTAAAAGCCGATTCCTCCCAGGTTTAAACAGGTTTTTCGGCCAGTGGAAAAGGGGTATTAGTTGCTGTGCAAATACTTTTAAAGGATGCCGAAGCTTCTTAGGTTTTGTTTAGCCAATTTTTGGTTTGCCTTTCTTGCTAGCTCCAAGTTTGCAGGCTACTGCTCATTGTCAACATTAAATATTAAAAGCTGTCCTCTGTTTAGGCATGCCTGGAAATGCTCCTTCTTGACTTAGGAACCAGGAAGCACATATGGCCGACAAAATGCAGCAAAGTAGTTCCGGACCATATTTCTTGATTTGAAAGAGAACAACTTTGCAGTTAGATGTTTTTGGTGGGGAGGCTTGATTGTCCGTAGGAAATGTTACTTCCACCCCAGTTAAAAAAAATAGTATACAGTCAATTTCTTAACAGTAGCTTTTAAAGATATTAAATTCTTACATTAATCAATTAATTGTAAATCATTCTGTTTCCAAGTTATTCTTTCTTTAAATATATCTGTCTGTAATTTAGCGATTGGCTTAGTTTTCACCTCAAATACCAACCTGTTTTGGATGTTTTCCCTTTTCCTCTTCTACTGGTCTTTTTTTTTATTTTAGCAGGGTCCCTTGAGGAATTAGGGTGCTTCTTCTTAATGATCCTGAATGGTGCAGCAGTGGCAGTATGTGGGCTGTTGGTGTAGGCGATGGGAGATAGAAGAGCAGAGCTCCACGGCACCTCATTAGGCCCAAAACACCCGAGCTGGAGGCACATTAAAGAGCAGCCATGTCTTTCAACATGTGCCTGCGAGCCTCCCTTCCCCGTTCTCTCATTGCTGGAGCACCTCCTCATCCTTAGGATGCACCCATACATGCTCAGAATGTAGGCAGAGAGAGACGGAGTGGACTCGTGTGATATAAGGACACAGGAGACTTTTTCTAAATGGTGCGATAAAAGTGGTCCACATATCTGTGACTAGTAATGAGATGCATATACTCAATACTACCAAAAATGAGAAATAGAAACTCCAGACGGTGATAGAATCTGCACAGACGCGCTAGTTTTTCTTAGTGCGCTGGCAAGGCATGGATCACCGTAATCCACTAAAGCCCTCCACCTCTTCACGTACTCTACTGAAGTGGAGCTGGCTCCTCTTCTCTCTGTGAAGTTTGGCTTTGGAGGCTTCAGCAGGTCAGCCCCTTTGTGATCACTGTCATATTGATGAAGGACCCAGTTTGCTGTCGGTCCAAGACCTGCCCAGGCTTCAGCCGACATACGTTTGAGGGGAAGTTACTCCATGTGCAGGCACATCGGAGGAGCAAAAAGGACTGTTTGTTAATGATCATATTTGATCTGCTATGGGATTTATTTCATGTTTACGATTGAGATTTAGCAGTAAACAAGCCACCAGGAGAGAACGAGAGCTGTTTGGATGTTTTAATAAAATGCGTGTCTTTTTCAAGTGCTGAAATCAATATCCCCCGCGATCATAAACACCAGGGCATTAGAGAGTGATGCTCATAAGGACGTACAGAGTGTCATTAATGCAGTTTATTTCAATTAGCTCCTTGCTGGGCGGGCCACAAATGCCCACAGGGATATTTTGTTGAAAAAGAGAGCCGCGAGCGGCGGATTGCCAGCTAATGTGATGATGTGATGAGAACGTTTGGTGCCATAACAAGCAACAAACTGCAAAGTTTTAATTAAAGCCTTAACAAGCCTGCGATCTTTCACTCACTAACTCAAAAAGCGAGAGAGCCGAAGGTTTTTCTAACTGACTCAAAAATGCTTTTAGATGAAAGGAAGAAGAATTACATTTTTTTCTCTCTCTCTCTTACACTGTCAAAACAGAACTAATCCTAAAGTTTCAAAGCTCCTTGCCAGCAAATTTGAGAACAGAACAGTGATTGCCAGCAAGCGGAACATTATTATGAAATAAAATACAACACAAAGGAGAGCCTTAAGGTTTCACCTCTGGAGTGGCTCCCTGTTACGGGTGACACAAGCCATTATTTTTCTGTTTTCACTGTATTTCATTTAAATTTCCATTCCGCGTCTGAGAAATGAATATTTGATCTCCCCCCCCTCTGAACCTGTCACTGATGGGCCTTTGAAGCTGCGAGACACTGCATTGTGTTTGTGACACTGCGGGATATACAGGAGAAAAAGATCAAACTTCTCTGCCGAGTAGGGGGAACAGGGAAAGGTAAACACGCCGGGCGGCTGGTTTACCTGTTTAGAGGCCCCTCTTTGTTTCCAGGGGTCGGACCACAAATGTTTGGGGGCCACAATCCTGCACAGTGTTTGCTTTCTGGGAAACCACAGTCGACTTTAATGTTTTTTTGTGAGTTTATTTTGAGAAAACTGCTTCAGTTTGCAGAAAAAAACTTTCCCTTTGAGACTTTACTGTTACCATGTAGCTTCCCAAACTGCTGCTGAGAGTTTTTGAATCTAGTGAATCAAAGCAATGCTTGTTTATTTGTATGCACAACATCCGTAAACATGTGATTTTAAGTGTTTTACAGGAATATGAAGAAAAAAAGTTGAAGAAAAGTTTCTGAAGTCTTTGAAAGAAAACACTAATTTTAAACAAGAAAAGAGCTCAAATAGATCTATTATGTGAAGTAAAATTCACTTGATGACATTGTATTTTTTCTAATCAGATTTTCAAATAGGGTATATTTAAAATTAAAAGGAGACCAAAACTTTTTAAAGAAATTAATAGAAATACATATAAATTATGTATTAATAAGCAACATTAGAAAACAAACAAACAAACTAAAAAAGAGAAACAAAAGAGGGTCAACAAACCATAGTCAAATCGTGACAAGAGGTCAGTCTCTTGACAAACAATGCACTTATAAATGGTGGAGAAAACCAAATTACTGGCTACATAAACTGATCATAAGATCTTTTAAAGTCCTATGTTTAGAAGTAAAGTGATCCATGTTTTCTAGTTTCATTTGTTTAATTAATATTTTTTTGTGTGTTTTCTGGATATAGTTGAGTTCTTAGGATTTTCTTTGTTGCCCTCTGGCTATGTTCACACTTCAGCCTAAAGTGACCCAAATCCGATTTTTTTGCCCATATGCGACCTGGATCTGATCTTTTCACGCCAGTCTGTACAACACAGATCCGATTTTTTCCAATTTGACCCAGGCCACTTGGCTATGTGGTCCTGAATCCGATACGAATCTGATCTTTTCAAATGTGACCTGTGTCTCAACGGCCAGGTCGCATTCATCCAACCTGAACGTCATTAATACCCGGCAAAGGTAACTATTATGCCTCTTGCTACACAGAAGCAGCAAGAAAAATAACAACAAAGGCAGATGATGATGCGGAGAGCAGTATTTATGTATAACAATATTGAAAAGATTTTCTAGGTGAGCGCCGGCACTACTATCCATGTTTACTTCCGGAAACAGAGAGCACGCTGGCATGTGAAGTCATTGCGTCCTCTACTGCGCATGTGGGACACTTGCGTTGTATGACTTTAGTTCACACAGGAGATCACATACAAGTCGCATATATTTGTTAATATGAACGGCAACGCGAAAAAAACGGATTTCACAAAAGATTCGGAATTGAGCATCAAGGCCTGCAGTGTGAACGTAGCCTCTGTTGCCCTCTTGTGTTGGTGTCCTTTCCCCTAGCTCCCTTCTAGAATCCTCTCTTCACACCTGCTCCTAATCAACCCATTAGTCCAGTCTTTCTTCAGTCTCCCATTTAAACTCTTACTGTGCAGTTCCCCAGTGCTCGTTCCTCGTCTTTTCCTGGCTGCTTGTGCATGTTTTCCCTGATCTCTCAATGGTTCTGGTTTGTTTTACATTTTCATGTTGGATTTTTAGATTCCTGACTCAGTTGCTTTTGAATACTCCATTAAACCTACAAGAACTCACCTTGGTCTCCCTGTCTCTGCATTTGGGTCCTCAAAAACCACAACCAAAACCTGACAGAAGGAACCGGCCAACATGTACCCCACAGAGCCAACAAATAAAGTAAGAAAGTTACTCTCCCTCATTAGATCCACACTGGACAGCCTCCCTTTCATCAGTCCACCTTGGAAGCCTTGGAATATGACATATTAAAAAAATCCCACCACCATCCAGCATATGTTCAGTTTCTGCCCAAATATATATATATATATTTTTTGTAGATTTTTGTAACGGGGATAAGTTTAATTCAAAACTGCTTTTTTTGAATGAACTTGTTCTCTACTCCCAAACTCAGCATCTCTTTTCATTCCTGTAATAAGAAGTTTCTTTTGAATGGATTTGATTAAAGTTTAAGTCCCTCGGTATAAAATAAATATTTTGATGGAGATGAGAAATCTGCTTCCTCGTTGGTGAATAACCAGTAGTTTGGATCCAATCATTTAAATAAACGGTGTTAGTTTTTTTTTTAATGTATAAGAATTGTGCTATAATTTGTAGTCACCAATCTGTTGCTGTTATATTTTAATTTGACGAACTGGAATTTGTCAATGTTCTTTTTCCTGTTTGGTGCGATTGCAATTGCGGATCTTGACCTGGCCGGACCTTATGACCACAGTGTACCAATCTTCTGATGGCTACTTCCAGCAGGATAATGCGCCATGTTATAAAGTGAATCATCTCAGACTCATTTCTTGAAACTTTTCCACTTAAGTAATTGTGAATTGAGCATATTGACAGACATTTTATTTTTTCTCTTAAATGCAAATTTTTTTAAAAATAATTACTGCTCTAAATGTATTGCTCTGTCAGCTAAAGATCTGTTTTGGTCTCTATACTTTAATTAAATAAATCAATTCAAGCTAAAATGTAAGAGTCTATACTGAGCCTGATCTCTTTGTATCAGAGATTTTCTTACCTTTTAGAAAAATGTCACTTGGAGTAAAACCCCCCCTGCAACCCTGATTTGCATTTGTATAGCTCACAGCATTTTCATTTACATGTTAAAGCCTCCCCTAGAATTCCATGGGGGGGAGGCATGGGGGGAACACTGCCTAAGAAAGTCCACGTCAATTTCTGACAATTTACGGGAGTTTTCGGCGAAGCCTGCAAATTGTCGTAAACTGCTGCTAGCCTGAAGTTCCACGACAATCTACAGTGCCGCATATTGACAAAAATCCCACTTTTCATGCAGTGCTAGTTTACTTAGCTCCAGAACCCATTAGGGGGCCAGACCCTGAGCCAGAGCCTATTAGTTGGCCAGACCCCGAGCCATAGCCCTTTAGCGCTACAAAGACTCCTGAGCACATCCTGTGCCACCCAGAGACCCCTGGACACACCCTGTGCCATCCAGAGACCCCTGAGCCTCAGGATAGACCTAATGGAGAGACTGTGAACCAAGGCCCCACAGAGGTTCAAGCTCTGCAGTCAGCGGCCCCATCCGAAGGTTCCTGTGCCACAGTTGGCTCCTGCTGCAGAGACGCCATCCTCCAAGGCTCCTACGGCAGAGACGGCATCCCCCCAAGTTTCCAGCTGATTGCATTGACTCATTGACTTGAATGCAATCCCTCACACCAAGCATGCTTGTAGTGAAAGTGGAGAGGAAAACTCCCTTTTAAGAGGAAGAAACCTCCAGCAGAATCAGACTCAGTGGGCCCAGAATTCAAGACAGTCAGACATCAGGCAGACAGTGCCGCAGGGAGGAGAGAAAGGCGGCCTCTGATCAGTCAATTCTACATCCGCTTTAGATGATGTGCATTTGATGTTTGGTACCTTACCGGCTTTCTCTCCGAGGGACATTCAAAGGGGGTACCATCTTTTGTGATGCTTTTTTCACCTCTCTGCCAACTCCACTACCAATATTTCTTCTATTTGGTTTGTGATTGTCCCTCTTTCGTTGTGGCGTGGAATAACATAGTGCACACCACGCTTCGAAATTGGGCATTAATTAAAAATATCTGCGTCATACCTGCGACAAGCTAATTACACACGACACACTGCTGCGGGAGTATGGGAGTATACACAGCCCTTAATTCCAGCCGAGTGACTATGATCCATGGTCAGGCAGAGGCAGACTGTGAGGACAGAAGTGCAAACCTTAGTATCCTTGGTAGGGGGGTGAAGTCCAGGTCCAGAGCCAGGTGATCAGAAGTCCAATGAAGCACCAGAGGGAAATCCAACACGAGGTCAAGAAACAGTTCCATGCTAGACAATTGGCAGGCAGAAAAACTGATCAGGGTCAGGCAGAACAGGTGGACAGACAGGAATCAGAATGCTGGAATAGAGCTCACCAATGGCTTAAAATAATCTGGCCCTGATATTTGATCTAAAGGCTGGTAATATACTGTACAACCATGCACACACATTTACACCTAAGGACAATAAAGAGAAGCCAATTAACCGAAAAGTCATATTTTGGGGCTGTGGGAGGAAGCCTGAGTACCCAGAGAGAACCCACGCATAAACGGGAGAACATGCAAACTCTATACAGAAAGATCCCGTGCCAGGAATCAAACCTAGAAATTTCTTGCAGCAAGGCAATAGTTCTACACACTGCACCACCGTGCAGCCCATGAGGGACATTGTGTGTTGTAGCTTTCCAATTGCAATTTGCCATCAATGACCAAAAGATGTTGCTGTAAAACACAAAATAACTCCCAAACCCTCTTTAAAAGAACCCCGGCTCTAAAGTCTTCCATTGCTGTTGTCAGGTTAGATTATGTGTGTTGAAGGAGAGGGGAGGCCTATGTTAACAGAAACAGGTAAGCTTGACAGTTTCTCAAGCAGGTAGATGTGACCAAATAAAGAAGCCACAGTTGGGCAGCTTTAAACTTTCTTATATGGTTTCAAATACAGTCCAAACCCCCCCCCCCCCCCCCCCCCCCCCCCCCCCCAACATATCCAACCACGATACTAAAAACAGCATTAAAGGTCTTTGGCAGTGCAGCTTGTGGAATTCCCCTCTCTGACATCAAATAGCAGAAAAGATGTATGGACTTTGCAGCTTTTTAATTAACGCCAAACCTGAATATGCAATAAGATGAAAGCTGATTGAAGCAGCCAGAGGTGGATAGACATAGTAAAAGAAGCTTTAAAAAGCAAAAGTCATCAAACATAAAAAAAAATATAAAAGATAAATAAACCCTGAGCTGTGTTGCAGAAAATCTGATTCTCTGCCCCTAATTATGAAAAATAGAGGGAAAACATGGCCTAATAAAAAGTGGAAATTGAGCACCCTAGTTAGTCATAATTGACTAATTTTGTTTGTAAGGTCATGATAGCACTTAAAGCCTCTCTGGATCTCTTCCCGCAGAAATGCAGCATGCAACAGAGGCAGCCCTTTTGTGTGCCAGCAAGTGCTGATGTGCTTTCTGTTTCCATGCCAACTCACTTTCATCTTTCATCTTTCTTACCAGCTCATCCTACGCTTCAAATGAATTAGGTTTGTTACAAATTCTTTTGAAGTGCACACACACACACACTCCCCCCACCCCACCACCGCTGTACCACCCCACTTCAGCGAAACAAAACAAAAACACTGAGGAGCTACAAATGTAAGCCAGTAATCTTGCACGTTTCGGGTCCTTGGCTAACCAATAGTGCCGTGGACGGGATATTTCCACTTCATTTCAATTTGGAAGACGTCCTCGCTCCTTCTACCTCTTGGCGTCCATTTTCTGCTGTTGTGTGCAGCACCGCGTTGCACGGTTCATTTCCATTATGAAGACAGTCGCTGAGAGGGTTGTATTGTAGGTTAGTAATGATCTTCAATTACCCTGATGCCAATGCCTAAGGGGTAAAAAGGAAGGTGGGGGTCTCTTAAGGATCAAAGGGGTTAGACCTGAAGAAGTCTTCTGTGTCCTTGCAGATGCATTTTCTCAAAATGATCCCATGAATTCTGCCTCCGGATACAGAAAGGTAATTTTCAGTCCTCAAGCTGTGTGCTTCTATAATGGAAAAGATGAGAAATCTGGGACAGCCTCCCACCAACCATAGCCCTGGACAGATTTATGATAACATAACCTTATTAATTCTATACTTTGCACCTTGCCGCTTAACTTTAGATATATAGGAATAGATTGTATTTTGAACATTTAATGACGGTTGGTACCATGACGGCAGTGACAAAGCTTAACATAAAGTACTAATGTTGTAGTCAAGACCCCACCAACCAAGCACAAAGAGCACAGAGACAAGGCCAAGACCTTTTGAGGCCGAGACCAAGATATTTAGGCCAAAACCGATACAATTAGAGGCCAAGACCAAGACCTTCAGAGATGGAGACCAATACCAGACCAAGACCTGGTCTTGGTCTCCAAAGGTCTTGGCCTTGTCTCGGTACTCCTTGGTCTTGTTTGGTGTGTACTGACAACAACACTATAAAGTACTTATTTTTGACTGCAGGTTTGTGCTTTGAAGCTCAAATCTCCAGTCATTTACAACTAACAAACCAAAAATAAAATTTTATTGAAATTTTGATTAAACAATGCATGATTAGTTTGATATCTTATTCGATCTGAGACTAATTCTGCTACAGGTTATTGTCTTATAAGAGATGAGAATATTTTTTTTTGGATTAAGATTCATCCAGGACTATATAATACATTCTTTTACAGCTAAACTGCATCCTTTTTCCTGCACACATAATCCAATGATACATGATTTGGGCTTCTTTTTAATCGTCTCTCAGGATTTCCATCTGTGGTGCCTTTAAATCAAGACTAAAAACACATTTTTTTAGGATTGCCTTCGTCTGTTCTAGTTAAACAGTTCAACTGAAACTTCCTTAGTTCAACTTTTTTTTTTTCTGTAGTCCAACTGTTTTTAATATTCTTTTTTGTTTCTGCATATTTTATTTTATTTTTTTATTTTTCCTACTTGCTTTGATTCTGTTTTATTTTCCTGGATTTTAATCATGTAAAGCACTTTGCATTGTCTTGGTACTGAATTGTGCTATACAAATAAATGTGCCTTGCCTTACCTTGCCTTTTTTCTTCAGGACATCCCAAATGGTTGCAATGGTAAATGAATTGTACTGGATATCCCTCTGCTTTCTAAAGGAGTCTTACCAAATTCATACTGTGTAGAATTAGAATTGGACCATATGTCTCAATCGGGCTTATGCCAGGTTAACACACCGTATCTTTTGGTTTGAAAGGGGGAAAACTCAATTAAGACATTGTTGAAGGAGAGGACAGATTATTTAAAAGGAATTTTAATTCCAGCCTATGGTATGTTACCTTTGAGAATGAGAACATTTCTTACTTATTGCTTCTTTAAGTGGACTGCAGAATAACTGCAGAATAACCCCAGTGCAGCCTCAACATTTGTTTTGCTTTACTTGTCAATCATCTTCTTCCAATGCACACAAGAACTTAATTTGGTTCATGGCTATTGAACAGCCCAAGGCCTACAAGGGAACATTAACGATTCTATAGAATGGAAAATATTAAAACAAAGTTGCAATACTGGGAGTTTTATCAAAAAAACCTGATGAGCCTAAACACACCCCAACAGGAGGGCAAAAAACAAAACATCAAATCCAAAACACCCCCCACAAATTTGGGAATATGCTACAGAGGTCTGCACGGTGATTCAGTTAATAGTACTGCTGCACAGAAATGATTGTGTCACAGCAGCTATTGGATGCTTCATCTGCAACTAAGGTTGTGGATCTGGTGTATTTAAGATAAGATATACCTTATTGTTCCAATAGGAATATATGTGACGTCTTGTTACTCCCCTGAGGTGATTAAGAGTCTGTCCAGATGGAGTGAGATGGAAACCTCATAGGACTTTTTTGTTGTATCCTCATTACGAGTTCAACTTAGAAAGTTCCATTTGACAGCACCTACCATGAACCGGGGTGTCCACTGTGTATCCCATCATGTATCATATAAATGTTAGAGGATTAAACAGCAGGCAACAGATGGTAAGCAATTTTAAAATGCTTAAACTGCCAGAGCAGTTTTCATCCTGGGAGCAGTGAATGGACTCATGTTTTACATGTTTTATTCTACATTTTAACCTCTAATTAGCTTTAAATCCTTTGGAGTATGTTGACATGATGCAGGTTTTATTGTAGCCACTGTAAAAACAGACACAACGGATATTCATGTGATTTAGCAACACACACTCAAACCATTACCAAGATCAGTTCATTTAACGCCCGATTATGTCTGGCACTTTGAGAGAAAAATTGGAGACACAGAAATTCCTTGGTCAGCCTTTCAAAACTGGGATGCATTGGTAATTTTCTTGATTGGAATACAGTCTTGAGGTTCAATTATACCCAAGCTAGTTTGGAATAAATTACGGGGAGACTGATTTATTTAGGTTAAGCTGCCGTTGGTGCCTTGCAGAAAAATGGAGAGGCTTTAACAGAAAGATATTTCATAACTGAAGTAAAAAAAAAAATATCCTAGCCCCTTGAAAAGATGTTTAAGGAGCATGAAAGGAGCCAAGGGTGATACTATAACCCTACAACATTTGGTTAATTGCAGATTGGTCACGGGCTGTAATATTTGACTGTAATCTGAAAGGCCTGTGAAAGCAGGAGCGTGCAGTGAGAGAGAGAGATCAACACAAGCTGTGAGGAGCAGCCAGTGATAAGATTAAACCCATTCACGTCCCGTAATGAAAAATGAGCAGCCGTGGTTCCTTTTTATCTGCCTCATTTCTTACACCTTCTCTTCTCTTGGCTGTTGTCATGGGCTTTACGATACTTGATCTCGTCGTCAAACATACATGTTCCAGGCAGGGTTCAGGATAGGAGGAGGAATAAAAGTTGGAAAAATCTATCAGCCCTGGCCTTATTCTCGCCCTGTTCCTCTGCGCAACCAAACTGACTCATTACCCACTTCAAAGACACAGATAGGAGTTTTAATTAAGAGAAATGCAGCGGCACCATGGAGATAAGTAACATTCCCCCTCCCCATCCCCTCTGTGCACGCCGTATATCCCCACTTCTTGGTTCTCAGACAACATCATTAGGACGTAACAGAGGCTGATGGTGCACAGCAGCCAGCCGCCGTCCTGCAGAATGAAACATGTGGCTCCTGTGTGGTAATCCTCCCATCATGGCTTCTTTGTGCTGAGTGACACTGTGCACGTTTCAGTAAATATGTGCTAACACAAACATTGGATTACCTGGCATCAGTAGCAAAAAGGTTCCCCACTGTGGAAATAAGAAGGAAGGGAGGGTTGATTGTTTTCTGTTATGTAAAAAAGGTCTGCAAGTTCAATTTCAGAGTTAGTTAAACAGTGCTTGTCATTGTTTGTAAAACTAAAAGATGACTAGGAGATAATAGATGCTGTATTGGATCATATTTGAGTTAGTTTACTGTTTATGTTTTATGTTATCTTATATATGTTGTATTATACTGTAGGCGTAGATGCAGGGGAAACCTCATATGTGATGAAGACATACGGCTCGATGTATCTTAAGTGTTTAACTGTTTCACTACATTTCAATGAGACAATATTTTAGTGGATTAATAATTAAAACACTTTTACGTTTCCTTGTATATAAAGAAGCACATTATATTAGCTTTTTATATAAAATCAGTGGAGTTTAACCCCTTTTTATATATTATGATGTTTTCATGCTTTCTTTTATGCTGGCAGGTCTGCAGGAGGAAAGATCACGGCTTAGAATCAGCATTTGTCTCATGGATCAGCTTCTCTGATTGGTTGACATCATAGGTGTTTTTAGCCCATTTCTTGGGGTGCTAAAGCACCCCTAAATTGAAGCAAAGCACCACTAATATCTGAGTTGTTTTTTTTACACTGTATGCCCCTTTAGTATAAAAGAAAAAAAAGAGAAAAAAAAGACAAAAACAAACTAAGTCAATCCAAGTCAACTAGTGTGTAGTCTGTTTAATTTCCACTTAAATATAAGGTCAGTACATCTCTGCAGAACAATTGCAATAATTCAAGTCAACTACTGAGTAGTCTTCCCTTAGCTCTCTACTGTGCAGATATTTCTTATATCTAACGGAAGCATATTCCAAGATATTACAGCTACTTTTGTGGTTTTTTGTACTACTGTATACTCTATTTTATATTGTCTGTATTTTTTTTTTTAATCTTTAATGGCATCTTGCTTTAACTCTTTGTACTTTATATAAGCCACTGGAACCAGAATGTCCTTGAACGAGTAAACCCATGGGATAAATAGAGTCTAAATCAAAACTCTGAAAGTGTAAAAACTACACAGTACTTGAAAATAATATTTCAACACCCTTCCCCCACCTCAGAGACTGTCTGATCCTAATTTCTATAACTCAGCATGCTTTAACCAGGATATTTTGCACAATGCTTAACTCATACTTCCTACCAAAACAACTGGAAAGATACCAGGGGCTCTGAGAAGAACTGGAAAAAGACAGGAAGGTGAAGGCAACGGTAGCACCCATGGTCATTGGAGCTCTCGCCCCTGTGGAAATGGTCCTGGCCCCTTTTATGACCCCTGGACTATAGACATAATACTAAATAAGTGCCTAATTATTACAAGTGCTTCCACTGAAACCATAACTAATTAGTCCCTTGGACCATCTTCCTGTTTTGTTAGCTTTTAGCCTCTGTCATGTTTAGACAGGTTCAAGTTTTTATCTGTTAAATCTTAGGTGTCCATGGGTGCAAATGGCTCTTTGACACACAAACAGTGAACTACTGTGATGCTTTGTTTCATTCTTTGGCTTAATGCCCCCATCGAAAAACAAAGAGCCAATCTTGGCCCCCCCTTGGATTTTTTTTTTCTAGACTGCAACTATTTATTAGACAAAGCTTTTAAAACAAAATAGTGAAAGGAAACAAAAAAACTTATTCTGACAAGTTCTTTTATAGGTGAGATACATAGGTGTAATGTGAAAAACTGATATTTTAGAAACAGCTTGACTTTTGAAAACCATGTTTTAAACTTAGGTGATTATTTTGAAATGTTTTTAGTCCTAAATTCAGGCTTTCTTTAAAGAAGAAAACAATAAAACAATTTATGCTTTTAAGACAATTAAAAAGAGAGAGAGAAAAAAGGACTTTCATTTATATCCTAGAAAGTTGGAGCTAAAGTTTACATCACTTCACCGCAGCAGGCGGGTTGCACCTCTTCTAATGTCTACCCCAGTCTGCAGGTGTATCCACTCCTGTTTGAGACGACTGGGTGAGCCCACACTGCCCCAGGCACACTCTGTGGTGTAGATCTGTAGCAGCAGAGAGAAATCTGCCCCCCTCCTGAGGGAAGGCCTGATGTCGGAGAGATTAATTACAGACTACGGAGCTGCAGCACGCTGGGAGCGCACATTGCTCGCGGGCCAAAGCAGTTTCATCTGCGTACACACAAACACACACAACCTGTCTCCCACTTTTCTTCGGAAGCAGGATCCATCAGCATGTTGAGTCCCAGGTGAAAATCAAGTCCTTCCTAAAGAGGTGCTGCTCTTTTGTCTCCAGGTAGGGCTGCTTGGCGCTCAGCCCATGGCCTCTCCACTTTCATGTGGCTGAGGGAATCATCCTGCTTTTTTGTGTGTGTTGGTGTTCAGTCTGCTCTGGAGTGCAATGCCTTTGCAGGTACGAGTTTTCCTATCTGCTGGTTTTCCTGGATCCAGGCCAGCCAGCCACCTGTGAGGTTGTTTTTCCCGGAGGCTCGTGAGCAAGGCAGCGCTGTGGCTGCATCCGACAATTAGGAGAGCAGGAACATAACTCTCAGGCTGCTGCTCTGCACTTAGTGGTAACGGCTTGGGAAGTGGTTTGCCATGTGTGTGTGTGGATGCACCATAAATCACAGGGAGCGTTTCATTCATGCAGCACTTCTACTGAGAGTTGTCCCATTTCTTCACCCATGGTTGTGTGATTGTGTCCCCACATGTTTAGTTTTATTTGTACAAGGAGAAAAATGGAAGGTACAAACCCGCCGTGCATCACTCTGCTTATTTTGGGGGGAAACATAACAACTGGTTTTTCCCACTCTTCAAAGAAAGCTCTATAATACTTGGTTTTGCTGTCTTCTGAGTGCACTTTGTGGAGATCCCCACCGTGAATCCAACTTAAATACTTTTCCATCCCACAAACTCCTGACTGAGCGCGGCGGCAGAGCGAGCCTTGAAGATGGCTCTAAGTCGGCACAGCAGAGATCATCTGCAGCTTTGGCCGTCTCGTCAGGCGTGTGTGATCATGTTTCTCTGCGTGTGTCAATAACGTGTCATCATCACCTTTAGTTTGGAGTGAGACAAGTTGAGCCTTGGGTTTGTGAGTGTACAAATATTTTTTAACCAACCCTCCAAAATGATTAATAACTTGCTTCCCAGAAGCAAAGCTTATGTGGGAAATTTAAAAATTGATCTCTATTAATAGTTTTTCTGTTCTGGGGGAATTTCCTTGCTTTGTTTCTCATTCTAGGTGGCCTATTAGTATGGAGCCAATTTTACTCCTGTATTGCTGAAAGGAACATGCTTTGTAAATGAAAATTTAATAAGAAATATTCTATACATTAGAATAAAAAATAGAATTCAGAAATCAAACTTTAAAAAAACGGTTATGAGATTCACTTGACTGTTTTCTAAAATTTATTTTTTTTTATTCTATTTTTATAGTTATTTTTCATATTTTATTTTTGTAAACCGTTTTTGTTATTATTTTATTTGACAAATGTATATTTCATTTCTTTTAGATTTCAGATTGAGTTTTATGCTTTTGTTTTTCAATTAAGTTTTCCAGATCACATTATCTTTACATTGCAAAAAATGATTAAAATTAGTGCATTTTGCCTTGAATTGAGGAGGTAAGTTGGATTTGCCTACTTGCCTACTTAAATGAAGGGTAAATACAATAAATTTAAGAACTTTTGTACTTATTTACTTATAGATTGCTTTTTCAGTGTACTTCTATAGTCGGGCTATAGAGTAAAGATGCATTTGTACTTGTCCGCATTGACATTAGAACTAAACTTTATTGGTCAAGAGCACGCGTTGATATTGGGCTTAAAGTGAAGAGAATGTGATGTGTTAAAAAAAATGAAATTTGTAAATCTCAATCTGAAAAAGAAACATTTGAAAAATGAAAGCATACAAATCTTTAAAACATTTACAGAAAACTAAATTTGAAAAAAAAATCTGAGAATTTGATATCCCATTGGCACACACAGGAGGAAAGTTATCAGCAAAATCAGCAGCTGCTTGGAATAAGTCACTGTGAGTGCAGCTTTTCCCTGATGAGCGAGTCTCACATGCTTCAACAGAACGGGCCTGCAGGAAATGTGGCAGGTGGCCTTGGTCTCTGGTGAGGACAGCTGGGACCCGTTTGTTTAATCTAGATTACCGAAGGAGGACAGGGTTTCAACAGAATACCTCCACACTGTCCTGGTTAATGTCCCTGCAGAAAATTAACTTACACTTGTGCTTGAAAGTTTACATACCCTCCCATTAAAGAAAATGCCTAATTCTCACAAGTAATTCAAATACCACAAAACTGAAAAAGAAATAATAAATAAGATGTATTAAAACATAATTTAGTAAAATAAAATATTGATTTTAGAATTTTTATTTAAAACATTATCTATCTATCTGTCTATCTATCTATAGTATATCTATTTATCTATCTATCTAAGTATATCTATCTATCTGTCTGTCTGTCTGTCTGTTTACATATCGATGTAGATACATACACATATATTATCTGTGTCAATCTCAGTTTATTTCATAGGCAGCTGATTTTTGTCTTTCTTTAATGGAAGGGTGTGTAAACTTTTAAGCACAACTGTATACACACACACACACCTATCTGATTAATATGTTCCTAATTTAATAATCAAAATTAGCGTGTAAAAGGTACGAATATATATATATATATAAATATATAGCAGTTATGACCTTTATCTAATCATCTTATTTTCTACTCATAGGGTTAACCTACTAATAAAAGACATGGAGTCAATTAAAACATAAAGGAAATGTGTTTGTAAATTGATCATTAAGAGTTAGGGACGTTCAAACCATAACAAAACTAGCTATACTTTAAATTTATTTATTTTTTTTTACTATAAAACAGTATATCTCAAGTTTTCCATGTTCAGAGGCTAGCAGATAAAACTCCTGAGATCATAACGGCACTGTCATGTTTAGGTTTTCAGACTCTGAATAGGAGCAATCACGGAGGCAATGATCTGTTAAAGGTTTTATTGAAGGTTTGTGGTAGTACAGAGAGGAGTCTGGCAGGCAGGGTTGTCAGGATATGGCTGGAAGAGGTTAGGTTACAAGTGAGCAACCGGTCGGTGCTGGTGGAAGAGTGAGGGATGTATGAGACTCACAGAGAGGAAGGCTTGGCGTCTGTTTGGGAGGATGGTGTCCAGTGATCCAGCCTATTGGTGCAGGTCCGGTTGGCGAGATCGGATGGTGGTGTCTGAGGGTGGACTGGCAGGTGCGCTCAGGCAGGAGGGCGTCTTAAGGTTCTGCGACCAGAAGCCTCACAGGTTCCTAGAGGCTGACTGAGTGGTTTCAGGGCTTGGGATCCTGGGTTGCTGAAGCATTAACAAACTGACGCCCTCCTCCTGGTTCCAGCTCCTTAAAAAGGGTGGAAATCAGCTGATGAGGAGCACCTGCCCATCCAGCCCTGCAGAGAGAGAAAAAAGGAAAAGCAAAACCCCAGCCTGCACCCAGGACTGGGAGTATGACAGCCACATTTTAAATTAACCTATCACCAGAATGATTGAGAATTAGGAAGACCACTAATTTAGATGATCCATTCGAAAATTAAAGATCATCCTCTATACCTTTAAGGAAGTCTTCCAGTTATAACTCAATTTAATCGTAGTAAAGAGAGCGACCTGCAGATAGATAGATAGATAGATAGATAGATAGATAGATAGATAGATAGATAGATAGATAGATAGATAGATAGATAGATTACGTTGAGTTGCAATAAATGCTAAACTCTCTGCAGGTTCTTGTCTTTGTCGTCCTCTCTATTCAGCTGGCTTTTAAAACACACAGCGAGGAGGTGGGGGCCGGGTGGTGAGCGTTACAGGGGCAAGAAACGCAAAAGTAATGCAATAGTTACTTTTACTAGTAAATACTTACTTTTATTGTGGAGTAACTCAGTTACTAACTCAGTTACTTTTTGTGAGAAGTAACTAGTAACTATAATTACTTTTTCCAAGTAACGTGCCCAACACTGCTCATCTTAACTATAATCTGTCCCAATATACACATAGTAGAGCCCTCTGAATGATTTGGTAGCCTTTGACCAGACATCAAGTCATTCCATTTCCTGAAACCTCTCGTACGGTTAGGTTGTCTTGAGTTAATGTCCTTGAGGTTACAGAAACGGTTTTTGTTCTCCAGTCATCAGAAAAAAAAGCTTTTTTGTTGAAAGTAAAGCTTTGTGTTTTAAACCAACCAACAAATTTATTGTTGGCCTTAGGAGGCTGCCTTGAATCAGCAACAAACTTGAGTTGGAAATTGCCAACTCCTCTTTCTTTGTTCGTAACTCAGGTCAGTTAAACGTGGGGCCTTCAGTTAAAGCCGACATGTGGGCGCAATCTAAAGTAGAAAATACTTTGGAAGTTATATTTAGCAGCATAGCTGAAAACTCTTCTGGAAATGCATGTTGGACTCGAGTTGTTAAAGGTCCTAAACAGCCAGAAAACGCTCAAAATGTAGCAGTGGGACACTGTTCGAGTCAAGTTTGTGCTACCAAGCCAGTGGTGAACCCATTGCAGCGAGCCCCAGCTCCTGTTAAGAGACCACCTAATGCTGCAAAGCCAGAACGGCCAAGAAGAACTGTACAAAATCCAAGGAAAGCCGCTGTTCAACGACATGGATCTGAGATAAATACAGGAGGTAGCTTTATGACTTCTGAGATAGACTTTCAAGCCGCCTTAAGCTCCAGAGCTGCACGGTGGGACAGTGGTTAGTACTGTTCCCTTGTAGATGGAGATCTTTCTACATGGAGCTGCCATACTCTCCCGTGCCTGTGTGGGTTCTCTCCGGGTGCTCCGGCTTGCCCACCCACCCTTTGTCTTCTTTCGTCACATGTATTCCTGATAAAAAAAAATCTTTAAAAAAGAAAAACTCAATTACCTCAATTACAAATCACACACGCGCGCGCGCGCACACACACACACACACACACACAACATAATAATCCTGCCACCAGGGGTCCACAGTCTTAATGTGCTCCTGGTGCTGGTCCCAAGCCCAGATAAACGGGGTTATGTCAAGAAGAGAATCAGATGTCAATTATTAGAGAGATATTCATCCAGGTTTAATTTTATAACTATTAATCTTTATGGCTACAACACAGTACATGACAATAAAGACTTGCTGAGGTAAAAAACAAAATTCTATTTTGGCTGGCCAAATTTCCTAATGCTTACCTGGTCTGTGGAGGGGATTTTAATATCACTTTGAATGATTCAAAGGATAGATGCCAGGCTGGAACTCATGCTAGTTCCAATGCAAATTTAAAAATGTATTATTGCAAACATTTGACTTAATAGATATATGGAGAGAAAAAAATCCCTCTGTTCGAAACTTTGATCATAAAGCAGTTCAAATGAACGTTTCTCTGATCCCTTCCTTTTGCCGTCTACATACTTCATATTGGAAACTTAATAATTCTATTTTATCTCATGGAGCAGTTCAATTTATGCCAGGGCTGTCCCGAGGCATAAGCGAACTAAGCAGCACTGGTGGCCAGGGGGCCTCAAGCAGGGGGGCCTCAAAAACGATTGACCAGGCCCTGGTCAATAAACAAATATATCTGCAAAATCTCTAATATTCAACAACAATAAATACTTAGTTAAGCATATTGTGCAAAAAAGCAATAAAAAAAATAAATCCTATCAGATTTATAGTCCCCATGTCAGAGCTCCTGTCTGTGTGTTTGTTTTTTGTTTGTTCTCCCTTCCACCAACAGGATTCCGGTTCGCCTCCTCACACACCTGCTGACGGTTACCTCATTAACAGAGTGCTCTTAAGCTGCTGATTGCCACTACCTCGACGCCAGAGTGTTTGCCAGTTTTGGGTACTCTAGCCAAGCTAAGTTTTTTTTCTTGGAAAGGCTGAGTTCTTGAGTTTTAACTTTGTTTTTGTCTTTGCCTCTCAGCAGGAAGTCATCCTGCAAACTGGACCTTTTCGGACCTCTTCTCCCAGGAGGGATCAACTGAGTCTTAAACTGAGCCAGGGATTCAAACAGGAGGTTTGGATCCAGTCTCCTTTTTGAGGACGTTGAAATTACTCTCTGAGCAAGGGAATCATCTTCACCATGACCCGTTCAAGTACAGCAGGAAATCTGATTGGCAATCAGCGTCTCGGTTCACCTACACCGTCCGAGTTCTGGGTTAACCCTGTTCCGCCCTCCACCGAGTCAGACAAACTCTGGAAACCAACACACAAATTGGAGTCAAGAACACTTCACTTCTCTGGAAACATGAGTCTACAACCAGATCCTCTGCTTCAAATCAACAAATCAAATTTCCCACTGCGCCTGAACTAATAGTCTGTCTTCCCCTCATCTTCCAGTTCCGGAAGAGTTCAGAGAAACTCTGCACCGAGCTTTACTTCTTCAATAAAACCCGTCAAACTTTTCATCCGTGTCTCTCTCTTTGGTTTTACTGCATGTGGGTCCGAGCCTTAGATAAAATCATGACACCCCACCCTGCAGATATATTAGAATCTGTCTTTAAATTACAGCCAAACTCTTTTACACAGTAACAGATAAAAACCTTTAGATAAACCAAACATTATCGCCACATATCTGACTCAATAACCATTAAAACAACTATTTTCATTCATTTCAGACGGAACTATTCACATACTTGTATGATAATAAACTGAAATTTCAATTTTCACCACTGTTTGGCGCCAAGTAACCTTTCCTCTGATCACAGACCAAATCACGGCTTGCTTGGTCTGGAAATGAATCCTAGGTAAACCAAGGATAGCGAGGATACATCGGACTCGTCCTTCTAATCGGGCAAAAAGGACGCATTTTAAGCTCGCATAACGAGGAGTCTTGGAATCCAACTAGACCTTGGTGCCGCGCTATGACGTAATCATCCTTACAATCTGGCCTCAGGATAGCCTGCACTCTGCCTGTGACAGTTGCCTCAGCAGAGAGGAGCTTTTCCAAGCTAAAATTAATAAATTCATACTTGAGATCATCAATGGCCCAGGAAAGACTAAGTGGACTTGCAGTCATTAGTATTAATAACAAACTTGGCCAAGCAATACCATACAGTGATGTTATCAGTGACTTGTCCTCAACAAATGCTAGGAAGGAACAATTTTGAGGCATTGTTGTACAATTCATTGTTGAACCCTTGCTGTTCTTATGTTTGCTTTCCTTATATAAGCATCTGTTTTTGTAACATTCTATTTTTGATTATATTAATGTTTGTCTATTTTGGTTTTATTTAAAATATTGCACATTTAATGCACGTTTGCAAATAATTTATTCAATCTGTTTGTATTCAAAAGGTTTAATAAAAGAAAGTATTGTTTATTTATATTCATTTATAATATTCACTATAACATTATAGTGTGACATTTGTATCAGTAATGTTCTAGTATAGGTGATTCTGCATGGTGGGAGGGGGGGCCCCCAAATCAAATTCTGCTTAGGGCCCCCAAGAGGCTCGGGTCGGCTCTGATTTATGGTCAAGAGGTTGATACTGAAATTCTAGAATGAAACTAAGGCTGACAAAATACATGGGGAAAAAATGGGAACTTTGGATATTTGAATTATGCAAATTTTTAGGAAATAGCAAAAGTTAATGAAGCAAACGTTATTTTAAAGGTAGCAGCTCTGTCTTCTGTTTAACCTGATAAATTGTCTTCTGCAGAAAAAGTGAATTTATCAGAAAACAAAAACAAGTTAGACAAATTATATCAAGCTAAGGCTGACGGTGCTTATGTTAGATCTAGAGTTGATAGAGGAAGGGGAGCAAATCTCAGCAGATTTCTTTAAATTGGAAAAATCAAATTCCTACGAATACAATTCATCAACTTCTTATAGATAGTGTTGTATGTCATGACGCAACCAACATTGCTAAGTTCTGCTCTAACTTTTATAAAGACCTATACAGCTCTGAATATCGTGAGAACAATGCTAATAAGTTTCTGAATTCTTTGATAGATATAAAGCAAATCACTCCTGATGACCGAGAGTTTTGCGATTGTCCTATTACTTAAAAGAAATACTTGATTCAATTAAGTGCCTGAAGAATAATAAATCACCTGGAACAGATGGTTTGCTGTCTGAGTTTTATAAATCATTTGCTGAAGGTCTTCCTCCATTCTTATTGGCGGTTTGTAATGAAGGTATTATTAAGGGAACTCTCCCTCCCACCTTATTCCCAAACCAAAGAAGATTCTGTTACCTATTGACAACTGGCGTCAATTAGTCTACTGGATAACAATTACAAAATCCTGGCCACAATTTTTTCTAAGCGGTTAAAGCTAGTTCTGGATGATATTATTGAAGAAACACAATTAGGCTTTTAAAGAAATAGGCACACCTTAAATAACATTAGGCTTCTGCTTGACATATTAAATTACCCCGATTTGATACATGATGAAAGCTTTATCCTTTTCCTGGACTTTTACAGAGCATTCGATTCAATTGAACACAACTTTATTTTTGAAACATTAAACTTCTTTGGTTTTGGTAATTTTATCTGCAGTACTATTAAAACATTATATAATAATGGAAAGAGTTCAATCATATTGAAGAACGGAACATCCCAAAGATTCGACTTAACACGTGGTACACGGCAAGGTTGTCCCATTTCCCCTTATTAATTTCTGTTATCAACTCAACTTTTGGCTAGTCACATAATAAATAGACAATTGGGTGGAACGTCAGCTCTGGACAAAAGATTTATCATCAGCCAATTGGCTGATGATACAACAATTTTCCTAAAAGACTCTTCTGAAGTTTTTCTAGCAACTGAATTGATAAAATAATTTTCTGAGGCTTCTGGTCTTTACTTAAATGTGAACAAATGTGAATTAATGGCTGTTAAGAAATGGTAAATAGCATTTACTTATATAGTGCCTTTATTCAAGTCAGGAGACTTGACCAAAGCGCTTTACACTACATTCATTCACCCATTCACACACACACACACACTGATGGTGGCAAGCTACATTGTAGCCACAGCTGCCCTGGGGCTCACTGACAGAAGCAGGGCTGCCGTACACTGGTGCCACCGGGCCCTCTGACCATCATCAGTAGGTAATGCAGGTGAACTGTCTTGCCCAAGGACACAACAACAATGAAAGTCAGAGTCGGTGCTTGAACCGTAAATCCTTCGATTTCAGGGCAAACTCCTACATCCAACGCCACTGTCGCCCTTTTATCCTTTCCTTTAAGAAATGTGAACTGTCTCATCCATCGGCGTCGCCAGACCCCATTTACTGGGGCACGTGCCCCAGTATAAATAAGCTGTGCCCCAGTATAAATCTCATGAATATTTGCAACAGTATTACATTTTTTTAATGCATCAATTTAGATATTTCCAACGGAAGGAGACTTATATTTCTACTCAAATGCGCAGCAAGTGTGTTGGTAACTCCAAATTGAGGATGTATTAGCGCCCCCACGTTACCGCATGTCACTGCATGAACTGCAGATAAATTAACACGCTGCTCTCAACTGTTTTGGAAGGGACACTGTTCGGCCGCGACGCATTTTTAGTTCTGGTAACGTTTCTTACCTGTCAATTTTATTATTTTCCCAGTGAAACCACATGATTTATAGGCTACAAACTGAAAATTACTGCATTGGTTTATAGATGGATATCAGGAAATTCCTCACACGAAGCAGAGAAAGGGAAGCAGTAAAACAAGATGAGACGGAGGGAGGTAAGGTCCCGTAATGAATTAGTGATTTAATGTAACCAGTTACATTAGGAACGTTATAAGTAATATGATAGATATTTACATAATTATAAATTTGCGTTTTTTTTTATGTTTGCTGTAGAGAATGAGAATGCAGGTGCTGGAGTAGGAAAGGGAGGAGGAGGCGAGACTGACAGGCAAGAGACAGGTGAAGGACAGGAGAGACAGGATCATGAAGGTGATGAGGATGCAACAACCAGCTTCCACAAACAAGAAGGGGACATTAGTGACTTAGGGGGAAAGCATGATGGTCCTAAACAAGCGAAGTTGTCCCACCATCCCCAGCACAAATTTGGAGTAAAAAAACGTTCATTTAATTCAAAATGGTTTGAGCTTTTCCTGGTTAAAAAAGAAAGCCTTGTTATCAAGGATATGCAGTGTGTTTTCAACTTGCCTGATAACATCATATTCCCAACACTAACGCAGGTCATCCAGATCTCCCTCACAATCCCAGTCTACAGATGGAGTTGTGAAAGGTCATTCAGTGTGTTGAGAAGGCTCCACACTTGGCTGAGGTGCACAATGGGACAAGACAGGCTCCATCATCTTGCTATTTTATCAGTTGAAAAGGAAGAACTTTCTAAGCTGAGTCACAAGTGATTGACCACTTTGCAAAAATGATAAATAGGAGGTACACTTTAATGCTCAAAAAATAAAAGGAAAACTTAGCTCAGGATGAGTTAAAATTTCCCCCGAACTAAAACTCTGTAACCTAGGAATTAATGATTACTTCAGAATGTGTATAGGGAAACTTTTTATTTGTCAAAGTTGTTGATGTCTTATTTTTTATAGCTGCAATGTTGAAAATGTTCATGTTTGTTAAAACAAATATGCTCTTATACTCATTAATATCTCAACTGGTAATTTTGGTAGGAATGTATCACGGTTGGGCAGTGTGCTTGTCTGTATTTATGTATGGAAGGAGGGGCATATGCACTAGGGGGCCAGTGCCCCAGTAAAGCTTTGTGCCTAGCAACGCCCCTGGTCCCATCTCTGCAATACTCCAATTAAAGAAACCGTTAATTACTTAGGAATAACATTAACCAAAAAACAGAACACTAGATGTGACCTTAACTTTAGCCCAATCTTAGAAAGAACCAAAAAAAAAATGTAACTCATGGCTCCAAAGATACAGAATATTACTCTCTAAAGCTGAAGAAAAAAACCAGACAAACCTGTGCGGCTGTTTCTCTGGCTGTTGACCAAAAGATGTGCAAAGAAATTGATCAGGCACTATTCAACCTTATTACGATAAACAAAACTTTATATATAAAAAAAAAAATCTGTTTTAATGAACTGTTATGATGCAGGAGGTCTTAACTTTCTCGACTTTACAACAATCAACAATACACCCAAAGTGAACTGGATTAAAAATAGCATTAAAACCCCTACCTTAATCTGGAATTTTATTCCTCACTACTTGTTCTCTAATATATGTGGTCTCAAGTTGGTTTTGCTGTCTAATAATACCATTGATCGCATTCCTGTCGCTCTCTCTAATTTTCATAAACAAGCCCCTTTGGCCTGGTCATTGATTTTCAAACATCATTTTTCTCCTAATAGGTACTTTCTTTGGAATAACAAAGATATATATTATAAGAAAAAAAACTTTAGGAATGGTATCACACTGGTAAGTCAACTTTTCAATGTAAAAGGCAACCTCTTTAAATATCAAGATTTTTTGTGCCATTTTAAGATCGCTATGAGCCCAAAACAGTTTGCTATTGCTTTTGATGCTATTCCACCAGGTGTTATAATGGTATTTAAAGGTCAGGCTTCTCTGTTCCCCAAAAGCCCAAAACCACAAACTTAGCTAACTGATACCTATGGAGGTAAATTGTGTTTTCAACCCAAATCTCCCAAAAAATAACAAACATATTGGTACTTTATTCCAAGCAAACTGCATCTCAGTTCCTTAGGTAATTTCAGTCTGGTCTGGACTGGCCTCAGAGGTATGCTGAACCAAAACATGGACAAATAATAAATATTTACTTGTAAACAAGGTTAAAGAGGTTTCCCTTAAGATTATTCTGTTATCCAGTAGTACGTAATTTTTGGTTAAATATAAAAAGGACATTGATACCCCTTGTACTTTCTGTCTGAGTCTAACCTGTTTTGGTCCTGTGAACACACCAGGTGTTTTTGGCAAGGTATCTGTCACTTCATTCTGGACAATATTTGGAACAAATTTGAACTTTATCTTAAAGATGCTTTATTTGAAATCACAAAATATAAAAAAGAACTTTCTATCAATTTCTTCTTATGTAATCTTTTGCAACTGTGGCCAAGTTTTATGTCCACAAATGTAAAATAATTATGACTAAACCCTCATATATCTCTTTTTTTAAGGAAGCAATAACTTATTTTTCTACATTGTCCTCTTACAATAACAAAAAATCTGTTAGAACTTTATCTTTATGCTCTAAATTTAAAGTATTTACGTAATCCCTTTACATGCATCTATTTACAATTGCTATTTTCACTTTTATTCAGTTACTTTTTATTTATTTATTACTTTTTGCTCAAACCCCTGGCGATTGTTCACTGGAATTTCCTTCTGTATTATAAAGCATTTTCTAATAAAGTTTATAAAAAAAAAACTAAATTAATACAGGTGTCCATTTGTGTTTTATCTTGAGGGAGGGAGGGTTCATCTACAGTGGTTTCATTCGAATGAATATATTTAGTAATCTGTGTAACAGATATAAAAACTCAATAGAGGCACTATAAGTTATTGTATAGCTGTTTATGAGTAAAGCTTAGTGCTGTATGAAAGTCTGATCATCATCAGATTATATTAATCCACCATAATTCCATGACAATGAGATCAAATCAAGCTTTAGATCATAACTTCTTGTTTTTTTCAGATAATGGAGAGACAATGTTCCTTTTTTTGTTCTTTTGAATCTCAAGAAAAGTTTAGTCAATCACATTAGGGGACATTCACACAGCAGCCTGAAGTGACCCAAATCTGATTTCTTTTGCCCACATGTGACCTGTATCTGATCTTTTCATGATAGTCTAAACAACACAGATCCTATTTTTTCCCTGTGCGACCCCGGCCACTTGACCTTGTGGTCCTGAATCCAATACGAAACTGATCTTTTCAAATGTGACCTGTGCCTGAACGGCCAGGTCGCATTCATCCGACTTGAACCTCATTAATACTAAACAAAGTTCAATTCAGTTTAGTTGTTTTTATGGCACCATTTCACAACACATGTGATCTCAAGGCAATTTACAGTTCACCAGATCATCCAGTCAAATTGATTCAAAGTTTTCTACCTAAGGAAAACCAGTTGATTGCATCATCTCATTGACTCAAATGCAATCCCTCACACTAAGCATGCTTGTAGCAACAGTGGAGAGGAAAAACCCCTTTTTAACAGGAAGAAACCTCCAGCAGAACCAAGCTCAGTGTGAGCCGCCATCTGCCGAGGTCGACTGGGGTTCAATTGTAGGCTTTATGTTATTGATAAGGAATAATATTGGTAGGGCATTAGTAGAAACTTTCATAAATTGATAGGGACAGAAAAAGCAAAAAAAATATATTGTTACAGTTGATTTGCAAACGATGCCGTTTTCATTGATTATCTATCTATCTTTATGACTACCGGTATTTCTAAAAATTCTTTGAGACAGGGCCAAGGATGAGGGAGGTCTTGTTGGTCTCCGTCTCCCGATACGCTTTCGTCTGTGTCCAACCTTTCAGACATTTCAACATCTTTTTTTGAATCCAACATTGTAGCATGGCATAGACAATTCACGTTTGCAGTTTGAAGAACTCCTGCTATCTGCTGATGTGTTACTTTAGCTAACCAATGAGTAATAGAACATTTTTCCATTTAAAAATCTTAAGTGTTTTTGTAGTAGAGAACAGCAATCATTCAGTTTGGTATATAGGCAATTTCCTGATTCACATATTTTTTAAAACACCTAAACTGGCAGTTTATTATTTTCCTTTCTTTTTTCTGGCTTAATGAGAGCAGTGGGCTTTAGGCTGCCCTGCAAGGCTTTAAACCTGGGTTTGAATGGCAACAAAGCCATTCTCAAGCACATATCAAGGTGCTCATTTTGAGCCTGGATCAATATTTATTTGTGATTATCTTCATGGTACAGAATCCTGCTTCACAGCAGCAGGTTGAGCCAAACAAACATATTCTAAATGTTCAGGTTCTGCTCCGGTCCGACCAATCGCACCAAACAGGAAAAAGAACGGCAAGAAGATACGGTTTGTCAAATTAAATTTGTCAATTATCTTCATCTTGATTTATGAACAGATATTGCTAAGCATCATCAGCATAACAGTGGAAATTAATCCCATGCTGTCTAATAATTCTACCGATTGGGAGCATATATAAAGTAAAGAGAATTGGTCCTAGCACTGATCCCTGTAGTACTCCACAGGTAATCCTGGAGCATGAAGATTTATCATTAATGTAAATAAATGGAAATCAATCAGATAGATAAGATTTAAACCAGTCTAGTGCTGTACACCTTTAATTCCTACAAAATCTTCAAGTCTTTCTAAAAGAATATTATGATCAACTGTATCAAATGCAGCACTTAGATCTAACAGGACAAGTACAGATACTAGTCCATTACCTGAGGCCATGAAAATATGATTAGTGACTTTCTACTAATCACACTTCCTTGGTTTTAAAGCAGTTTTTATTTTTCACTTCTGACTGCTACCATTGTTTTCAGCTTGTGTTCTTGTTTTAAGTTCCTCTTTTTATTAGGGTTTAAATCATCATCACCACTATATAGCTGCTACTGTCTTTTCTGGTTTTGATATTTCACAACTTTCAAATGGAATATTAGGTATTAATATTAGTTTTCTTTATTGTTATTCTCTGAAACACTTTTTTTTTTGTGAACGGTGCTGCGTATGTTAGTTATTTCTTAAAAACAGCTTTTGCCAGTAAAGTCACCCCAAGGTCAAACTATGAACTTCTCTAGACCTCTGTGTCAGACTCTGAAGGCCTCAGTTAGCATGCTGATACTCATGAGGAAACATCTTTTAGGTCTGAATCCTTCTTCATCTTTTACCTGTTAAAATTATTTAAAAAAATAAGGCAAATATTGCAAAATTATTCCAATGGATGTTCGAGCGAAAAAAAACATCCACCACATCCATGATAGCTTATAATGGTTTGATTTAAAGGGGGAAAATCAATTTTTAGATTCAGTAATACCACACATAAGGCTGGATAGTTCATCACTCTGGTGCCTAAAGTCAATATTTCTTCCAAAATAGAAATCCATTCTCCGACCTATCCCTCCACTCTCGGTTTACTTTGATGTATGGGTGTCTGGGTCTTACATCAGACATCAGGGTCAAAGCCTGAAAAGCCAAGTCAATTTCCGAACAGACATCAGAGGGAGAGGCCTCTCTGTCACAGGTAGAGTCGGTGCAGCAGCCCTGCAACCTCCTCATCTGTCAGACTTGAATGGAACAGACAGTTCAGACAGCTCAGCTAAAACACTTTCATTGTTGGGCTCGTTACATATATCGATTCATGAGCCAGAGTAGAGACGAGCTGATCACAATGTGCTCTAGGTGGTGTGATGGCTTTAAGGGTTTGCATGTGTACACATCAAAGACTGTGGTCCAACAACCAGTAAGCTTCGTCACGCTGTCCCATTTCAGACGTGCTCCTTCATCTCCAAGGCCTCTAAATACAACAAACGTCATCATGAAGGACGTCAGAGGGTGACAATAAGTTCCTACTGGTACATGTGTAATTTGACCTTAAACAAGGGTTTCAATACCAGAACATGACTTGTTTACATAGTAGAATTGATTGTGGTTTGAGTTTTCTGTTGAAATTCTCTTTTTTTTTGGTTATGAGAGATATTTACTGTTTATTCTGCCCTTTGGGCAAGTGGCTTTCACATTTTATTTGCCCAGAAACAATTTTTACTTGCCCATTATAATGTTTGATAAATATAGTTTCTAATATTCATTTTTGTATATATATATATATCAATAAAACATGTTTGTTTTTAAAATGTTTTTTTGTAATTCAGTAAGTTTACAGGTTCCTGGTGTGTATATGCATGCATCAGATAATGAACTCAAGCCTACATTACCGTGTTAACATGCTTTTCAATCCTTCCTGCACATTCTTTTCAAACTAAACTTTGCTTTAAACTGTTGTGTGCTTGGAAAAATATAAATTATAATGTTAAAATCAAAACAAAACTTGACAGGTTAAAAACTTACACTACTACTACTCACCAATTTAACATGTTTAACTCTATAACATTTAAATGCACCACTCCAATGTCTAAGAGAAAAAAATTAAATTAACATTTTTTAATGTACAACCACTGTACAGAAGACTGGAATATGATAGAAATATTTACACTGTGCGCATACAGTTATTATTTTCTAAATCCCTGACTGATAATTTTTAAGCTAGCGTGTATTATAGTATAGATTAAATTCGTCATCCAGTTGCTGCTCTGCAGAATTCTCTCCCCAAAAACTTAATCACACCATCTAGCGGAAAATCATACGGCTTTTTCAAATCATGCGAGAGTGTGTACAAAACAACAAAGATGGCGCCGGCAACCCTTGTGGGTCGTTTTCAGCGGATGTCAGTGATTTTAAAGTAATTTTGAGTGATAAATAATTTTTTTTTGTGATCATTGCACTTGCCCGGCGGGCATATGCAATGAAATTTGTTCTCTTCTGACAATAAAAACCACTTGCCCCGGGAGATCGGGCGATGGTTAACATCAAGCCCTGCACTGAAATTAGTGGATTAACGCAGGTTTTTCAAACATGGATCAACCTGCTATCTATTAGCATTTGGCTCCCTTTGGCAAAGCTGAGTCTAACCGCCGCTGGCAAGCTGCGTAGCATCTCAGCCTCCTCTGCTGTGAGTCTGGTGACACAATCACGCTGGGTTAGCGTCGATTATGTCACCAGTGCAACAGAAATCAGGAAAGTAAACAATGGAGAGCAACAAGTAAGGAAGCCATGGCAGGGTAAGTGTACTTTATTGTTTCGCTTTTGTCCCTCCAATCTCTCTCACCAGTGATGCCTCATGATTATGGAATGTAAGCAGAGTTGTTTTCAGGTTGTCAGTATGTGTTTCCAAGTTTGAAGACATTTGGCTTCCCATACAGCAAGCTATTTCAATTCAAAATGTCGGCAATAGCATTGAGTTCGAGATTTTATACAGTAGCCCAACAAAACTTTTTTTTTGTTTTGAAAACATGCAAAATGGAACGGACGAATGGGTCCACTTTAGAATGGGAGTCCTTTGTCTTCTTTTGTTTCCCTACAATGCCCCATACCTGTCTCAGTGTCTGAAAGGTCGGTCGTTAAAGGGAATTGTTTGCCTGGTTGTAGGCAAGGTCCTCCGCTCTCCTGTACAGGGGCTGGGGCTGCGATGATAGCGGAAAGGGATTAACCCTTTCATGCATGAATTATGATAGTATATGTTATGATTTTTTTACCAAGTGTTTTTATTACTCTTTATGAATGAAAAAAACATTTTCATCAATTTAAAAAAAAAAAATGCTTTCTTTAGGGAGTTGCATAATGTCCAACTTAGTGGACACATTACTTACAAATTTTTAATAACACAGAATCAATTCTTGGAATTTATACTTGATACTTGATGTCCCCATATTTTTTTTACCTGCAAGGATCGCCTAGAATAGAAGGAATGAGCAGATATTCCTCTCCCTCACAACCCATTTGCTCCTCTGTCGGCCATTTTGTTTTTTTGTGGAAAAAAAAAAAGTCACTTGCAAAGGCTGACGAGTAGGTGGCAGTTTGACAAGTGGCAGGATGATACATTAGCGTCCACTGTAGTAACATATGTGCAAATGTGACATTAAAACATGCTCATTTAAGAGAAAACAACCATTTAATAACTGTCCACTGTAGTGACCACTATGCATGAAAGGGTTAACTCAATTGCTGCATTGTTGGTTCTTGAAAGCTGAAACCTGAGACCCCCCTTAAGGCTAATTTATACTTCGAAACTAGGTCGTCTGCGTAGGTGTCGCAGTGACACCTCCGCAGACACTCTGCTGCACCTCTCCCAAATTTTAGGTCACCGCAGACAGGAGGCCGGCTTGTTTTGTTATTATGAATGCAATTGCGGAAAACAACTCGTGAAGATGGACCAGTTAGAAGAGCGAGGTGCGCGAGAACGCTGGGACCCTTTTTTAACAGGGCGAACAAGAGCGGATCCCCGCTGTTTTTCGCCCTCATGTCCCTCCGTTGTTGCACAAACTTGCCTCCACTTCCACAGCACCTTTGGGGTATCTAGACCTATAGCGTAGACCACGATCAAAATTGAGCATATAGCAAAAATGTCTGCGTCAAGCTCACTAGTCCCAACTAGTCCTCTCTTGTCCTGCCTGTGACATTTAAAATAAATAAAAAGCAATTTAGAAATTAAACTTTGAAAAACTTTTTAATCAAAAAAAGTTCCCAGATTTGATATTTCCAAATGTTATATTTTCAAATTGTGTGTTTCAGATCACGTTCTCTTCACCTCTGGGGCGGGCTTCCCTCTGGAGTGAGGAGCAAATATACATTTGTATTGGTCTACATGGACATAAGCAACAAGTAGTGTTTATTCACAAAATTTGTTCTGAGATTGCAAAAATAATGGAACAAAATTCACTCCATGAACAGATGAGAGCAGGTTCATCCTGGGTATAACCCCCTCCTTCCAATCTCAGGAGTATTTTTCTTTGAACTGCACTAAAGTCAAACCCAGTACGCATCTCAGAATACATAGTTCTCACACATCAAATGAATGCAGGAGTTACTAATAATGCTTCATCTCAATGAGAGTCTCAAGCCCCAAGTAAATTAATTGTTTTGGCTGCAAAAAGAATTTTTAATTTCTTGGACCAACCTTGTTTAGAAAAAGAGAAAGCACAACAATTATCAACATATTTTCCAACATGAAACAATTCGAAAGCAGCCTTTTAATAGTGTAAAACTGTTGATAATTGTCATTTATTGATAAGTTAACAAGACTGGGAACACTGATTGTTGTGGGATAAAAAAAAAAGAAAATCAGTTTCAAAAATCCAACTTTGTAGGGGGATATTAGTTTATTACACTTAAAGGTTGACTTGACTTTCTCCACAGAACCAAATAGATACGTTGCAATTAAAATATTTTTTTTCTAGAAACTCAAGATCCAATGATGAGAGACAGGTTCTTAAAGTGTTGTTTTATATAAAACAACACTTTAAGAACCTGTCTTAAAGTGTCTTTTCCTCACCTTAACAGACTTACAGAAAATAATTTTGTTTTACATTCTTGAGTTTTGTAAACTCTTCTTTTTGAAAATGCAGTAAGGTGCATAGATGTGAATACACATTTATGCCTCCAGCTTTTCCTTTGAAACCAACTTAGTCCCCGCCTCTTCCATTATAATCACGTTTTTGTGTACTATCATACCTAATAAATACATGCCTCTCTGTCATGTAGTGTTGGTTTTATGCAGGGCCAAAGGTTCTGCTCACAGCAGCGAATCAGTGAAAAAGACTAGATGTCAGGACAACAGAAGAGTCTAGCAGGGATAGAGGAAAACTAGAAAGCTTTTATACGTGGAGAATAAAGAAGGCATGACTAGGAGGTGAGAGTAATCAGGAGGAGAAATGAAGAAATGCTGAGAGGTATGTCAGCTGTGGAGAAGACAAAAATGGACAGATGAAGAAAAGAGGAAGAAATCTAATAGAAACTATGCAAAAATAAACATAAACACAAACATTGATTTAGAATCCATTAAACAAATAAGTGAAGCTGAAATGACAGCAACTAAACATCATAGAAAACAGTGCAGAAACTGGGACGTAGCAGATAGCAAAAAACTCAAATACCTAGCGATCATGACAGTTTGCCTTCAAAATGAAAGAAAAATATTTACAGCATAATCGCTGAAGGACTCTTAAGGGTAGTAAAGTTTCACAGGGTCATTAAAACTCAGATGTGTACAGCTGCTTCTGAACAACCACAGGTGTTCTCAACCATATAAACATAACATTCAGCAAATCAGCACTGATCCCCAATTTTAACTGTCAGGCACGGAGGGATGTGATCTAGACTTTGTTGCTGCCGTAGATCCAGAGCTCCAAGAAACAAAGCAATGGCCTAGTCAAAGTCCAAGTCTCTACCTGATTGAATCGAGCATAGGCGGAAGTTCAGCTGAATAAACTGATTACTCGCCTTTATCCGCCTCCGATACCAGCTAATCAGCTTTGAACCTCGCTTCCACGAAAGCCCAAAAAGCATCCAGATTTGATACTAAAAGGTCTCCAATCCACAACTCTGTTTGCTACTTAAAGCGCAGACAGTGTTGGCGCTATGTCTTATGTTGATTTAAATGACCCTGTTTCAACCCACCTCCATCCCATTCTCCACTATCGTACCTAAACTGTGATCAGCCATGTAGTTTATCAAGTAGCCATATAGCCAGAGGTTTGTTCCCAATGGGTAATTTTTCCTCTCCACTGTCACTTCATGCTTGCTGATAATGGACAGGTTCTCTCAACCTGTGTTACCCAACTGGACTTCCATCTTCCATGTTCCTGATTGAAGCACTAGTATCAGCTCACGCAGTCAACTGGATCTCTCCCAACAGCTAAAGGACATAATCCCTCCAACCAGCAGTCTACAGACTGATCAACTTGATCTACCTCCACTCCATCACCAGTTTCAGACCTGTCGAGGAAACATCCCTGTTCTTGCTCCTCTCCTGTTTATGCATATCAATCAAAATTCAGCGCTAAGTTTCCTGCTGAGGTCTGAGCTCCAAAGACTAAAGTAATTTTATCAATAAAATTCTTCTAATTGTCTTTTTCTTTCAGTTTGAGTTTTTCAGATTGAACAAGCTGCAGTTGGACCCTAACAAAGCGGTGTGGAAACAAAACTGCACATGGAAGATTATGAATCCATTTGTTTTCCCACAACTTTTTGTTCCTGCATTTATATATTTTTATATGTATAAATATTTGTCCTTAAATAAGTAACAAATGAGAGCATTTTATTCCGATAACTAGAGCAACATATCTGTGACCGACAGGCAACAGCTTTCCCTGGAGTGTGTGATGAACACATCAAACACAGACATGGATGAAAGACAAAGCGCGTCCAACACAGCTCCTCTATTTGCCCTTACTTGCAGCAGAGTTCATTAGGCTGAGTGTGTAAGCAGAAATAAAGGCTCGTGTGTTGGGGGATTTCCCCCCCTCGAGCATGCTGCCTGAACTTGACTGCTGCTGCTGCACAACGCATGGCTGAGGGCGGATTCTCATTAGCTCTCAGATCCTGTCGTCTCTCCACAGATGGAGGTTCCTTCTCTTTAGCTATAGCTGCTTACATAGAGTGATGGAAATATGGCTTTGATACGTATAAAATGTGATTTATGGATCTGCTTTTATCATTGCGCAGTCAGAGCTGGCTGCCCCGAGCACTCTATCCTGTGGAGAGGTATTTTTGCGGAGGAAACCACCTGCTTTGATTTATTGCCCCTATAACCTGAAAAGTTGTTGTCTGGACTGAAGAGTGTGGATCTCAGACATCTCTTTTCAGTTCAGTCACGCTTCTGAGCTCTGAGCAGACCATATCGCACAGTCTAATATGTAAGTTGGAGCTTATTAAAAAGTTATAGCCAGGCGCCTTTGGGAGTACATCACAGTACTAAAGCTGCTTTGCTTAAATTAAAAAGTGATTTCCTTATTGCCTCCGATAGCATCTGTTATAGAACAAAAGGTTTGGTTTGGCAATGAATAACTATTAATAAGTGCCATAGGCATTTATTAACAAAGTCAGTAATTTCGATCAAAATTACCAAGTTGGGCGCCACCTGACTGCCTGGGGTGTGGTATTATAGACCAGCAGATCAAAGAGTGAAGATGCACCAAGAGTTCTTAGCAATTACTGCACACATATAACAAATAAACTCCAACAGGTCTCCAACAAATCAATGCAGTGGAATCACAGTAATGTGAAAGTATGTATGTTTATGCTTGCCATACCTGAATCGTATGGATGATTTTAGACACAAAACAGGATAGCAACCAATCTAAAATGTAAATTTTCAAAATAATAAGCACTATAAGGGTAATTTTCCAGTGAATGCAGTAACTTTTTTTTTAAGTAATTTGGTGTCTCAATTGTTGCAAGCAAAGGACACCATTAGTAAATCAAAAAAAAAAAAAACATGTTTTGAAAAGGGTCATTTGAAAAGTAACTTTGCTGAGTAACTTTGCTGTTTTCTCAGATATAATTTCTTTCAAATAATTTTATTCTACTTTACCATATTTTATTCATTCGAAAAATTACTTTTTTTAATCAAATTACATTTTTATTTCTGTTTTTTTATTTTAGATTATACTAATTGTCTTCTTTTTAAATTGTATTTTACCAATCACATTCTCTTTCTCATTCTGGGTAGGGTGATCAGATGTTCTGCATTTTTCACTTCTGTCTCTCTGTCCCAAAAATCCAAGCAATGTCACACATTTACTAGTTCAAATACGGTAAAAAATATATCAGAAATGCAAAGGAAGCAGAGCTGCGGTGGGGCCCTGTGTCATAACTAACCTGCACACATTATTCTTAAAACAGAACAGGTAAAGTATTCTAATACAAAATGTGATGCTATGTAAACTAAATTCTGACCAGCTTGCTTCAGAGTAGCATCTCTGATTTTCTATGTCACACCATGCTGGGGAAGATTCTCAGTCATCCAGGTCATAGTCATTCCCACAAAGTTAAAAAACAATCCACTGGAGTTTGTTGCCAAGTTTGAAGACGTTTCGCTTCCCATCAAGGAAGCTTTTTCAATTAAAAATGTCAGAAATAGGGTTGGGTTCAAGGCTTTATAGAGTGGGCCAAAGCAATGCCTTGTTTTGGCTTAGAAACATGGAAATTGAACCTGACGAGAGGGTCCCGCGCCTTTTGGGTTCTTTGTTAGCTTGTAATAACCTAAACCTGTCTATGTCGCTGAAAGGGGGTCGTTCGAGGGTATTATTGGCCTGGCTGAAAAGGTTAGGTGCTCTGGTTCTCTCGTATTTTGCATGTTTCTAAGCCAAAACAAGGCTTTGCTTTGGTCCACTCTATAAAACCTGACATTTTGAATTGAAAAAGCTTCCTGGATGGGAAGTGAAACGTCTTCAAACTTGGAAACCAAGTCCAGTGGATTGTTCTTTAACTTTTTTGGAATGACTATGACCGGGATGACTGATAATCTTCACCAGCAACCCCTACCCCGTTACAGGGGACCAAAGCATCTCGCCTCTACAGCCGGGCCAACAATTCCCTTTAACGACCCCACTTTCAGAGACATAGACATTTTTCGGGTATTACAATCTAACAAAGAAACAAAATTATCCCCAATCCAAAGGGGCGGATCCGCTTGTCAGGTTCAGTTTGCATGTTTTCTAAGCCGAAACAAGGCTTTGCTCCACTCTACATAGCCTTGAATTCATCACTATTACTGAAATTTTTAATTGAAAAAGCTTCCCAGATGGGAGTTGAAACCTCTTTAAACTTGGAAACAAATTCCAGTGGATTTGTTTACCTTTTTTGGTTTGTCACAGCATATTATGTACCCTATGTGTTATTATATATGAAGTGGCACAGAATAAGGTGCAACATTGTGTGTTCAACTCACTGTGGCTGAGAATAAGTCATGGTGCTTTGTGTGATGGGTTTGCATGATCCAGTCGCAGTTGAGCCAGTACCACCACCTCTGGATGGTTAATTGCTTCCTGCCATACTTCCAACTGTCCAGGATCCAGCATTAGGAACTGCTCTGCCACTGCATTTGGACAAATCCACTGATTCAGGTGAGTTTTTGACTAAAACAAGCTTTGTCTCTGCTGCACTTCTTAAATCCATGTTACAACCACACTCAGTCCCTGATTGGTCAGCTCCACACAAACTGACAGAGAAAGTAAGATTTTTCAACCAGTGCTAAATGTTGAAATCCATCCACCACGTCTGCTAGCAGTGCCCTCTGTCTGTCCATTTCATGTATCGCTATGCTGCTTCACCCTGATCACCCAGTCTGCACAATTTACATCGCTCCGAAGCATTATGCATATTGCATTTAAAATTCACTTTTACAAAGGGTTAACGGGGAAATCACTTCATCCAATTTGATTCTCAGTGTGAATGTGCCTTAACCCATCAATATATGAAGAGTTCATTTGCAAAAACAGATAACTCCGTGCCATGCAAAGAGTAAATTACATGCCTCAGCTCATTTTTTTCAAAAATGGCATTTATCTGTTTTTGCAAATGAACTCTTTATATACATTTAAAGTTAAACCTGAGGTCTTCAACGTTTTCCAGACTAAGGACCCCAAACTGATGGCGAGATGGAGCGGGGACCCCCTAATTATATATATTGTATGAAATTGTGTCATATCAAACTGGTCCTATAGTCACTCTATTACAGATGGAGTCATGTAACGAAAGTAATTTCTCCCTGGGATTATTAAAGTATTTCTGACTCTGATTCCTCATGATGGGACAGGTGTTGTGAATGAAACGTTGCCCAGCTTAAAAGAGCTCCTGTGTGTCACTGAATGTGTTGGGAGCTGGAGAAGTTCCACCTTTCTCCAGCAGAGTCCGCCGTGGATCCTTCTGAGGGAGCCTCCTGCACAGCTGCAGCTCATCAAGATCAGAGGATCCACTACTTAAGCTGTCTTCAGACCTTGCTTCAACGCCGCAGTGTTGTTCCAGTTGGTCAGCGCTTAAGCCTAGATCCTCAGTGAAACTTTATGACTTTGAATCCAGCCTGGATTCTAACCATTGTCTCTGTCCTCCAGGAAACCAGTGTCTCCTCTGTGAAGCTCTGGAAGAGCTAACCTGCCGAGCCGACCCTCTGAGCCAAACCTGAAGAGTCTTAGAGAACCTCCAAGCAGCTCAGGGCTAAGAGCTGGAAAACCCAAAACCAAGGTCTGTGCATTACTAGAAGTGAGACGCTGAAGCAGCTAGCGGACTCTGCTGATGAACCCCTCTCCAGATCCAACAGAGACTCTCCCAAAGCTAAACCTCAAGAACCCTCAAGGTACAATCAGTAAGCTTCTGGAAATCAAACCTCTGTTGGCAACGCTAACTGAACTGTCTCTCACGCAGACTCCGGTGAACCAGTATCCAGGCCCCGAACCTGAACCAGTACATTCTGTGTGCTTGTGCAAAATAAAATTGTTAAACTTTCATCCCTGTGTCCGTCAGTGGTGTTCTGCATACTTGGGTCGCTTTCAGTGAACCCATCATGACGGAATGTGTGCATTTATGACTGAAAGACATCTTTTGCCTCAATTTATCTCTTTACTACAGTGTGTTGAATTCATGTTAATGTGGATTTAAAGACATTTTAATTAGTGGAAAAAATTGCAGGGGGTAATATAAAAAAAGGTTTAGCTTACAGCTACCTGTTTGACATCTTTTCTCTGGTTCATTTGTCATTTATGTTGAAGACTATCTAAAAATAAAAGACACGTTTTTAGATATTTTATGCGTCAAATCTTGATATTCTTTCTCTGACTTTTTGAAGAACTAAACAAATTTAGAGTCTATGTTTCTGTTCTTACTATTAAACTTATTGGAACAACAATAACAAAAATTTTTTTTATAATCTTCTAATTTCCACTCTTTTGTCAGATATTTGCCTTATTTTTTCTCAGAAACGCAGATCTGCGTTGATGACTGAAAGACATCTTCTGTCTCCATTTATTTGTTCACTTCAGTGTGTTGAATTCATGTTAATGTGGATTTAAAGACATTTCAATTAGTGGAAAATATTGCACAATGGAATATAAAAAAAGGAGTGTAATCAAAACTTTCGCGACTGCGGACCCCCTAGGGGTCGCGGACCCCCTGTTGAAGACCTCTGAGTTAAACTGTATGGCATGTACACAAATAAAATAAATTACCCTTTAAGAGATAACGCTCTGACTAACTTTTTCCTAAACAAGGGTGTTCTGAGAGATTTCATTGCTGGTAAGACACTTGCTACTCATAAGCACCCAACAAAATCCCTTTCCTAAAACAACAGCTCCTCCTTTTATGTTGATGCTTTATATCTTAAATATGGAGAACTTTGACAATATCATTTTGTGGATTCATCAGTTCAACATCTTCCAGCAGATGGGATGTCCTCTAGAGAAGCTTGCATTGGAGAGTCAGTGTGTCTCCCAGAGCTTCTGGCCCTCCTTCCTTGTTTCACGGCTATCTCAACACCCACTCACCAGAATGGAGGCATGCCGCATTGAACCCTGGGATCTGCGATGCTGCCACCGATAGGAGCAGCATCGGCACTGATTCCATTAAGCTCCAAATTAAAGCAGGCACATCAAAGGGGTCTGTGAGGAGGCAGCATGGAGATGTGACAAGGGAGAGAAGGAGGCAAAATGAGTGAGGGGAGGGCAAAAAAAAAAACCTTCTTTATGCAATCCCTGAACGTGACAGAGCCTAATCCAAATCAATATCTTTGAGTGGTGCAGTGTTACTACAATGCTAGTTCGAAACACATTAGCAGAAGATGAAAGCATCAAAGTGGTTAGCTTGATAAAAATATGCCTTTTAAGCCTTTAAGACAAAATTAGAAAATTCTTTAAGAACTGTCATACATTTTTGGCACATAAGTTTTTATATAGGAACTGGAAAACGTCTCTTTTTTCCATGCTGATTTTAGAGACTAATCTTTGATTTTTACCAGCGTTCCTAATGCGTCCATAGTTTAAGAGCAGTAGGAATAATGAACCTCTCAGTATCAAGCATGTATGACTTGGTCATGCAAGAAAATTGTCCAAACCCTATGTAGATTTGTGTTTAAACTAATTATTTAAATATTAACAACATTTTTTTTTTTGCCTAGAAAAAAAAAGTGCTTTGGAAAACGCTCTAAGTTTCCAGCTGCCTGACTAACCAGTTATGCAAGCATAGATAGTTTCTAATTCAGCAATCTTTTTACCAAAAATTGTTTCTTTCATTCTTAATAGTCTGTTGGCAGGTTTTCTTTCTGTCTGATTTTCCTGTAGAAATATCTGTGCTCTGAAATGGATTTTTACAGATTAGATTTAGCTCTAGTACTAACAGCTCCTTATTTCATTTGAAGCATTTACCAATGCATCAATTAATGTGCAGTGTTCTAAATCAAATACAAATCAATAAATAAAATGAACTTTAATCTTTTAAACAATTTATGAAAGGAGCGAAGATTAGAGTGATGGCAATAAGACTTCCTAATCCCAAATTATTTAAAATCAGTTATTACATCTATAAGCATAAACCTGAAAAAAGCAATCAAACTCTGTAAATATTGTTTTACTAGAGAAGGGTGCAAAATTATTTTTGGCATGAATTTATTTGTAAAAAGTTTATAAAATGCATCCTTTTCTGTCATATTTTCTCTAAAATGTATATATATATTTTTTAATTTTCCCCGATTTACAAAAATATAGATTTTAAGGAGTATGAAAATTATTGAACCTTGAGTCTTCTTCCAAGTATATTTTTAAGATAACAATAAAATATCAAGCATTAATAATACTTGTCTTGAAAACATATCTGATAGTTTGTAGAGATTTGGAAAAGGTAAGTATGTCAAAAACATTGAATTAATCACCTAATAAGTCAAGGTTTGCACATTGTGAGGTAAGTAGAGGTGCACCGATTACAGGTTCCTGGCTCATCACAGATTACCAATCTTCAAAAAGTTGCTGATTTTGACCAATATCAATTTTATTTATGAGACTGTCAGTTGGTATTTGATCACAAGACACCTTCAATATGTCAATCTTATCTTACTGAAAAATCTTGAACAATAGCCATGAAACCAAATAAAATTTTAAAATAACTGCTCCGAAGTATCAGTGGTGAAAACTTGCATTTCTAGGTGCATGAAAACACTTGTACTGGCATAAATGTATTTTGAGGAAGGTAAAGCCTATAAATATAGGAAGGCATTATAAATAAGAAAATGTATTCATACTAATAAATTAAATGAGTCTCTTTTTCAGGTTTATAAGTTTCAGTTAACTCCAGATAAAGATTGTCTGAAGGTATAAACAACAGTTTTAGAAGGTTTCGAGAATTGGTACTTTCTTAGTGAGTCTCCATGTAAACTTCTAACCACCATGGTAACAAATGTTACGGACCTTACGCAATGGTGACAGACCTATGTAGGAGTTAAACCAGCATCACTATACAGAAAGTGCACAACAGGACCTGAATTTACTTTTTTTTTATCTAATCCTGCTCTGCTTTTCAGAGTATGAGCTGACACAATTTATTCAAAAACAGATGCATGATGCCATCATCTGACATCTAACAGGTTTAGTTCCATCTTATCAAAAGCTAAGAAATGAAACTCTTTGTTTCCATTCATTTTGAATCCATTTTTCATGCACACTAATTGCTTGTTTTGCTAAAAAGATGTAAAAAAAAATGCTTGACCCCTGCGTGTACCTCTTTGCTGTCACGTGGATCCATTTGATTCACATTTCACTTATTTCTAAGTCTTTGCCTGTTGTCAACCTGTTCTGCATTAAAGTTTTAAATTCCTTTTATATGCCTGAATCAAAAAGACCCAGATCCAGTTGATTATTCTAAAATTCAGTTATATATATTCCAAGCATCCCTCATGATCGTGCTTTGATTTTTCCTTTTTGAGCCTAAATAGAATTCCAGCACTTGTTGCATTGAGCCGACCAAAAACAGACATGTCGCCATCTGCTGGCAGTACTGCTTAACTACCAGAAAGCCAGATGGTGGCCATTGACGCAGCTACTAAATAAGTTCGACCATCTGTAATTCCTCGAAGAAAATCAACAGGTATGAGGGCTTAAAGTATTGCTAGCACCATTAGAAAGAACATGTCCTCGCATGACTATTAACTTTGCAGTGACATTAAAAAGCTTCTTGAGCTTTAGCTCCAGTTTGAATTATCTCCAATGGCCAGACCTCTTCCCAGTGTAACATGAGTTTCGTTCCCCTTGAAATCAAACATCATGTTGTTCTTTTTTTACATTTTTTTTCATAACTACGCTGAGTGATCCAAATGGTATATGGCATAACCCCAGTCATGTGGTATTGTTATGTTAAATACACACAGAAAGGCTATATTAACTGACAAACTGAGCTAAAGCAAAGCTTGAAAGACCAAAATAACAAACACTATGCCAGAATGACACTGCAACTTGTCATTAAAACTTTGTATGCATCCAGAGTGAAAAACTGGCTTATGAATAAAAAAAATTAAAAAAAAGAAAGTCAAATAATGTGACTATGTACCTTTAATCTCTGATCCTAAACACACATTTAGACCTGGACCTCAATTTAGAAAATTAATAAAAGACTTTACTGACATGATTTCAACAGAAAAAGTTAATTTATTGCTGAAAAAACGGTTTATGTTTTTTTTTTATACATATATACTCTTCATTTATCTGTATCAGCAATGTATGTGTTGAAATATAGCTTTGGGACTCCTTTAATGTCGACCCGTCTCAGTTTCCCTTGGAGAGGGATGTTTAGCTTTCACATCAGTATCTGTGAGGCTTCATCTGTGTCATGTGGAGGGTAACACGAGAGGGACCACTGGGATCTGGTTGTCTCTCTTGATAATCTGTATTTATTTTTCTGTGAAGGGTGGAAAATTTGCTGCTAATCCCTCAGGTTTCTGTAATTGTTTTATCAATAAGAGATTCTTCACAAGATCATACTTGTGATTATGAAGAGGGAAGGACTCTACGTGATGCCATCCCCATAATCCCGGCAAGGTTTGTCCTGGAGATTTTCCTGCTCAGTCAACACCTGGAGAACCTCAGAACCCGCTGTAAGCATCCCTCTCTTTGTTTGTTTCCAGAGGCGGAAAAAGGTGAAGAGGGGCAATGCACAGCAGCGGTGAGGGCGGTGTTTGTGGCCCTACAGCAGTCTGCCTGATTACATCGCCACACAAGCATGTCTTCAAAGCCTTCCCCTCCCCACCGCCCAGTTTGACCAGATAAGGGCCCCCTCGTGCTGTGGTTCAGCTAGGGGACAGGAAGGGGTCAACAGTAGTGCCATCTGCTCCTCATGCTCAACAAATACTGTACTTCTATGTCAACAAACCACATTACTGTGCAAACACATCCACCGCCCATCATATTCAGGCGTTCTCATGGACCAATATGTTCACCAGGTTTATTTGACTGCTTCTACAAGATTCATTGTGTCACTTCTGGTTTGCTATTGCCTTGAGAGTTAACAGTTAAAGTTGATTGAATCTCTGACGCCAGCAATAATTTCTGTACGTTTGTCTTTCAGGTGAACAGATGTTCGGGCAGATGTGAAATACTTTGACGAATTAGATATCACTAAGAAGAAGAGAAGTTTGTGTCTCTTATTGTTGTTAAAAAATATCTGGTTTTAACTGTGCTTGAAAGCTCAGTCACTACACACTGCAATGACTTTCCTACAGTATTTTCTGATGACCAGCCTGAACATATTAAACACATATATGGTTAACTAAATGACCAAAACAATACAGCGCTGAGATGCGTCACCTAAAATTGGGCATATGGCTTTCTCATTCATTTAAAAAAAAGTCATTTGGGTCACGGTAACAACAAAATTGGCTTAACCCCTTAACTGTCACACCCCGTCTATGGAACTTATGTGGTGCCTCCTAATTTGGAGCCTTTATGCTACTATCATTAGCCTCATGGTACTATCATTATCGTGTTGTTTCAATGACAACTGGTATGATTGTAGGCTAGATACTCCCAAAGGTTAAAAATCACCAGTTGATTTAAGTTATGCTTGTTGAGGTGTTTCAAAATCATATTTTGCGATTTTGGTGTGGCCAATCAGCAGATTAAACCAAAATATTTGCTATTTTTCTTCTGAAAACTCTCTTCCACCTATTCAGGAGTCTGTATTGAAAGGAGCACTCAGCACTGCAAGATGCTCTAGTGCAACCCACCAGAACCAAGAGTTCTGGATAGGTGTGAAAATGTTTCAGAAAAACTGAGTGATAGTCTGGTTGTCTCCTATTTAAGCTTGTTTTGCGATTAAAATCCTGCTTTTTGCTGATGATGTTTATGTTTATGCAATAGGTTGCTGAAAGGTATGGTTAACAGTGACATATTATCTACAAAAGCAGAAGTGTCAAGTAACAAAGAACAAATACTTTGTTACCTTACTAAAGTAGAAATTGTGGCTGTCTATACCTTACTAGGGCAATTATTTTTTAGACAACATTTTAGATCTACTCCTTACATTTTTCGCAATTATCTCTACTTTCTTCTTCTTACATTTTAAAATTAGGCTTGTTAGTTTGTTTTTTTTTTCATTTAAGTAAATATTCCTTTAGACTTGTTGGTATTTAAAAAATAAATAAAAGCCATCTAAGCATTTTCTTTAACCAGACAATTAATTTCTTGTGTTTGGACTCTTTGCTGCTCTAAATTGTTGAACATATATCAAAATAAATAGTTCTCCAAGAAGATGCAAAGCTAAATTTGACACTGTTACCATTAGTTGTAAAACTAAGAAAATCAAGTATTCCGAAGTTATCATGCAGAATTATGGAACAAATTTCCTTTAATAGGGTAGTGCAGTAACCAGTATAAGGTTTAAAGCATCTGTCAAAATATTTTTTTCCTTCAGTACTTTTGCTTTTATACCCACTGGGAATGGAGACAGGTGAGTGGCTGGGATGAGCTTAACGATGTCAGGAAAACTCAGAAAGAGCTACTAACCTGAGGATTATGGTAGAGATGTGACTCTTTTGCTTTCGTTCCTCAGTCAGAGCTGATGGTACAGTGATGACGTCACTGCAGGGGAAGAGGAGGCAAGACCTTTGGAGGAGACTATACAAGCCTCGGGCCTAGGCAGGTCTTGACGGTCAGATTAAGAATATAAGTTTGACAACTTAGTCACAATCACATGCAACAGGTGCAGCTATGAGGCTTGAATATGTTAGAGAGAGAAAGCAAGGTCAGAACTGTGGAGGCAGATTCAGGCAAACAAATCTGAGAGGCTGATGCAGGTATTAAATTCAGGGTCAAGATCCAGAAGAACAGAAAGCAGGCAAGAGAATCCAGTAATTGAAAGGCAAGGCAGGGAAATCTGAACAAAGCCTAAATAAACCCTAACCCTTTCTCAACAAGCTGTTGTAACTCTATTACTTTGTCTTTCAAAGCTAACAGTTCAGCCATACCCTGATCCTCAAGCTCACACAGTTCTTGCCTCTCAAGATGTTGTTGGGTGTTATTAGAGAAAGATGAGTTTTTCCTGACACATGTTCAAATTTGAGTCCAGCAATTGTTAGGAAATGGCTAACATCTATCAAAGCATCTTTTGTCAAAGTGTATAGTGCACCTGTCACCATTAGCTTTAAATCCTCCAGCTCTAATGAATCCATTCCAGTATCTGTCATGTTGATGTTATGATGCTCGATACTCTGTAGAGAAGACGTGGTGACTCTCCTGGCTCCAGCGGATTACCTCAGATGATATACAGATCCCTCTGCACAGTTGTTAGACGACGAGCACCCTTTACCACCTGCCTTGACAGCAACTGTGTTGAGTTGAAAAATGAGTGATGACCCAGACTTCGATTCCCAATAGCCCATCCAGGACTCAATCATCTCGGTGGGACCTCCAAAATGTTGCGGCCTGAAAACAGTTAGGAAGAATGAAAGAACGATGCTAAACACAGCACATGAATTTATTTACAATCCAAAAGTATTTCAAAAACTTAAATTCAGCTTAAAGGTGGGGTATGTGATGTTTTCTGGAGCATGTTTTTACCATACTGATTGAAAACCTCCTCACGAGCCCATTGCGCCAACTGAGATAGAATGTTTGGAAAAAAAACGAAATCTTTTAGTCCAGTGTAGAGGGCGTAGTCAGAGGAAAACGCAAACCAATAGAAGTAACTATCATCCCTACTTCTACTGGTTTCTGGCACGCCCATCAACCGTCAGCTCTGAGCTCTCCCCCCCCCCCCCCCCCCCCCCCCCCCCAAGTGCCGCTGAAGGGAGGACCTGTTCGAATTTACAGACAGAACTCTTGTGGTCTCCTTATTTTCAAGGACTTCGAAGGGTCCAGTCTAGGTAGACCGCGTCCTTGGAGGATGCAGCCCAGGTTTTTGAACAGAGCCTCTGATTAAGAACAGGGCTGCCTGCACTGACGCGGCTCAGGGATTACGTGACACGGAGCGTCGTGCGCAGTGAAATCAGGACATTTCCTCACTTTCTAAAAAAAACCCGGGACGCCCGGGACAGGACGTGAAATACGGATATGTCCCGGGAAATACGGACGTTTGGTCACCCTATCAATACTTCTTGAAATGACAACCGTGACAACTTGTTTACAACCATATTGAATTGTTCAACACTCTTACCGTACTAGGAGAAGACGACGCCATCATGGAAGTTAGCCTGTTATGTTGTGGTTAGCTAGTAATAGACATGAGCTTCTCGCCTCATCCCGAGTCACGTGCACTCGCGAGGTCTCGGCCTGTTTCTTTCTCGTTCTCGGGAACATCCGAACATTCTCGACTGACAGCAGGCGCGTTCATGTAATTTGGAGGCGTGGTTTCGTGGGGTGGGCTGAAGGTGTGTATTTTCAAAAATGTAGCTGGCAGGAACCGTTTATCCAGGATCATATACCCCACATTTAAATTCTCTGTCATAATAAATGGTGTTAAAAATGTGAACACCAGAGTAAGCTGATCAGCACAGTGCTTTAAGAGTTGTCACTGAGGTGGCTTGAGGGGAGGAGATGTGGGTCTTTAAGGTGGGTATTGTGAGACGTCCCCGGGTCCCTTGGACTCTGGGACTGAAACCCTCAGGACCTGGTGATTTACTATGATTCAGTTTTCCTCATTTCCTTTTCAGTCTAATTCTAGAAACAGACAGGTGAAAGGTGCAGGGAGCAGCATCTTATTCTGATTTGGCTGAGAACAAACTCATAGAAGAAGGACAGTCAATGGCAGACGTGGAAGATAAAACATTTGAGAGAGGGGAACTTTGAGTCAAAGAAGGCAGGACGCCAGGTGACTGTGGCTGCTGAGCTTGGTCCTGAACTGTACCTGATAAGGACTGTAATCAGTTCAGTCACTTCCATCTGTCCTCTTTCTGCCTATTCACTGCTGAACCGTTTAACAAAAATAACGTATATAAAAAAAATTTATTTGTTAAATCTGAGAAGACACAAAAGTTATTTCCAAAAACTTTTTGATTTAAATGTTTCATTTCTGGCTTGATTTTTTCAATTTATAAAATGTGTTCCTGCTTGAAACAAAATTCACTCCATAGGGATATTTATGAAACCATGCAGATGATAATGGGGCAGATTCTTAAGCCGTTCTATATCCATGGATTTGTTTAAAAGAAAACTCTAATATTGTTGGCTCCAAGAATATTTCAAAGTAAAAGCGCTGCAGCTTGTGTCAACTTTAAAACCACAAAAAGTATTTTCAGAGCTGTGATCGAAAGAACAAGACCTGTGTTTTCATAATTAAAGGTCAAAATATGGGGATTTGTTAGGAACTAAAAATCTTGAAAACTTTACTTCTTTACTTTTACTTAGCTAAAGAATGCCAGTACTTTTCTAGCAATATTCTTCAGTAACGTGTTAGGATACAAAGGCAGGAGAAAATTCGAGAGAAAAAAAACACAGAATGGTTGATTTCGATTTAAAAGATCAACTAAAAGCAAACAAAAAGGAATTCACTGAGGTTACTCTTACAACAACTTTTTTTCCTAAATATCTCCTTGATATGTTTTTTTTTCTTGCTCATTCGTACATACAGTGTCAGTTGCTTCAAGCCTAACACATCACTGCACCAATCATGAGATAATAACTATCATCCTGGTCTAAGTAGAATCTAACTGCAGCCTTCCACTTCCCTTATCCTCATTCTCCCGCCTTCCAAAGACTCTGCTGTGAACTCAAGGTGGTTTCCACTGACTCCTGTAGGTGAGACCTAGAGGAGTCTGCCAAGGCCCCCCGCACTCCGAGATTTCTCTAAAAATTTCATTTACATCTGTGGTTTCAAGGGTTTGACAAGTGAAGCGCTGACAAGCCGGGACAACAAAGGATCTGGATGCAGTCACCATGCTGGATAATAAAATCTGGGAATATCAAAGTCAGCTTAAAGAACTAACTGTGGCGCATTGAATGAGCTGTTCTCCAAGTATGTGTCTGAGCTGTTAGGGAAGCTGCCATGTGGGGACTTGAAAAGGAGCCAGGGAAAACAGAATCGGCTTTGCATTGAGGAGAAAAGTTACACAACAGAGCCTGTAATACCTGATCAAACAAACTTGTGACTGTAGGAGGATTTCAGACAATTGACTCGTTCAAGATTGAATAGGATCACAAGACTGTGACCAAATAGACTTTATTTATCTTCTTTTTTTGTCTGAGTGGGGTCTTTGGTGCCTTGCCCATTGCTAATGGCGTTGAGAGAGGAAAAGTCTGATTTGTTTTTGGACTAATGGGGAAGAATGTCTCAGCATGTTTTTGCTTTCAGAGCGAAGGATTCCCTAATCCTTAACCAAAGAGAAAGAACAGACCTGTTGAAGCTTTGGTTTGGTGAAGACAGATAGCAGTGATGTACTGAAAGAGAAAGCCCAAACCCTGCATTACCCAAAAAATGATTAAGCCTGATAGGGTTGATGATTACAAACAGCGCTTTGATTTATTTTGTGGCATATATTCAACAAGGCAACACCTTTGAGATTCCTTAAAGACTTTAGTCCAAATACACTGCAGAGACAATACTGAGGTAGGCTGAGGCAGGTAAGCATTGATCAGTCGGTATTAGGAAGCCCAAATTGAACAAGAAAATATTCCCTATGCCATCTTAATGCCACTGCTGAAAGCCAGATATGTCTGAACAGGAATTGTTTTACTTGCTGTTTTCATCTAGTTTTTGTGAGTCTTTGCTAATAATAGAATCCATTATATGTTCTAATTGGCTACTGTAGCCCATCTGCTTCAAGACCAGACATGTTTTATACACAGTAAGTTACACAATGCATATAAAAAAAAAGTGTTGTGTATTTAGGTTAGATTATCAAGGTTTGGTTTTAAGGTTTTTGTGAGGACCCAAAAGCAGAAGCTGAGAGGCAGGGGTGAGTTCTTTGAAGGTTTAATTAAGGACAACAGGCAGGCAAATAGTAATCCAAAAAATTCAACTTAAAAATGTAAATCAAAACAGGAATCCAAAAAAACAATATAAGAATTAAACACAAACCAGAACCATGGAGACATCAGGGGAAACAATCATGAGGAGCCAGGGTAGGATGAAGTAAGAGGAGGAACCAGCACAGAGGGACTGCAGACGGAGTGTGTTTATGGCTGACTGAACAAAGGAAGGAATGACGAGCTAATAAGGAGCAGGTGTGAGTAGAGCTGACGAGGAAGCCAAGGGAAAAGAAAACACAAGGGGGCAACAGAGGACAGACAAAGAAAAACCTAAGAAACTTAAATGAATGACCTGGATGAACTTGAAACTGAAAACTTAGAGAAAAACCAACAGAACCAAGATCGTTACATAGATGCATTTTTTTAATCTACTTTTGGTTTTTTTATCATCTTAAACCATTTGAATTTAGAAAAGGTTGAGACTGGAGGGGGTTAAGATCATCCCTCCTCTTCAAACTCTAAGGGGTTTTCATCCTCATCTCTGCTGCTCATTGGATCATTTAGACCAAGGGTGTCAAACTGGTTCCAGAAAGGGCCGTGTGGCTGCAGGTTTTCTTTCCAACCAAGCAATAGCACACCAGACTCCTATCATCTCATCAAGTGAGTCCAATCTGAACATAATGACATTATGAAATGACTGGAGTCTGGTGTGCTATTGCTTGGTTGGAAAGAAAACCTGCAGCCACTCGGCCCTCCTAGAACCAGTTTGACACCCCTGATTTAGACTATTGTGTATAACAGACCAGGTTGCTTTAAAGTAAATGGCTGATTCCCCAACGTTGTATTTTATTAGGGTGACCTGGCTACTTTGATATCTCATTCAATCCTAATTTACACTAACTGTAGAAATCTTTGTTTTGAGAGCAGTGCTGTCCCGGCACGGATAGGGAACCTGCCTCTTTATCTGCTATTCCTAAAATGCAAAGACAATACTGATGGGATAAAGCAAGCTGAGTTAAAAAGTAAGTCATTATCTAATATTGTGTTATTTTCTTGGACTTTTTTGAATGTCAACCAAAATTGAATTTATCAAAATTGCACTGATTTCCAAAAGTTCCCCAATCATGTCCTCTTAATACTAATGGTTGGGCTGCAGTGTTTCTTTTTGTAATAGAATATGCAAACAGTTAATAGGTAGAGATAAAAAGTCTACTTTGATCTAGATTCATTATTCTTGGCACGAAAATAAGAAATGTTTTATCGTACAGAAAAAAGTATTGTGTGATCGTATATTTTCCCTCCAAGCAGTCAAACTTTCTATTAGTTTAATAAAGATCTTTGACCTGCTAACACCATTATTTTCTTTAAAAACTTGATTATCACACGTGCAGCAACCAGACATTGCTAAATAAATTGCACAGAAAGGCTTAATGGATTCAACTGACATGATTAAAACCAATCCATCTATCTTCTTCCTCTTATCCGTACGGGGTACACCCTGAACCTGGTTGCCAGTCTATCTCGGGGAAACGCAGAGATAGACCACCATGGACACACACAAGTATACACACTCATTCACAGCAATTTAGAAACACTAGTAAAGCAAACATTCATGTCATTTGCACTGTGGGAAGAGCAGAATACCAGACAACCCCCACATGCATGGGGCTTTGTCAGAATTTTCAATGAACACTATTTCAAAAAATAAAAGTTTCTGACATTTATGCCATGGTTTTACAGTGAAAAGCAGTTTGCAGTTTAACAACAGGCTGCACCGTGGAAGTTTGTAGCATTGTTCTAGGTTCAAATCACAGCATGGGGTCCTTTTGCATGGAGATCGCATGTACTCCTTGCATTGACTCTAAAATGCTCCGGTGAATTCAAACTGAACGTGATTCCAGCGACTGTAGCGAGTGACCTAACATGTTTTCTGAATGTAGAGGGGCGTTCAGGAGCGACGGAAGTGCTTCTAGCGATGTCAGTCATGGTTATTGAGATTATGGTTATGTGACACCCGCATTGTTGGAACTGTTGCAGGAATTTAAGAGTTGACATTTTTCTGTCAATTCATGTTAAAACAACCAGTCAGGAACTGGATGTGGTTTTGATGCAGTGTAAAGGAACACAGCTGAGATTAAGCTTTTTCGATCAAAACAATAAATAGAAAAAATAGTGTTGATATAGGATGAGGTTTGTGGGTGGTTTTTCAAACAGCTGTTTTAGTTTGGCCCTTCAAAGAGCTTTTAAATCATTCATCATCAGTCCCTCTGTTGTAGCTCCAGAGCTGGTCCAGGTGTTACATCATATTTTGTGACCCAGCACATGTTTTGACTCCTGCTCATCCTGTTATGGATGAGCTAGTCTAACTAGTCTTCTAACCCCACAGGATTCAAATCTAAACCAAGTGTCACAAAACTAAAACCTTAACCTGAAGAGGTCTATGGTGAAATACATGTAGCGTCCCCCTGGGTAACAATACGCAATAGGTTACAGAATATGATGTAACATCGATGTGCAACTGTATTTAGTAGAATAGCTTCTAAATTTTACCGGAACTTTTTTATAATTTCAGGGACCCCTCACTATGTCCTGCATCCCTCCTTACCTCTCCTCAGCTTATAGCTTGTTTAAAAAAAAAAAAAAAAATGGCCAAGTCGTATTCAACCTGCTTCCGTCTGGATGGAGCCACAGAAGCATCAGATCCAGAAATGCAGACTAAAAAAACTGTTTTTCACATTATTCAACAGAAATAGACTTTAGCATTATGCCTACATACTCTACAAATGAATACTTATTCATTTATTTATGATCAAACACTATTTTCACTTTGACCCATATTTATATACTTAATGGTACCAAATGTCGGCACTGGCTGTTTTATACTGCTTTTTATTTTCCTATTTTATGTAATGGCATTTAAGGTTGTGGCTTTAATTTTGTTGCACTGTTGTACGATAAAAAATGCTTCACTTTATGTATTTATTTTTTTATTTTTTTGTCTACAAGAGGGAAAAATAAGATATTACAGAAGGAACCCATCTGGAGCATATATAATTATTCAAGAACATCCTGAGACAGAGATCTTTGGAAACTTTTAGTTTTTAAAGATCTTTTTATTTCCTTGTTAACACTGTCAGGGTTTGGTTGAGGTTTTGAGGACACAGATGCAGAGGCGAGGAGGCAGAGGTGAGTTCTTGGAGATTTAATTGAATAACTGAGGCAAAAAATCTCAAAAACCAAAGTACAAATACATGGAAGCAAAAGCCAGACAACTTCATGGTAAAACTCAGGTGGGGAGCCAGGGAAAGATGAGGAACTGCACAGGGAGAGTGTATATGGGAGACTGAACAAAGACAGGACTAATGAGCTGATTGGGAGCAGGTGTGAACAGAGACTTCTAGAAGGAGCTAGGGAAAAGGAGACCAACACAAGAGGGGAACCAAGAAAAACCTAAGAACTCAAATATATCCAGAAAACATAACAAAATAGAAATTACACAAATAAAACTAGAAAACAAAGAAAAATATGGATCAAAGTGAAACTGAAAAATCAAAGAAAACATAACAGAACCAAGACCGTGACAAACGCAACAGTGGCTTCACGAAATATTACATTTTTGTCTCATATAGATTCGATATACATAGATATACATTTCTGTATAATAAGACTTAGAGCTGTATAAAATATTACCCATGCTTCTGATGCACACTTGTATGGCATTACGAGAAGGAGTACCAGCACTTATTTTTTCCACTTAAAAGACTGAAAGTAACACAATATCACTCCAATAGAAGATGAAGTCACACTAAACATGAGAGAGCATCTGGCTGCAAGCTACTACATACAGACCAGACAGCAGCACAATACAGCTGTTTAAGTGAAGAAGAAGAGCTTGCTGAAGAGCCCTTTGCAGTCCAACCTGAACAATGAACCAGGATGCATCTGAGGACAAATACATTTTATTTTCCTTGTTTCTTCTCTGCTAGACTTCAGGACGTGGTGAACATGCGGTGTGGTGGCTTCGCACTGTTTGTGTGTTTGTCTGTGTGTGTGCGTGCCTAGGGTGAAAGGGTGGGGCCCTGAACAGAGGGCCCCTCTCGCCCAGACTTGAAAAGGCATTCTTTCATCATTACTAATCTCCCAAACATAAACATGAGAGCATCCACACAATCTCTCTCTCTTTCTCTCCCTGTCACAGCCGAAGGGGAGGAGAGGGGGGTGACCCTCCCAGCAGACAAGGAGCCGTACGCGCATGGGGCCATGCGTGCTGTTTGTCTTACTACGCAATTACACCGTCGGTATCAATCAACATATCAGGTTTATACCAGTCATTTCGGGATTTCCAGAGTATTCGTGGGTGTGATTGAGAAAGCATCTGCGTATTTGTTTTTGATAAAAGGAGTGTTTTTTCCTGTGAGTTTGCATTCACATCATACCAACAAATGTTTCATCTACCCCCCTCCCATGTATAAGCATTGCAAGGTGTAATTGCTTGGGATTTCAGCAGAAAAATAAGTCAAAGGTTTTCATTGTGAATACGAAATGAGAGAAAAGAACATTTATTCTAAGAAAACGCTCCATGGATCTACGGGAAATCAGCCTGTGACGCTCAGTGACTGTACCTTAAATGGTTGAAACTGAGTCATTCAAGTCTAAACCTTACATTTATATAACCTAAAATCAGTTTCTGCACAACTCACATGTCCACTGCTTTTGTCAACACATGCGTTTTAAGAGATGAGAGTATATAGATAGGCTGTTAAGTGTTGATTTTAAAACCTAGTAGTCTTTATTTAGAAAGTTTCTAGACAGGAAACAGTAGGAGAAAGAGTAAGCAGAAGGACATGAAGTGGATTGGGTTTGGAACGGCTGCTTCGACGCACAGATGGAAAAATTCAGGTCCAGAGAGTGAAACCAAAGTCTAATTTTCCTTTTAGCCTGTCATTTACAGTGGGGCAAAAAAGTATTTAGTCAGCCACCAATAGTGCAAGTTCTCCCACTTAAAAAGATGAGAGAGGCCGGTAATTTTCATCATAGATATACCTCAACTATGAGAGACAAAATGAGAAAAAAAAATCCAGAAAATCACATTGTCTGATTTTTAAAGAATTTATTTGCAAAATATGGTGGAAAATAAGTATTTGGTCAATAACAAAAGTTCATCTCAATACTTTGTTATATACCCTTTCTTGGCAATGACAGAGATCAAACGTTTTCTGTAAGTCTTCACAAGGTTTTCACACACTGTTGCTGGTATTTTGGCCCATTCCTCCATGCAGATCTCCTCTAGAGCAGTGATGTTCTGGGGCTGTCACTGGGCAACACAGACTTTCAACTCCCTCCAAAGATTTTCTATGGGGTTGAGATCTGGAGACTGGCTAGGCCACTCCAGGACCTTGAAATTCTTCTTACGAAGCCACTCCTTCGTTACCCGGGCGCTGTGTTTGGGATCATTGTCATGCTGAAAGACCCAGCCACGTTTCATCTTCAATGCCCTTGCTGATGGAAGGAGGTTTTCACTCAAAATTTGACGATACATGGCCCCATTCATTCTTTCCTTCACACGGATCAGTCGTCCTGGTCCCTTAGCAGAAAAACAGCCCCAAAGCATGATGTTTCCAACCCCATGCTTCACTGTAGGTATGGTGTTCTTTGGATGCAACTCAGCATTCTCTCTCCTCCAAACACGACGAGTAGAGTGTTTACCAAAAAGTTCTATTTTGGTTTCATCTGACCATATGATATTCTCCCAGTCATCGTCTGGATCATCCAAATGCTCTCTAGCAAACTTGAGACGGGCCTTGACATGTACTGGCTTAAGCAGGGGGACACATCTTGCACTGCAGGATTTGAGTCCCTGGCGGCGTAGTGTGTTACTGATGGTAGCCTTTGTTACTTTGGTCCCAGCTCTCTGCAGGTCATTCACTAGGTCCCCCCGTGTGGTTCTGGGATTTTTACTCACCGTTCTTGTGATCATTTTGACCCCACAGGGTGAGATCTTGCGTGGAGCCCCAGATCGACGAAGATTACCAGTGGTGTTGTATGTTTTCCATTTTCTAATAATTGATCCCACAGTTGATTTCTTCACACCAAGCTGTTTACCTATTGCAGATTCAGACTTCCCAGCCTGGTGCAGGTCTATAATTTTTTTTCGGGTGTCCTTTGACAGCTCTCTAGTTTTGGCCATGGTGGAGTTTAGAGTGTGACTGTTTGAGGTTGTGGACAGGTGTCTTTTATACTGATAACGGGTTCAAACAGGTGCCATTAATCAAGGTAACGAGTGGAGGACAGAGGAGCCTCTTACAGAAGAAGTTACAGGTCTGTGAGAGCCAGGAATCTTGCTTGTTTGTAACTGACCAAATACTTATTTTCCGCCATATTTTGCAAATAAATTCTTTAAAAATCAGACAATGTGATTTTCTGGATTTTTTTTTTCTCATTTTGTCTCTCATAGTTGAGGTATATCTATGATGAAAATTACCGGCCTCTCTCATCTTTTTAAGTGGGAGAACTTGCACTATTGGTGGCTGACTAAATACTTTTTTGCCCCACTGTAACTAGGTGATCAATGCAATTAGCTCAAATCGGTAAGGGCATTTAAGCTATGAATGAGGTGTGTCTACCTGTGCCGTAATAATTGCTATCTGAACAGGGCTGGCAAAAAAATGCATTTGAAAAAATAACATTAGGAAAAAAATTGTAAAATAATAAATCTGAGGAAACAGCAAACTTTGTTTAAAATTAGTTTTTCTTAGGAAGCTTTTTATGGATAACATGGTTTTTTTTCAAATTTAGATTCATAAAATGTAGAACACTTCACTACATCCCTTGCTATAAACAAGTATGATGCTGTCACCATCATACTTTATAGTTGGGTTTGTGTTCTGATGCATTCAACTTTTTCCCTTTACCTCCTGTCTTACTTTAATCAAAACACAGGACCTGTCTCGGAAAAATAGGGTGTTTGTACCTTTCTCTGACAATCTGTCATCTGGAATTTCTATTTTCTCTGTATTCTCTCTTTTTAATTTTAAATGTTTTTAATTGTTTTCTTTCCCTTTTGCTTATAATGTTTTATGTAAAGCACTTTGAATTGTTCTGTACATGAAATGTGCTATTCAAATAAACTTGCCTTGCCTTGCCTATTTTGTTTTGGGAATAATGGCTTCTTCCTATGTGAGTGGCTTTTCTGTTTGTCCTTCATAGCCCGAAATGTTACAGGACTACAGGACTCTGTTACCGGCTCCAGCCAGGATTTCCACATTATATTTTGCTTTTATTCTAGAGTTAATTTATGCATATTTCGCACCAAAAACTGTTAATCTTTGACACATCTACCCATTCTTCTCTTAATAATTTGTTTGTACTGTTGGACATTTCCATGCTGTTTGTACTTGCATACAATCATTGAAACAATAAATATGGACCAAGCCATCTGGAATTTGTGTCCAGAACACTGAAGAAGCCTAGTTTTCCATTCCTGGTGGTTTGGTTGATTTCTCAGGATGAAGTGGGCCTCCGTTTAATTGACTTTCCCAAATAGTTTAAAGCACAGGAGGCTGATTTCCTGTCACTTTAAGAAGCCTCCAAGCAGTTTATGTTTATTTCCAAAGGCAACAGACAATACTACGATTCATAAAAATATTAAAGTCTTTGACGTTAGCTAGAAAATTTTTACAAAGCCATTTCCAAGGCTTTGGTAATCCTTATACCCCCACTGAGAGCCATCATCCACAGTTTAAGTCATGGAACAGTGATTAACCTTTAGAGAAGGTGGCATTTTACCAATATTACTCCAGGATTGCACTGAAAACTCATCCATGATAAAAGAGAACATCTAAAGTTCTCCAGTATAGGTTGGATTTGATTAATCTAAAGCAGGAGAGCCTAAATGGTAGTAGTCTACTGATCAGGGGGTACTTTCAGAATTAGGACCTGTACTGGAAAAAAATCGAAATAACATAAATAAAGTAAAATAAGTGTATTTGTTCTTGGATTGAGGAGGTAAAACAGATATTTTGCCAATGGAACAAGACAATTTACATTTAATATGGGAAAACAAAACTGCATTGTCTTATTTCAAGTGCATTTTTCTAATTATCTTATTTTAGGAGTAAAAACACTCATTCCATTGGCAAATCATCTCATTTATGTAATCAAATTAAGGGTAAATACACTTGATTTAATTTTTTCCAATGTGGATGAGATGAGGCAGCTTTATGACAAAGATGTAGATGTAAAATCTAAAAAATTAAAATGTCTGAAATTCAGTTCATGACCTTTAAGTTACAAGCTAATATGTTGCACACAGAGTGTATACAAAAATAAATTTTGTTACGTACAGCTCCACCCCTTTCCTTGCACCTTGGCTTTAATGCATTGGAGAAACATATAATTCTAAGGCAGAGGTGGGGAACACTGTTGTCATCAAGCTTCAGGACACCACCTCCAATACCACTTTTTAATGCTGTCTGGGTGGGGGTGTCGTGTCAGGAAGGCCTCCTTTCATCGCTACCTCTGCACCCAGACTGACTCAGCACAGACTGTTAGGGTGGAGATGAGCAGAGAGGCCTCCTAGTGAGTTTAGGCCCACTGATCTCCCTGAGTCTGTCAATATCGGATGAAACAGCAGGATGATGGTATAGATCCAGCTATCTCTAATACAAAGACAATTTTTTCCTTTATGGGCTCAAAAAACAATTATATCTATAGTGTGAGATCTTTTCGCAAAGACTAAGGTTGATTTTGCGATAATGATCTCAAAGTTTAAAGTAACAAAAAAGTCAAACCTGAAGCTGCAACTTAGAACACAGCAGGACTTATTTTCAAAATATAAACTCCTATTTCTCATGCTGTACTCTCATAAAAAACAAAACTCTTCTCCGATCAACATTTGAGGTTAAATGAAACATATTAGAGGTGGTCCAATCCTCCAATCTGGGCTTGTTTGTTCTTCTGGGCTCCCCTGATGATCTTCTATTTGATGATTACTCCTAGTTTAAAAACAAAACAAAACCTTTTACTTTTAAAACAGCTGATTCAACCTCCTGAAAATGTAAAACATACACTGCAAAAAATATCTAGAAATAAGTTGACATTTCTTAATTTAAGTGTATTTACCCTTAATTTGAGCAATTAAATAAGATGGTCTGCCAATGGAATGAGCATTTCTACACGTTGAATAAGATCACTAGATAAAAGCACTTCAAATAAGACAATGCAATTGTTTTTTTTTCATATTTTATATAAATTGTGTTGTTCCATTGACAAAGTGTCTCACTTACCCCCTCAATTCAAGAACAAATACACTTGTTTTAAAAGAAAATGACTTATTTAGATTTATATTTTTTTCCAGTGTATACGACACATCTACAGCACATGCTGCCATAACTGTGGTTATTTTGCCCAGTGGGTCCTGTTTACACATCGTGTTACCTTCTATGTTCACAATGCTTCCCTGAAGCTGTGTGATGATGTGACTAATAACTAGAGAGAGTTCAGTGCAAAGTTATAAATTGTAAATTGACTCAATATTGGCATGTAAACTAGGACCAGAGTATAGCTTGTGCTCCACTGTTTGCCGTGGACACTTATTTCCCAGGCTTTAACTGCTAGCATGAAATAAGCTCGACTCACATAAAGTATGCCTATGAGCACGCACACACACACACCCAACCCCTCACACACACACACACATGCTCAAGTAGTTTTTTGTGGGGAATTTAAGAGATAAGGCCAGCGAGTTAATGCAGACGAACTGCCATAATCCAGTTTTCTCCCCCTTTCCGCCCCTCGTCCCCCTCTCTGCTTGTCTCTAACAGCTTCTTTGCGCCTCAGCTGCATATCTGTGACAGATTAGGGCAGATCACCGAGGATTACCGCCACCAGACACAGCCCCCGACACGCTGACCAGAGACACCCCCGCAACGCCCCTGCAGGGAGAGGCCAAGCAGGGGGTCTAGGGTTGGTTTTAATATTCAGTTGCTGAATTTATTGATCATAGAGCAGAAGGGGCTAACTGACTGTACCCTCTGAGGTTAAGAGATATTCATAAGGATGATTATTATTTGGCTTAGATGGAAGGCAAACACTCTAGGCATTCTGCTAGGAGTTGTTACATTGCTTGAAGGATGCATAATGCCTCAATACCTGTTATTCCTCTAGGATAGTGATGCACAATAAAAGTAGGTCAGATTTCTTTTAATAATTTGCATTGGATTTCTTAAAAAAAAGGGGGGGTCCAAAGGGATTGGAAGCAGATAATAATCCCCTAAAAGCACACACTCCCCACTACCTAATGCCAGCTATCTGACAGAGAAATCATTACCTTGTTTTCCTCATTGCAGACTCAACCTCTTCATTTTCTTTGGCTGCACATCCCAGCAGCATCCAGTGGTTGTTTTAGAGTACTACAGTCGGCAGGGGCAGAGAGGGAGAAACATGCAGGGAAGGAGTTTATCACATGGATATGATGTGAGTTTGAGATAAAATGAAACTGAGATCCCAGCACTTTTAAATGTGATGGTTATGGGGGTTTTTAAGGGCAACATTTCAAATATGAAATGCATTTTAAATGAAGGGAAAACTTTCCAGACAAGTTTCCCGGAGTTAACTGTTACAGTCCAGAGAGAATATTTCACCCATTTTCAATAAAAGGGAGTCTGAGTAGATTATTATCACCCTTTCCCCCCCTTTACCCCTCCTCATCCAGCTACAGCACATCAGTGACACCAGCGGTCTTGTTTATGATCAATAATAAATGACTGGAATAATATGCATATATGATTGGTAATATAAAATCCAGTTCAATTTGAATATGATCACAATTAAATTCATGTTCTTTGTAAAGAGCGGCTGTATTTTTTTCTTGTTTTATCTTCAGTATATCTCTCCATATGTGACTGAGCTGAAGCAGTCGGATCAAAGAGAATATTTCAGTGTTATTCCACCATGGATGGATATTTTATTTTACAGTCCGATTTAGATGAGAATCACTCCTCTCCTCCTGTATGCACAGCGAGGTTATGAACAATATATGCTTTTGTGCACAGAATGATTTTAACTCTTTCATGACCTGATGCAAAATGAATTTCAGTACAGTGAATAGCGATTTCCTTGTATCCTCCGTCATACATTTTTTATTTAGAGGAGGAAAGCGGGGACAAAGTTTTTGTGGAAGAGGACACCAGGGTGGCAGAAGCTTGGTTTGGTGTAGAAGGCTTACAGCCGTACATGTTTGAGCCCTTGCCTCGCAACACTGCCAGTTCTGTTAGCTCTACACCTGCTGAAGACACAGACGTCCATCGCCGTGAACACTGGGATGGAACTCAATGGGAAAGGAAATTATTCTTATTTCTTATTTCAACCGTTGCGTATATTAGCTGCGACATATGAATCAAGGCGCTATGACCGAAAATATTTGATTGACAGATGACCGTTGATATATGATTGGCTGAATTTAGGTGTTCAGGCTGACGTAAAACTAACTGGCCTGCATAAGATAACGAAAAAACCCACAGATTTTAAGACAGGTTTTTTTTTTTAAACAGAAATGTTCTAACTTTTGGGACAATATCATCTGATAAAGAGTACATTTATATACATGTTAAATCCAAAATGATTATACATTTGAATTCCCAAAGACTTTCAAAAGAAAATTCTCCCATCGATTTTTAAGATGCAAAATTACTTTAAGCACTGGGATTTATTACATTCATTCCTTGCAGTCAAAATAAGCACATTTAAAATGAAAACCCCTCCAACATTTTCCTGTCTGTTCCAATGTGTACTCGTCTTTCTCCTATAGATTTATTTCCTAGAGTGTTAAATTAAAAGCTGAAAATATCTGGAATAACAACACCCAAAGACGATGCATTGCCAAATTATAGATTTTATTACTGGGTCTGTAACTCCAGAGAGCAATCCAGTTCAGGCTTAATTTCGAGGCCTCTTCTTTACTCCCCGCAAGGATTGTTATCGAATCCACATCAGCCGAACCAGCTATATGAGTATAATATTTAAATCTACCATCGACCACATTTGCACCAAAACCTGCTATTTCACAGAGCACTTTCTTCCTGGCTGATGTAAGGCAGAACAATCAAGGATTTGTTTTATGATTGCATATTTTTATCTTTCCTGCCACTGAAAGAAAAGCTACCTATTGCTTACTTTTTTTCAGCTATTACCACATCTGTAGTTTCATTTTAAAAGTTTACCTTGGCATTCCTAACTTTGCAAAAGATGTTTCGGATGAATGTTTGCGGCTGGTCCGCTCTTCCTCCATAGCTGCCTGCCGCAGGTTGCTGCAATGTAAGGTTCTATCATTTTAGAAATGTTTGACTGTGTAAAATATATATCAGTGTTGACCCTATTTGTGACAGATGTCAGCAGTTCCCAACTACCTGTTTCTTTAGGTGTACCCTTCCCTTAAATACCTTTTGTTTGGAGAATTTTAATATTTCACAAATCACCTCAGTCTCTTTTATATTATCGGTGGTCAGAACTTGAATTTGCATGTTCTCTAATCCAAAACAAGGCTTTGTTGGGCTACCCTATAAAGCCTAGAACTCAACGCCTTCAAACTTAGAAAACAAAGTTCAGAGTTTTTTTTGTTTTTTTTTACTTTTTTGGAATATGTTGAAGGATCTTGCTCAGGGTGGCAATCTGTAGGTACCGGACTAGTTACTTTCATTCATCTAGTCACTCTGGCTCTGGCTGCCTTTTTGGCCAATTAAAGGGAAACCAAAGAGAGGAAGCTACGCTGAACATCACATATGTTGTATCATATTGCATTATAACTCCATGTTGGATTTTGTTTTGCATCAGAAGTTCTATATAGTGGACTTTATAGCAAACTCAGTTAACTGACCGATTGGACAAATTATAACTACTTTTTGCTCCGTTGGTCACGTAACTCCTCATTCTCGCAGTGCCTGCGTCATCTCTGTTATTAGTTGCCGCTGTCGGGTAACGACAGCCTATGGCGACAGCGGGTCGCTGTGACAGCAAATCCCATAGTGCTTTGCAAGGAGAGCTCTCCGCACAAAGCATTCTGGGATATATATTGCCTCTTCTTAGGCATTTCTTTTCTTCTCATACACATTGTTGACACTTTTTTCCTTTTTTTCCTTTTTTAAAGAAGCACGGTAAGAAAGATGAGCTTCAATAATTGTCTGAAACCATAGCTCACCACAGATATACTGAAACTGCACATAAAAAATAGCTAAAAGATAGCTAACGGCCCAAGCACGTAGGATGGCCTTATGTGAACCATGATAATTGACCACTTATTTAGATGATCCACCCGGAAATAAAATATCTTCCTCTATAATGTACTGATACTGTAGAAGGTAGGCAGTGTTGGGCATGAATAGAGTTAATAGAATAATTGTCGTTCTAAGTAATGTCTAAGTATGGTGAAATAGAAACATTTGAGTGTATTGTGATTGACATGAGAAACCTCCTGGATAATAAACCATAAGGAAAGCAACTTTGTATGGTTGTGTTTTATAAAATTATAAAATATATCAAATCAAATATCATGGTATTAATTGGACTGGCCTAACATGCATGCAGGATTTTTTGTACCTGTTCTGTTTTTTAGTGCAATGAAACAGCAGGCTATGTTTGTGTGTGTGTGTGTGTGTGTTGGTTAGAGGAGCAGGTGTGTGTGTGTGTGTGTGTGTGTGGCATAGGGGAGCCTGAGACTCCACCTGGACTTAGAACAAGCGGGAGACCAACAGGGGACATGGACAGCTCACTACAAAGGGCTGGCGGGGTGAGGTGCACGGACGCCATAACACAGCCAAAGTCCCATTGTTCTGCCCCTGTTTCATCTCTCCTCCTTCTCTCCAAATATTTGGAGGAACGCTCTGAATAACATACTGGTACTGAGAATATTGTGCTCTGTATATTGTTGAAAGGAACTCAGCCAGTCTGAGTTTTTTGCTCTTCAAAGACGCTTGCTTTGTTTTGTTTGGGTTTTGTTTGCTCCTGCATTTGAATTGTGCACCATGATTTCGGGGATATCTCATTGTTCCAGGATTGGAGATTGTTGGACAGAGAAGCACCCACTGGCTCATTTATTTTCATTGCATCACGTGACTCATTGTAACTGGAACACAGAGGGAGAAGCAGGCCGAAAAAAAAAAAACAACAACATAACAACTGGCTCCTATTTCCCACTGTCACAGCTGCTGTTTGTGAGAGAAAGTTTCCTTCTCCTTCAACAGTAGACATCCATATAGATTCCAGGGAGCTCATTTACATACCCAAGCCAATGGGAAGTTGCTGATTAAAAATACAAGACCACAGCTTTTGCTTCAGAGTTCAAAAACACAAAGCTGAAAGTGTGGAACTGAAGCTTTAATCATGTGATCAGTTGGGGATGAGTGTGAATCTCAATGCAGGGTTACAGCATCGTCTTACAGAGATGTTTGATGGCCCTTTCTGGGAACCCCAAAGCTGATTGGGCCCTGAGGGCACCCTGCAGCGTTGCCCTGTCACAGGGGCCTGACTGACAGCTCTAATGAAGTCTGCCATAGTCGGGCTAGGGACCACTCAAGAGAAGGCGCCAAACTTCAATCGGACTGCGTGACGTCCATGGAGTTTTGATATCTCAGCAATGAGGGGGTAAAGAGAAGGACCCCGGGGGAGCCAGGCGGTTCCCGGCCTGCCTTTGAATATTCCTCCGTTTACCGCTTGTCAGTTTCTGGAGTCTGAAACGTGCGGAGGAGATGTAGGGGTTGACTGTCGTGAATCTTTTATAGGCCGAGGGAATGGCCCCTCCAGGTCCCAGGAGGGCCATTCTGGAAGCTGCCATCTGATTGCAGACTCTACCGATGTCACTGCGTCGTTGACAGTTACAGTTGTTTCTGAACAAAGTCCTTCTGATGTGTCTGCACCTGCAAAAACACACATAAAACTAACTCAGGTAACTTTTCCTTTGTAGTTTGCAGGGAAAAAGTTGCAGCTTTCCAGATCCCCACTCCCTCCCATGCAAACAAATCCCTTCTCTGCACGATGGAGGGATGCTGAAGAGCAGCTGAGCCTCAGTAGACCCATCCTCACTTTGTTCTATTATTCACCATCCCTGGCTTTCAGAACTCTCCAGAATCTCCACGGGGTTATGCGCTCCGTCCTGACAGAAAGACTCCTGTGCCACAGAGAGCCTGTTTACTCTGTGGCCCTGTGTGCAGACGGAGCGTACAAGCAGCCGCTGTACTTTTAACGCACGCATCAGAGCCCTTCAAACGCAAATCAAAAACAGAGCGCTGCAAACCATTTGTAAATCTCATGTACTTTGGTGCTTTTCGAATCCTCTCCCTGGATCAAAAAAGAAGATCTCTGAGGCTATTTGCTTGTTTTTAATTACGACATCTGGACAAATGTCAAAGAGCTCACCGTGTACGCTGGCAGATTGTTTTCCATTAAAAACCATGAGCTGATAGGAGCCACTCTCCTCTCACAATGCTCATTTGTACCCATATAAACAGTTATTTGAAAGATAAAAGCAAACATGTTTATTTTTTATTTGTCTACTTACTTCTCCGTTAGCTCCCCAAAGGCTTTTATGAGCTCTTTGGTAATAGGGAGCAGAGAAGGATTTTGCTCATGCTTTGATGTACTCTGAGATTAAGTGAAGTGTGCAGCGATGTCTACAAAAATACATGCGGCGTGCAGACGCTCTTCCTCTCTGCTGGCCCTTCCTCTCTTCTCCCAAACCGCCAAGGCATGAAAAGACACTCTGGATGTTTTGTAGTTTGCTGAGACTCGTACGGACCCTGTTGAGAACTTCAGATGAAGAAATCCCCAATGAAACACAAGCTGGGGAGACTTTTTTTTTCCTACGCTTTCATAAACTTGTGTTCCCCCCCCCTCCTTTGGAAAATGTCTGTTTTCAGAGCTACTTTGATATTTTTGTATGTTGCTCTGCTTAAAAGAGATTCAGCAACAAGTCAAAACTCAGAGGAAGAGAAATGGTTCAGAAGTTTTAGTCATGAATTCGAGATGAGTTAAAAGTTGACCATCCGTCAAAAAACTTTCTCATTTTAGATCATTACTTTTTTTTTTATACAACCAAAAAATAAAATGTATTTTTCTTGAAAAACATTATGCTGGTTTTACAAATGAGGACATTGTTCAGTTAGATTTTGATTGGGTTGTTCATGAAAGGTGGCATGAATAATTCAACTGAGTTACAACAGAAGCAAATTCAGAACAGCAGCTTAGAAAGCAGTTCATGTTATGATGATGTGATGCTGACCTCTGCTGGCAGATTCTGCAGCTTGATTCAAGATTATTACCACACTGGGCTGTAACAGACAGTAAACACAGATAAATCTTTAATCTCGCCGTCTAGTAGCATGGTAACTTGGTGATATTTACTCACTCTTCCTTCAAAATGTTCAACATGTCTTTCAGATTTTAAATCTCTTATCATCAGTACTTTCCAGATTATCCAGTAAACAAATGGCTCAGCAGAACTGAATGAGAGGACTGGGTTTGGGCATCACTGGGGTATAGAGGGCTCTATTGTTCTTCTGGTTGAGTCACTTGTCTTGGTGTGATTTTATCTGCAGATTTTCAGCAGACATCTAAAGTTTTATACTTAAAACTACGAAACTATCAGGAGCATGACAAAAACACAGCTATATCAATGAAATGAATGGCATATCTGAACTCAAGAAGCCTTAATCTGGCCGGGGCCGCCTTTTACAGCTGCTTTTTGTGTCTCTGCTTCTGTCTCCTTGAACCCCAGTCGGCCTCAGCAGATGGCAGCTCACACTGAGCCTGGTTCTGCTGGAGGTTTCTTCCTGTTAAAAGGGAGTTTTTCCTCTCCACTGTCGCTACAAGCATGCTTACTGTGAGGGATTGTATTTGAGTCATTGAGTCAATGCAATCAACTGGTTTCCTTAGATAGAAAACTTTGTATCAATTTGACTGTGTGATCTGGTTGAACTGTAAAGTGCCTTGAGATGACATGTGTTGTGAATTTGGCGCTATATAAATAAACTGAATTGAATTGAATTAATCTGGCAAATTAAGGTGACAAAACACTAAAAGGTTTGCACCCTGCTGCAACCATCTTCTATCTTTCTCTATTTTCCATCCACAGATGTATTTTCAAGGGACTTATGCACGATATATGTCACACAAAATAGGAAAAAGATTCAAACTTGGTCATCTTGGGCTCTTTTTTATTTATATCAGACAATCATTTGTGTTTTAGTATGTTAGTAGTGCATAGGCTGACCAATGCTAGAAGGTGACTGAGTCAATGCTATGGATGGATGGATGGATGGATGGATGGATGGATGGATGGATGGATGGATGGATGGATGGATGGATGGATGGATGGATTGATGGATGGATGGAAGGACGGACGGATGGAATAAAATCTCTGTGTTTAATAACTAAACACGTCTGATGATTGAAGTGCTTATAGAAACTTGATGAAAACTTGTTGGCTGAATAAAAATTATTGAAAATCTAGAGCTGCCAGGGGTATGAATCATTTTGAGCTTAATTGTATGTCCTAATATGCAAACTATGTTTTAGTATCACAGATGTATAGATTTGAATATGAAGCTAAATAAATTCTTAAAAACACAAATTTCGTTTCCTTTTTTTCTTTGTTTAAATTGGATCTGATCGTGTTTTTTTTTTCTTTTATCAGAACAAAGCAGAAAGTTCAAAATGTAAACACAATGTATAAAGAAATAGGTAACAAGTTTATTCAATTAATAATAATTCACATGCACAGAACTCCTCAACAACTTCATAAATGGAATTTGATTCCCAAAGACACTTGCTGGAGATGCAATGAGGAGGGAGCATCTATTCTGCATATTCTCTGGACCTGCCCTGCTCTTCAGGATTGGAGGATGAATATTATTGAAGTAATTTTCAAAGTATTGGAAAAAAGGTTTAATATGAATGCCAAACTTGCAATTTCAGGCTCCACAGTAGAACTCCCAGACTCACAGTTCTCACCTTTTGACAAGAGGTGGCTTGTTCTGGCTCTGACTACAGCAAAAAGGATCCTACTAAGACACTGGATGAAAAAGAACCCTCCTCCTTATGATGAATGGCTGCAACTATGGTTAAACTGGCCTCTTAGGAGAAAGTGACATACAGCCTCCCACGTAAAATGCATCAGTATGATAGTAGATGGTCTGCCTTTCTCAACTGGCTAACTGTAAAGTAGACTTAAAAAGGTCGGTGTGTTATGGTTCTTATTTGTTGTGACTCTGAGTTTTCAGTTTTCTGTTATCAGTTGTTTTGTTTTTATTTTCCATGATCTTCAAGCATTCTTTAGTTACTCTCTGTTGCCCCCTTGTGATTGTTTTCTTTCCCCTTGGATTCCCTCTTGCCAGTTCCACCCACACCTGCTCCCCATTCAGCTCGTTAGTCCATCCTTTTGTTTGGTTGTCCTTAAATACTCCACCTCTGCAGTCACTCAGTGCTGGTTCCTTCTTGTTGCTGTGTAATCTACTCTGCTTGTCTCTCCTCGGTTCCTCAGATTCGTTTTTCCCCCTGATGTCTCCATGATTTTGGTTTGTTTTTATATTTTAAGTTGGATTTCTGGATTTCTGCCTCTGCTACGGATTGTCTGCTATTAAACCTCTCAGAACTTATCTCTGCTTCCCTTGTCTCTGCATCTGGGTCCTTGAGCAACCTCACCACCCATTGTTGACAGAAAACAACTGATAACAGAAAACTGAAAACTCAGAGTCACAACAAATAAGAACCATAACACGGTGTGGCATATTAACATATCTGATGTATGTTCTATAAAACAAAAAACTCAATAAAATGTGCATTATAAAAAAAAGAACAGTGCAGAAAGAAGCTCATTATTACATTTCTATCTTTAGATGATGAGTTCAGCTGCAGCATATTATCCAACTCCAACTGAAATACTTCAAGCCTTCAAACTGTAAAAAAAAAAAAAAAAACGATAGTGCCAAATGAAGTAAGTACAACAGTCACATTTTACGTGTTAGCTGTTGATTCCCACTGAATAAATGTGAAGATACGGCTCAGTTACTACAGGAAAACTATGTTTTCTGTGAATGTCTTGCTCTCCGCTTCTGTTTGGAATTTTTTTTCTCTCAGTCTGAGCATCAAGGAGCAAATCTCATCTATCTGTTGGTTTACAGACTTATCCAATATGTGCCCCGGTGGGGCTTGTCAGAATAAAAGCACCTGATAAAAACAATCTTGAATCAGTAGTTAAACATTTTTCATTTAAATGCTCATTTCTTTTACAGTATGTTTTTTTTTCTTTGTGTGTGTGTGTGTGTGTGTGTGTGTGTGCGTGTGTGTGTGTGCGTGTGTGTGTGTGTGTGTGTGTGTGTGTGTGTGTGCGGGTATTTTTTTTAATCCCAAACGTTCTGTTCTGTTTTAGCTGCAAACCTATAATCCTACTGATTTATGATAATTACTTTATTTTTTTCATTTATAATTATTTAACATTAAATAATGTTCTAAATCACTGAATATGACTGTAAAATGTGTATGAAGAGAATTAAAACCTTTCCTTGTATTCTGTTGGTGTTCTTAGGCTGTTTGATTAAATGGGTTTTTGTCCCTTCCTGAATTATAGAGCAATGATCCTGATTTTTTTTCCCTCCTTCAACAACAACAGATTGTTGGATTATGACTCCTCAGCATGAAAAACCCACAGTCAGATACAAACACACTGCCACCCCACCCAGCTCAATTAACACTGCAGTTCCGAGGGTGTGAATTATTTAACACTGAATTATTAATAAATAATAACAAAGGGGCCCAGGAGACGCAGTCTGGTCAATTAGGAGAGAAGTGAAAAGTGAAAGCAGGCGGTGGGGGGTTGGAAGCAGAAGATGTGCTGCTGATCTGATCTGTGTCTCATCATTATAGCTGCCCGTCACACTAAATTAACTTCACCTCCACAGACCCTGGCACTTCAAACGACGGCCTCGGACTCCGACACACAGCAGAAATATAAACTCCAACAGTAGCAAACAGATACTGCATCCTGACTACAACAGCAGAGAACAGATTCAATTAATGATCCAGCTCATAGGCCAGTGAATTAGGTATTACATGAGGGCCTCTTCTCTTCTGCAAAGTTTTATTTATTTATTTCCAAACCTGATTTACTGATCCATCTGCGATCCAACCCTCACATGTGTTTAGGATCAGGATCCAGATCTTCCAGGGATTTCTGTCAGCCTGTAATAGTCAGGCGTCTGATTGTTTTACTGCCTGATTGTCCCACTCTGCAGGTTTTACTGAACTTTTAACAGTTAGAATTTCATGGAGACCCCGAATAAACATCTTTCTTTATGCAAAAGCAGTTTATAAACCTTCTTATTTTTTCTGCTTCATTGCTTTTACTTTTTCCCCCATCCCTAAATAAATCACAGTCCAAGCAACTGTTTTCCCACTCAAAAACGTCTCTGGTTCAGAAGTTTTAAATGTCCAATGTTACACATTTATCGTAATTTGAAATAATCTTGTCAAATAAAATTATTTTGCTGGATGGATGGATCATTCCAAATGATTTCAATAACTCTTAATTCAGATTTAGCTTTTTATTGCTGCTGTTTTTGCAGTGAGCAAAAAAAAGGGTACTACAAATCCTAGTGTAAAAGTAAGTTTGAAAAATATTTAAATAAGTGTATTTGCCCTTAATTTTAGCGCTAGAATTAGAGTTTTTGTTTTTTAAATAAGATAATTAAATACTTACTCTTAAATTGAGACTCTGGTGTTGTTTTCATAATACTTTAAACATTAAATATTTAATTCCATTGGGAAATAGTCATAGTTACCTGCTCAATTAATGGAAAATACACACATTTTAAGAAAAAATATTTAGATTTAATTTTCTTCATTAAGTAGCCTGACTCTATCTGTTGCTGTTATGACTTTTGTTAAACAGGGTCAATGAAGACGGTCTGAATAGGTTAGCAGATGGATGGAGCGGCACAATCCTGGAGGAACATGAACAAAAAAAAAAAACAAAAAAAAGAAAGAAAGAAACAGATTCACCTTCTAGCAGTATCCAAAACATACAACCAAGGATCAAAGCATGTTCATGTTTTAGAGAAGCCTTGGAGTATGTCTCATTATAAAAGTTTATGTGTATCTTACAAACCTGCAATGTTCACAGATGCTTTCCATCCAAAAAAGAAAATATTTATTTCCCTGAGCTGCAGATCCACCCTCTGCTGTGATGCCATGCTGCATCCATGGCCATAGCAAGGTAGGGGAATGCATGTCATTTACCCCTTATTGGATTTAGGAGTGGTGAGTAAGAAAGGATATATTCCACAACATTTCACATGTTGAAAGCATTCGATGCATAATAAATAACTGTTGTGCAAATTTGAATTGTGAGACAGAAAATGGACCAAAGCAACTTTGAAGAACTACATTTTTATAATTTAGACATTCATAGAAATTTCTGATTAATAATAATTATAATAATTAATAATAATTAACTCCTTAATAGCCTTGACTTCAAACACTGATGAAATGAATAAATGACTATTCTAGCTGCAAATATCTGGTTTTTGGTGCAATAAGTGTATAGAGACCCATTTCCAGCAACTATCACTCCAGTGTTCTAATGGTACAATGTGTTTGCTCATTGGCTAAGAAGGCTAACTGATTATTAGAAAACCCTTGTGCAATCATGTTTACACATCTGAAAACAGTTTAGCTCGTTACAGAAGCTACAAAACTGACCTTCCTTCGAGCAGATTGAGTTTCTAGAGCATCACATTTGTGGGGTCAATTAAACGCTCAAAATGGCCAGAAAAAGAAAACTTTCATCTGAAACTCGACAGTCTATTCTTGTTCTTAGAAATGAAGGCTATGCGAGAAATTGCATGCAAGAAATTGCTAAGAAATTGAAGATTTCCTACAACGGTGTATACTATAGAGACCGACATTTTTTCGGGAATCCCACCGGTCACGGGATTCCCGTGGGATTCCCATGGGATGGGAGTCAGTATTAGTAATGATCACGTGATTGGGACGGTACAGGATTAAACATTAATGGGAGTAGACGGGAGCGGGAGCAAACCAATGGTAACTAAAAAAAACTAGGATCGATGCCAAAAAATAAAAATAAAATAGAAAGAAAAAACATCCAGTACTGGCGCTGCCATTTTGTAGTTTTTTTCCTTGAAGCCTACACTATAATGCGAATCAAAAAAACTACACGACCCAAAAACCAACAGTGCTTCCGCTCTGAGTTTTTCACCCGCGTTCAAAAACAACAATGGGAGTGGTGCAGGAGTGGGAGTCATTCTGAATGGGAGCGGGATGGGAGTGGGAGTAACTTCACCAGGAGTGGGACGGGACAGGATTTAGATTTCTACTCTGGCCCGGGATCGGGACGGGACACAATTTTTTTCTGTGGGAGTGGGACAGGACGGAGTGAAAATCCACTCCCGTGTCATTCTCTAGTGTACTACTCCCTTCAGAGGACAGCACAAACAGGCTACTGCTGGTACTATTTAATGAAGATGCCAGTTGGGGACCTGTGAGGCATCTGTTTCTCAAACCAGAGACTCTAATGTACTTATCTTCTTGCTCAGTTGTGCAACGCGGCCTCCCACTTCTTTTTCTACTCTGGTTATAGCCTGTTTGTACTGTCCTCTGAAGGGAGTAGTACACACCGTTGTAGGAAATCTTCAATTTCTTAGCAATTTCTCGCACGGAATAGCCTTCATTTCCTGGTATTCCTATGTAAATCACAACGGCTTTCCTCTGCTTTTTGTCCACCACCACAATGACCGGTTGGTTTGCCATTACCATTCTGTCAGCCTGTATCTGGAAGTCCCACAGGATCTTGGCTCGGTCATTCTCTATCACCTTTGGAGGTGATTCCCACTTTGACCTTTGGGTTTCCAGCCCATACTCTGCACAGATGTTCCTGTATACTATTCCAGCCACTTGGTTATGGCGCTACATGTAAGCTTTCCCTGCCAGCATCTTACACCCTGCAGTTATGTGCTGGATTGTCTCAGGGGCCTCTTTACACAGTCTGCATCTGGGGTCTTTGCTGGTGTGGTAGATCTGGGCCTCTATTGCTCAGTTACTTAGGGCCCTATCTGGTGCAGCCATGATGAGTACCTCTGTGTTGTCCTTTAGTCCAGCTTTGTCCAGCCATTTGTGGGATTTCCTGATATCTGCCACTTCTATTATGTTCCGGTGGTACATCCCATGTAGGGGCCGATCCTCCCATGATGGAAACTCTGGCACCTAATCTTCTGTTCCCCATTGTCTGAGACATTCACTGAGGATGTTGTCTGTTGGAGCCTTATTTTTGATGTACTTATGGATCTTGGATGTTTCATCAAGGATAGTGGCTCTCACACTCACTAGACTTCGGCTTCCTTCCTTTCGGCTAGCATACAGTCTCAGGGTACTGTATTTGAGGTGGTATGCTCCATGCATGGTTAGGAGCTTTCGTGTCTAAACATCTGTGGCCTATATCTCATCCTTTGGCCAGCTTACCATCTCGATTGGGTTCCGGTCCGGTTATTGTGGAGGCCAGGTCTACTGGTGCAGCACCCTATCACTCTCATTCTTGGTCAAATAGCCCTTACACAACCTGGAGGTGTGTTTGGGGTCATTGTCCTGTTGAAAAATAAATAATGGTCCAACTAAAGGCAAACCGAATGGAATAGCATGCCGCTAAAAGATGCTGTGGTAGCCATGCTGGTTCAGTATGCCTTCAATTTTGAATAAATCCCCAACAGTGTCAGGGCGTGGGAATACGAGCAAGTAAAATGATAAGACTGGCATAAAATCAAATACAAACAGCATAAAAATAAAACAACAAGCCGGTCCCATCTAGGCGTAAACGGAGACAATGACACATGAAGTTTGCTCCGTAGCTTTGTTTTGGTCGCTGTAACCGCAGTAAATCCCGCTTCACAATGATAGGATGTTATAGATAGGATGAGTCTCGAACTGAATTAACTCTTGTCAAGAGGCACAGATGCACCGACTAATGTAATTGGGAGAGAATACCGCAATTTTTTATGTTTTTCAAAATAAAACATCACTCAGACTCTGATCGTCGATAAATCATATATATATGTATATATACCGGTCCGTGGCCTCGGTGGTTGGGGACCACTGCTTTAGCCCAAGCAAGTCTTTTCTGCTTGTTGCCTGTCCTTAGCAGTGGTTTCCTAGCAGCTATTTAACCGTAAAGGCCTGAATCACACAGTCTCCTCTTAAAAGTTGATTTTCTCCATTGTAACAAAAAAAGTATTTTCCCAAAATAGGCTTTTTTTTTTAAACAAAGTAGGGCGCTCCTTCACCAATTCCACGTCTGACTCTCGTTGATGAAGTTGGAATACATTTTTTGTTTTTTATTATGGAAATCTTTATTCTTCCAAAACTCTGAACTCTCAAATAATATTAAATTCAAATATTGATGCCATTAACCCTACATTAATCTCCACAAAGTGAGTGAGAGACAAAGACAGAGAGAGGGAGCAGCTCATATTTAGTTAAAGCTACAATTTTAATCAGCTTAGATATTATTTTTCCTGTTCAAATAGCATTTTATTTTCACCTGTATTGACATCTTTTAAACTGATCAAAGGAGAATAAATGAATATAATATTTGATTGACTTTGATATTTGATTCATAAACTTTGATTTTGATGATAATACAAAATCTAATTTTACCTTATTATGAGAAGGACTTAATTAGGAATTCATTAGCAAATAATATTTCTTCCTGGTAGACTAATCAGCTAAAATAAATGATTGCCAATTTAATATTTGTTTGAACTAATCAGCTATTTGAAACAGCACTTTAGGAAGATAAATGAGAGTAAATAAGAAAGAAATGCAATAAAACATAATAGTAAAATGTTTAGCACCCTCTAAAAAACTATTTAAAAGACTAATTGAAAGAAAGGAAAGAAAGAAAAAACTAAGACAGAAAAAAACACGTCTTTTAGGACGGACTAGTTTGAGCTATAAATTCATCATCTGATGTGAGGAATTTTAATCTGGGATTCAATTCACAAACTGTTGACATTCAGGGAACTCCACCCACTGTGTCCACAGAGGGGGGAGGGAATCCAACCTTCTGCAGCACTTACTGACTAGCAGGTTTGTAAAATTCATTGGGAGGAATGGTGACTGAATCATTAGAGCAAACACTAGAAACTATAGATATAGATGATGGTTATTTAATTAATATATTTTGATAACAAGTCCAGCCAAGTCCACTAGGTGCTGCTATAAACCTTCACATACTGTGAAGGCAATCTTTACAAATAAACAAAGTCTTCAGAAATATTTATAAGTACAGTAGAGTTAGACGAGTCTTACCGGTAAAACAATGTGATCTTAGATAAATGATCAGATGATTTTTCTGCATTTGCAAGCATAATAACGAAAGGGAAGCTTGGACTGTTTAAAACTGACATTTTGTTAAGAGAATTTTTACATATCCAAATCAAAACCACTTTAGCTCAGGTTTTTTGACAGCTTTACCTGCATCACTAAGTATCTAACCGTTAGTAAGAAGCTAAAAATATTTTAAAATGAAATTTGACTGTTTATTTTGCCGCATTTTTTTTGTGTGATTTATATATGTTATTTGCAAAATAAATCTATAAAACCAAGAACAGGGAGTTGTGTTAAAGTTGTGGATTTAAGCTTGTCAGGGATTTTAAGATCTGAGGTCTCATGTTTCAAAAATGAAAGCTTAAAGTATTTCATTAAATAGATGATTTAATCAAATGATTATTACTGTTCCTTAGAGGCTAGACTCGCTAGAGTATTATTCAATAAAGGACAGTTGTCGTGGCAACATCGTGCAGAGTATCCAGAGAGTCCGGTTGAACGTCTCTAAACATCTTGTGCCAGTATGGAGTTGATGGCATTTATTATGATCATCAATCAGGAGTTACATTAAGTAAGCCACCATCCTGGGTTTAGTCAGGGCTCTGGGCTTATTAACTAGGACCTTTGGATGACTGCAGCCCAATAAAAGTACACAACAATATAAACCTTTGAGAATTCATGTTAGCTTAGGCATGATGATGACACTTACAAAGACGTTTCTAAAATGCAATGTATATTACCTAAACAGATTAATTATCAACGTTTATCCATCATTTTATAAACACATTTCTGGCTTTTCAAAATAAAATGTCTTCCGACAGAATTTTGCACACTACTTTATTATGTATTATTTTGCATAACCTACAAGATCTTTATTGTGGTGTTTTTATTCTAATAAATCTATTTGCTGCAGCTTTACTTCATGCCTTAACCTTTTATAATACCGTAATGTTAGAACTCCAGGCAGTTGGAGCATGTTTATATCAGTGGTTCTAATACCTGAATGAATTCAGCATCTAGTCTAATTCAATGTTATGGTCAGACTTGGTGACATGATTGTTATGTGAGATTAGTTTCAGTTTTACTTATTTTTAGTCCTACTGTGGGAGAATTTACTTTTTTTAATTCATCCCTTGGGGGATCAAGGAGCAGCCACACTGAGTGGTACGAGGAGATAAATCTGTGGTTAAGAGTCAAGCTTAGGGACCCAAAGTAAAAGCTTTGCTTTTAAACCGGCAATCATGGGACTCTTACAGGGCATAAATGCCCTGATCTCTAACTATAAGGCCACAACTCCCTATTGTAGACTGGATAGTTTACTTGGGCTCCCCCTGAAGAGACTTGACTTAATTTAAACTATCCCTCAACCTTTAAAATAAGAAATAAAACTTGGTCATGCTTCTTGAAGTCTTGAAACTTAACCAGAACTTGCTCCTTAAAAACTTGAGATAAGTTTAGGATTCCTCATTCAAGGACTTATGACTTACCTTTTTTGGCTAAGCAAGACTTGTGGGTTAAATTAAATTTGCCTCTTAAAGACCTTAGATATTATATTGACTTAACCTTCAAATACTTGACTTTGACTTATCTTTGAAAGACTTAAGAATGTATTTTGACCTGCATCTGTAGACTTGACAAATGATTAGAACTTGACCCTCAAAGAGGAGAAATATTGAATGCTTTTGTTTACTTTTTTGGATTAGTGACGATTTTATTGATCTGTGTGTAATGCATAATTCATGGTAGATCAGGAAATGTTTGCTTTGGGATGGAAACCTTGTATGTCTAAAATCATTCCTTTATTGTACATTTTGTTAGCTTGTCTGTCTCCTATATTAACCAATATAATGTGTTGAACTAGATCTGCTATTTTCACAGCTTTTGTGAGACACTTTTTTATAAAGCAGGGCATTAATTAATTAAAAAAAAGTTGATTTGAATTCTAAAAATGAAAGTTTTCTGTCAACAGCAATGATGAACTACACGATTCCATTCTATACCCAGCAATTGTAGCATCTAGGCTAGAGCTGTCAGTGTAGCAAAGAATCTGGTTCTTATTCGAAATTGTAAAGTTTAACTTTCTTTTTTAACTTAAAACTAGCTAAAACTAGGCTAAAGCATTTTAAGTTTTAGTCGACCTAAACCCACTAAAACTATCACATATCGTCATGACTAAAATGTGACTAAGACTAAAAATAGTTTTCGTCCTGAAGACTAAGACTGAATCTAAGATGGCTGTCAAAAACAACACTGACCTCTGACAGCGAAATAATAGCTATGGGGGGTTCATAATCTTGATTGCACGGACAATATTATATACTTAAAAATATATTAAAACTATTATATATTAAAACTACTTTTATTGCACTTATCAAAGCACATATAGCAAAGCCGCTCTCTGCCATTGAACACAGGAGCAGCAGAAGCATCAGACGCATCTTGACACAATTTACTGGACGCGATTGAGTCTGAACTTAATGTGTACGAGCATCAGAAATGAAGCAGCAGATGCTTGTTTGCTGCTGAAATCACGTTAGGTGTGAACGTAGCATAAGGACCACATTTTATTCAGTTCACCAACCCAAATACATACACACACAAAAAAATTGAAAATTATTATTGGACATTCTCTGCCTTGAGTGAGTAAAAATTCTTACTGTCAGTGTTGCTTGTTGTGAGATAAAAACAGAGGATAGAAGTAAAAAGGTAAGGGGGGAAAAGAAAAGAAGAAAAAGAGAAGAAAGGGGGAAGGAAAAAAGGGAAAAAATAAGAAAAAAAGTAAAAAATAAAAGGAAACAGAAGAAAAAAATGCAAAAGAGTTCTTTAAACTTGTATTTACATTAGAAATACTTATGCTTCAGGTGTCTGCCCAGAAAGAGCCCTCTAACAACTGTCTATGAAAGCAGAATTGTTTTATACTAAAGTGCTACTTCTCCTAATTACCTAATGCACATCTGCCAACTCATTACTGAAAAATGCTTCCTATAAATCCCCTCAGTCAACAGGGCTTTAATCCTACTTCCTCAGCAAAATGAGAGCATAAATCACCTGAAAAGTTACAAGAAAAAGACTGAATGAAAGGAAGAAAATAATCCATCTATAGTAAATTTGTTCTTTCTTCCATCTGACAAGTTTGGTGTTCCCACTGGACTACGGTAGATTCCTGATGGAAGTTGATCAAATGTGACTCTGGATGAAAAGACATGGTGAGTTTGGGAAGGGAAACAATCTCCTTACCACAGGCAGTATATTGATCACATCCAGCCACCCACTCTTCTTTCAAGGTTTATCCATGCCAGCAGCCAATCTTACAGGACTCAGAGCACTGCTCTTTGGAGACTGTTAGATCATTTGTTAGATGAACAGCTGCTTCAACCAACAATTGGACCCTCAGTGTTTAATAGGATATACATGGAGGGTTAAGGGAGATTGGTGTTTTTGAATCAGCCTGAATGACTATTTCTAACTATTTAAAGATTGCTTATTGGATTATTCCGATTCAAACCACAGTGTAGATTTAATTAAACAGCCTTAAGTTTCATTTTATAGGATTCAATTTCAATGAATAGATCAAACTTGGCTGCATTGTAGGTAAGAAGTTTCCAGACTGGCATTGGGCTTGGTTTATGGCTGTCAATCTGGGAGTCATTCCTGTGCTCTCATCTTTAATCTGGCTTAAACCTGTTAATCTAAAAAATAAAGACACCCTTAAAAAAGGCTGGTGTAAGAAAAACACAATTACTAATTTCTGGTCAAATGAAATGAAAAACAACTTTTTAGTTTTAGAGGCATTTCCTCAACCAGATGAATTTTGCTTTTCGTACACATCTTACTGAGTCAGAATATCACTGAAAAGTACATCTATTTCTAAGTAACACATCTTAAAAAGAGAAAAAGAGACATGTCAGCTGTTTGTTATCTTCAGGTTTATGGCTTATTACATTAAGTTTCCCAGTAAAATAATCAAAACATTACCAAAAAAAAAATAAATGATTCCATAAAGAGACATAATTTTTCCACTTAATCTGGGGCACTAGAGCTGGCTGATGGTTTTCCAGCTGGAAGGCAATGACCACCATTCACAAGGAGAGTAGGGTAATTCTCAATGAGCTGGTAAGCTGCTTCAGCTCCAGGTTTACAGAGTCACTGATGGTTTGGTGTTTTTTTAAATATTTATGGGGATGATGATTTGACTTTTCATAAGGCCTTACTGTCACCTGCCAACACTCCCAAAGGTACCAACACCTATTTTAGCAACCAGAAACCAGCCCATAGAAACTCTGACCTACCTTTAATAACCAAAGTCCACTGTGAGAGTTCCTAAGTCTATACCCATAGAGTATAGCAGACAGTGTTTTTTGTTGGTTTTGGGACAAAACAGGAGGCTTTGCCATCATTGGAACCAACTCCTGGGTTAGGCTAAGGTTGAAGAAGTAGAATCCCACAGTGCTGCTCTGCACAGGCCTTAAGGACTCTGGGACTGTAACCATCTGGACCTGGTTACTTTTTACATTTCAGTCTCTCCACATGCTTCTTCTACGGAAGAGGATTAGGGTCACTGAAATAATTAAAAAAAGTTAACTGATTTTTAATTTTTATTTCAGTATAATATGAGAAAAAGAAATAGCGCGAGTATGATTGCCCACTCTCTGGCGATCCAATCAAATTGTCAGGGCGGGCTTTATACGATGATGGACAGATGATCAACAGTAACGTAATCAACCACGTGACCAAAGCGCGCTAGGGTGACAACAACAATGGCTGCCGCCGGAGAGTTGAGGTGAGTAGATTCTGTTATTAGGTCTGTTCTAGAAGATATCAACAGCAAATTAATTTTAAAAGAGGAACAGAGAAACGCAATCAAGGCTCATCTTCTTATTCTAGGCGTGCAACTGCACGCTTTGATTTTTGTTGACAACAACTATGCGTGGCTTAACATACGCCACGCACTCCGTTGCTCTTATTGGTTGTAGCTCTATCCAATTGAGTGCAGAGGCCTTTTTTTTTCCTGGTTCGTTCAAAACACGCCCCATAATCACAGCTCTATGGAGCAGTATCAGACTCATATTCTGACAAGAATTGAGTAGGACTACGTTAGGCTAATATTATACCTGTATCCCCGCTCTTTTTCACCCTCATGTCCCTCAGTTGTCGCACAAACTTGCCCCTAATTCCTCAACGCCTCAGCAGTATCTAGACCCACAGCTAGTTCCTGATCGTCCCTATAGTGTTGCGGCGTGAAATAACAGCGCAGACCATGCTTGTTAGAATAATTATCATTGAAGATGTGTGAGTTTATCACACTCTGGTATGGGCTGCTTGTTGCGCGTCACAACTGACGTTTGTAATTAGGACAATTCCTCCGTCTGGATATACAGTTATAATCTTTATTTTGTATGCGGCAAAGATTTGGAAATGGAAAAAGATAATGTAAAATGCGATAATAATGTGATAATATAATGTAAAATAAGATGATGTGGCAGACTGGAGATGTATAAAATGCCTTTTTAACTGTTAAATTGGGCCACTTCCTGAGAGGTGAGCAGCTGCCTTCTGTAAACTCTAAGCAACTTCTCTGATCTGAATAAGATTACAATTTCTATCAGAATCTGTTGTCATGCATCCTGGTTATTTAATACATATAAGTTATGAAGTGTTATTTAACCTTTAAAGGATCTTAAGGGGGGTAATAATTCAGAATGCATAAAATTCCACTTGTAAAATTTTTACCAGCAGGTGAAGCCATTGTGTGCAGCTCCAAGCTGACACCAAAAGTTGCAAACCCCAGAGCTCTGGAACTGTTCTAGCTAGAGGTCTGAATTTTTTTTGCATTTGTGGTTGACATGATGCAGAACAAACATAATAGAATAAAACCTGCCTTTTCTCAAGAATGTCTTTAAAACTGCTGTTCAAAAAAGACCTATTTTTGAACTGATGCTGGTTGGGATGTGTTCTAGTCACGCAATTTATATATTAGGAAACTAGAGGGTGTTAGCTTTCAAAATAATGTATCGCACATGTAATTTGGGCTTACAGTTCCTAAGTTATTTGTTTTTCCATTTGGGTATGCAAAATAGGCAAGGATTACCCTAAATGAGGTGGATGTTAAGAGGTTAAAGAGTTTTTCCAGAGTGATCTTTTTTCAGGGAAAAGAATCGTAAAGATAGAGCATCTAGATGCATACACAGAGCAAATCTTTAACCATGCTTCAATATTGGGCTAAAATATCTGCGTCAAGCTTACTGCGACACACTGCTGCAGGAGGATAAGCACCCCCCTCAGTGGGGGGCCATGCCTTTGGACCCAGGCCTGTGTTTTATTTTAGACCGCCTGTGCTGCAGCCTGCTTTGTGCTTCCCCCTCTGTCATTTCTGGCCGGTTAGCCAACGGGACGTGACAAGAATGCAGTGTCAGATTACCAGGACCGTCCGGGCTGCTCCACCCAGCACAGCGAGCAGAAACCCTGCAGAAAGGAAGCGGGCTTTCAGCTGCAGCACCGCGGATGTTGACGGAGAGGAAATGCCTGGCTGTCTCCTCCTTCTCTCCCATCAGATCTGTTGTTTGCCCACATCGCTGGCTGCGTAAAGGTGGAGGAGCCGCACAGTGACTGACTGGTGATAGTGTGTGGGAATGCTCCAGCGTCAGGGCGGATGAAGATGGCTTCGGTGCGGCTGATCGCTAAAGTTAGGACGGGACTTTGGAGAAGTCTGCAGCCTTTTCAAGCTTGCGGCTTCACGGCTACGCGTCCGCTTCCACTCCTCCTCAAGGTAAAACTAAAGTCCTGCTGTGTTGTTTCAGCGCAGGGCTTCTACACCAAGCTGAGGTGTTTCGGTTCTGCTGCTGTTTCCTGGTGGTTCCTCTGAACAACAACAACAACAAAATGCTGAATTAAATCCGGATCAAGTTCTGCTCTAACCTTTTAGAGAGAAAAGGAAAGTGTTCATGTTCTATGGAGGCTTCACATGCTTTGCCTTTATTACACCAAACATCACAGGGTTTTATAATAGAAAACAATAGAAATGTTTGTTCCTCACTGGCATGTATGAGGGGCGAGGATACGTGGTTTTCATTTTGTTTTAACCCTTTATAAGGCAAGTTAGAGTTTTTGATCACTTGCCTACCCCTTACCTAATGGAGCCCCCTCCATCCATTAGTTAGATCTAGAAGCACAAGATCTACACCGAGCCATTCAGCAAAGATAGTTCTACATGGCTGTAGATGAGCCCTTCAATGATATATAACCTACTGTAAATAAAGTTGAAAAAAAGTTAATTAAAAGTAAAGTTAATAAGCCTATTTAACAATTATATCTGGGTTTATAAATTAAAACAAATAAGTGACAGTATCAGCATTAATACCTCTAAGGTTATGTTGTACCCCAAAAAAAATGTTTTTCTTTCACTCTTGGAGTGAATTTCTTATAGAAGCACTTTTGTTATTTTTCTAACAAGTTGGTTTTTCTTATTATTACATTGAAAAACATTTTTTGCCATCAAAATATCCATATTTTTTAATGTTACAAAGGTAATAAGGTCTTGTTCAGTATTCCAATAACAGTACTTGCTTGAAGTATGGATTTTCAAACTATTTCACTGAGTGCCCTATAAAGGGTTAAACAAACAAATATCTGAAAAGTGTGGTGTGCGTTTTTATTCTACCACCTTAAGGGCTGGTTATCCTCCCACAGTATATTGTTGATTTATGCTCAATATTGCAGCTTGGTCTGTGCTATGTTATTCCACACCACAAACCAAGAGGGACAATTAGGAACTAGCTGGGGGTCTCGATACGGCCGAGGAGGTGAGGAAGTGGGGGCAAGTTTGTCCGACAATGGAGGGACATAAGGGCAAAAAAGAGCGGGGATTCAGGTGGGAAAAGGGTCCCAGCATTCTGGCACACCTTGCTCTTCTAGCTGGTCCATCTTCACAAGTCGTTTTCCAAAATGGCGGTCATACAAACCAAACAAACCAGTAAGGTACCAAAAAGGAAATATGCATAGAGTAGGGTGGTTGTAGATTTGACCAATCAGAGGCCTGCTGTCTGCGGCACTGTCCGCAGTCACCTACAATTTGGGAGAGGTGCAGCAGAGAGTCTGCGGAAGGGGCGTGAGCCTTTACTCTGGTACCGCTAAATAAAACCCAGTGCAGCCCCCTCTTACTGCAGCTGCAGCTCTTTTCGGGGGTCGGTCTGCAGGTCGCTTTGCATATTCAGAACATCTAACTCAATCAGCTTCAGATTCATGTTAATTTAGGTCTGAACTGTGACTGAGGCAATCTAAAACACCAGTGTTTCTGTGGTTTGAGGTTTAAGCCATTTCATTTCATCTCTGGTTTTACAGTTTGAAGTGAAACAATCTATAGTCTTTTCCTGCATATGACAGTTGTTCTTCACCACAATTATCTGAATTGTATCGCAATCAAAATTATTGTTCAGCATCTATAAAACAAACACAGCTGACAAAAGCGCTGTACAGTTATTTTATATAGCACGTCTGTGAGCTGTGGTTGTTTTATAAGTGCTTAAAGTCGTAGGGAAATCATTTAAATGTCAAATCATTCTGGCTTAAACATGTATATAAATGTACTCTTTATAAGATCATATTGTTCAAAAATTTAGAAAATTTCTATTTGAAAAAAAAAATCCGGTCTTAAAATATATATATATATATTTTTTATTATCTTCTGCAGGCCAGTTAGTTATATGTCAGCTTTAACACCTAAATTCAGCCAATCATTTATCAACTGTCATCTGTCAATCAAATCTTTTCAGTCATAGCATCCTGATTCATTTATCGCAGCTAATATACGCAACGGTTGAAATAAGAAATAAGAATCTTTCCTTTCCCAGTGTTCACGGGGATGGATGTCTGTGTCTTCAGCAGACGTAGAGCTAACAGAACTGGCAGCGTTGCGAGGCAAGGGCTCAAACATGTACGGCTGGAAGCCTTCTACACCAAACCAAGCTTCTGCCGCCCTGGCGTCCTCTTCCACAACATCTTCATCACCGCTTTCCTTCTCTAAATAAAAAATGTATGATGGAGGAGACTCATCCACGACCTCCGACATAAAACTCTCCTCTTCTTGCATGTTTCCGCTGTCCATAGCGTTCCTTGACAGTGTCGTTTCTAAGTCACCAATTTAGTGCTACTTGGTCCCAATGGAATTTCCCATTGGGAACCTACTAGCACTAAGTTGCTAACTGGTTAGCAAGATGTTTCAGAGACACCAGCCTCAATAAAACTTGCTTGCAAGCATTCGGCCACAACGATCCCGCCCCCTTGATAAACGACCAATCACATTCACTTTATTCACTCGTGTAAAGTCGTGCACCACTCGGGAGAATTCTGAAATGCAACGTTTGGAACGGCCGCTTCCCTACGACTTTAACAAATAAAATTTGATTGGATATTTAATTCCAGCCAGGTCCACACAAGGCAAAATTTGATTTTGGGGCCCCTATTTCTCTCAGTATCAATTCATGCAATGAATAATTATTCCCACACCTACTATAACCTTATTGCAGCTCTGGGGGTGATGGGTAATTTGGCCGAAACTTATGTCAGTATATAAGATATAATTCTGATGTTGCTATAAACAAAATAAAGCCTCAAGACTGGCAGGAAATCCTACAACAGACCCTGTATAAATTAATGAATGTGATTATGCATTGTCCATGAAATGCCTCCAATGTAACATTTTGTAAATTATCGTCAGAAAAAAAACATCTACAGGTTTACTTTTTTTTTGTTTTTATTTTTGTTGCTACACGCTCAATAACCATTTTCCTCCATCCATGGCTTCTTACTTTTTTTTTTTTTTTTTTTTTGTCATCACCTCCTTAAATGTTTACGTGGTTGGCTGTCATATACTCAAGGATAAAAACGTGAAAATGAAAAATCACTATAAAAAAATTAGCAAAACAAATTCTGTTCCGTTTATTTCTATAGCACCAATTCACAGCACATCTAATCTCAAGGGACTTTACAGAGACTATAACTACAACTGGCTCTTAAAATACAGAAAAAATCTCCAATTATTTTACAAAAAGCAATCTTTTAACAAAACCCCATTAACACTGTGGGCAGCAATAAGTTTTATTTATCTTCCTGTTAGGATTTCTCCCCCTCACAGTCTCTAATCTTGATTTATGGTGTTCTGTTTTATTACTTTTTTTTTTTTTTTTTTTTTAAATAAAAGCTTGGTTTATATTCTAATTCTCAATCTTAGGAAAAATGAAACAGATCCTAACTTTTTTTGGGCACAGTAAGGAATAACAATAACATTTGACCCACACCTTTATGCTTAGAAGAGTAAAGACAGTCAAAATAAAACTGATCAATTCACACATCCCATGATTTTCCCTCTGGGATTATGTCTGATTCTGATGTCACAGGACGCAAGCTTACTCTTTCCTCTTTTTGTTTTTTTTGTTTTTTTTTATAAAAGGCTGCACTTCATTTTCCCCTGAATGCAGTTTTAAGCTTTGCTTACAGCTGTTGGTTTACCAGCTCCATGCTTTCTAAAAAGTCTGCATGCAACAATCTTTATCTCATTCATCACATGCTAAAGTCTGAGACATCTGAGCGTCTGCCGGATACAGCTCATTCAAAATGGGGTATTTGGTCATTATAACGGGCGTTCATTTTGTAGCTAAATCTTACCGCATTCAAGTTTAGCATCTGGGCAGCACAGCATCGCACCTGCAGAGCACAGCCACTCTTTCCATTTGGCTCGAATCTCCTGCTCCCAGATATTCAGTCAGTGAAAATCACTGTAACCACAGGCAGCAGCTTATATCGAAATACTGAAAATGTTTTTAAATTTCATCACTATTATTGAATAAAACTGTATCATAATATATGTTGATATCGAATTATTGTCTAGCCCCTAAACTACCAGTTATGAAATAAACTAGCATGCAGATATTTAAAGCAAAGTGTCCAGTGGTTTATACTTTTTGATCCAACTGAAATAGCCTGTAGCAAAAAAACGACGACAACAAAAAAATTGGCATATATTTTATAAATGGAACTCCTAAATGAAAATGTTGAAAAACGGATGACTAAATCAAGTTTGTCTCTGAGAAGTTTTCTCTGGTTATTCCTCATCTGTGAAAATGGCCCCAAGTTATTTTGAAAGTTTACTTTTTTCTACTGTATGTAGGAAAAAATCCTTAGGCCTACACATGCAAATATATACATTTTATTTAAAGGGGCTCTAGTTGCATGTGGGCTCTAGTCAGTCAGTTACTTATGCATTCAGCCAGCTCTGACTCCAGGTTTCCTGTTGCTTCTAAAGAAGAGCATCAACCACATTATGATGCTGCCACCACCATGTTTCACTGTAGGGATTGGTTTTGGTTTCTCCAACACAACATTTTACATTTAAGCAAAAAAAAAGTACATTTTATAAGCAGCCTTGTGTTAGTTTCTCACTGAAAATTAAAAAAGAAATTAAAGTCTATGATTGTAAAGTGAAAAATATTAATGGCATTCATTAAAAAAAAAACTCACTTTGAGTTTAATCTCACAAACCAAGCGATGCTTTAAATATACATTCATGAAAAAAACTATTGGACCTCCTGTGTTTTCTTCCATTTGTTGATCTAACATGTTTTCTGAAGCATGCAATGAAGCAAAAGAGGAAAACAGGGGTGGTCTAATCATTATTTTCAATGACTATATATTTTCTATCTGCGTTGCGTCATTAAGCATAGAGTGTCATTCATCACGGGATCCCCAGTTCTCATTGAGGCGAAGCAAATGACTTTGTGCAGCAACCACTCAATGACTCTGTTTAGAGCAGCAGAGGAAAGCTGCTGCATACATTAGCAACTCGGCACCATCAGATATTTTCTTTTTGTTGCATCAAACCCATAAGCAGGTTTATTTTGGAGCTTTTGCATTTCAGTGTGTGTTTTTTGAAAACAGCATCAGTCAGCTGAAATGAAGCAGTGCAGGATGCCAACTTGCTGAGCAGGGAGAGCTGTCCTGTTGTGCTGGATGCATGCAGTCTCTCTATTGAAATGACATTTGTTAGGCCTGTAGGACTGACAGGCAGGCTGTCTTCAAGACTCACAGCCTGCAGAAGCATGACTAAGAAGAGCCCTGCTTTTAAATTGCTTCTTCTTCTAAACTGGAAATATTCTTTCTATAGGAACCCAATGAAAGGATTTATCCCAGCCAGAGCTGTTGCTGATGTTTCTCCATGGCTGTTCTGATTCAGACTGAATTACTATTTTTAATTAAGGAGAAGCCTCATTAAACCAGGTACAGCCTTGCTTGGAAAAGAACATGAATTAGAGCAGGAGAATTTAATAATCATGTCATTAGATTTTATGACGCTAATAAAGGTGAGCTGAAGACCAAACATCAACTAATGTAGCAGTGGATCATGGAGGTAGATGGGATTAGAGAACACTAAAGTCATGGAACCTGAATAAATGGTTTAAGCTCAAGTAGCTGTAAGACAGGAGAAACCGAATCAGGGGGGTCCGAATACAGAAAAGGTCTGGAGACATTTTTATTATAATCTGTTACTTTAAACAGATTTTAACTCTGAAATAAAGTGAGGTGTTTATGCATCCATTTTAACAATGGAATGTTTAAATAAAAAAAATATAAAAAATTTAAAATTTAAAGTGTTTTTTGAAGTAGAGAACAACAATCGTTCAGTTTGGCATGTAGGCAATTTCCTGATTCACATATTTTATAAAACACCTGAACTGATCGTTTAGTTTTTCTTTCTTTTTCCTGGCTTAAAGTTCGCAGTGGGCTTTTTGCTGCCCTGCAAGGCTTTAAACCTGGGTTGAATGGAGACAAAGCCGTTCTAAAGCACATATCAAGGTCCTCATTTTGAGCCTGGGTCCATATTTATTTTTGATTCTGTTCATGGTGGAGAATCCTGCTTCACAGCAGCAGGTTGAGCCAAACATACTTCTTCCAGCAGTCCACATTTTCTCTGCTCTCTTTTTCTCATCATCTTCTCCTTCTTTCTCATCAACCGGCTTGCCACAGGTTTGCCTGCTGTGTCTAAAAGTAGCAGCAGCAGCAACCCAGACTGACAGCAGCTCATTGGATCATTTCTATCACGTGTAGCCTGGTCCTGGACGCTCCGGAGGGCTTTACCGTATAAACAGGAGAAGCTGCACAAGTGACATTAGACACTGTCGTCGGACAACATACAGTAATTTATAAATGTTTTAAATCAGGTTGGGTCCGGATTAGCCAGAAGGTGGGTCTGGATCCAGACCACGGCCCACTAATCTGTGACCTCTGCTCTATGAGATGCAACCATCGGATCTTTTCAGGCTGATACCAACCAGACCTGGTGAACTTTGATCATTCAGATCTTCCAAAAATCTACCAGCAGTAAACTGAACAGCACATTATCCCTATTTTCCAAAATAAAAGCGTACTAGATTTTCCTAAAGCCCTTGTTAATAAGGACAGGCATATTTAGTTTGAATGTAAAAAAATAATTCACTGACAATAGTTTATTAGATAAATATTTGTTCCATCTAATTAATTGGGGACGTCCATTTAAGCTGTGTTCACGCCAAACACGCTTTGAGCAGCAAAGTCGATCTGCTGCTTTATCTCTGATTCTTATTCACATTAAGGCAAGAATATCTATTGAAGCATCTTTGATACTTTTTTTCCCACTTAATAAAGCCCGAGAGCACCTTCGTTGGGCGGCCGTCTCTGATACTTTAGAGGCGTTTCACTTGTGAAGACGTTCACCATCTACTTTGTAAGCTGTGAACTGTTGAAGGTCATTTCTGGAGCTATTTTCAATTCAATCCAGTTTATTTATATAGCGCCAAATTCACAACACATGTCATCTCAAGGCACTTTACAGTTCAACCAGATCATACAGTCAAATTGATACAAAGTTTTCTATCTAAGGAAAACCAGTTGATTGCATCGACTCATTGACTCAAATACAATCCCTCACACTAAGCATGCTTGTAGCGACAGTGGAGAGGGAAAACTCCCTTTTAACAGGAAGAAACCTCCAGCAGGACCAGGCTCAGTGTGAGTGGCCATCTGCTGAGGCCGACTGGAGTTCAAGGAGACAGAAGCTCCTCTGAACCAAGTTTGACGACCTGCTGACCCACATCTGTGCCTGGATATACTACTAATTTCATTTCCTTTTTTTTTAACTAACTTTTTATTTCTTCCAGTTTAAATGTTTTTCTTTTGAGCAAACTTTTCTCTTCCTTGTATAAGTGTATAATTTTTTTTTAAAACAAGCTTTTTTTCTGAGTTTAAGTTTATTTTATTTTATTTTACACATTGTATGGTCCCAATTTAACTCCATACTTGTTATCATGATGACCCTACTGCTCTTACTGAGCATCTTTCGCATCCAGATTTATATCAGGTGTGCCTGCTGTGAAAGTCCAAATGTATTGTTGGCAAACAGAGTGTGTGTGCATGATGGCTAAAATAAACCAAGCACTTAGTTCTCAGTTTCATAAAAGCTGTTGCGGGTTATTATAATCAAACCTGAGAAGAAAAAAAACCCCAAAAATTGGAGAAGACAAAACAACAGTGCTACAGCTGCAAAGGAGAGAAAGGTCTTTTGCTGCTCGAGTCTCAATGGCAGGCTGTTTTACATTTATTAAAAGCACTCTCTGTCTTTCCATTTGTAGATCACTAAAATAAGATTATTCCTGATCAAAATCACGTTCCTAGACTGAACTGTAATAACAGATTTTCTTAATTGCATTTTAGCAGCAGATACTCAATTTCAGAAAAATAAAACTAAATTGTACTAGTAAGAATTAGGTTTTATATACCTAGAAATGTTTAGGCATTTTAAGCAGCCATTTAGACATTTATCAGCTTGACTGAATATGTATTTATGATATCTGGAAGTCGTTTCTTCATAGTCAACATAAAGCGAATATCATTCCCATAGTATGGCTTTAGATTGTGCCAGTAGACTCAGTAGGTTATTGTCAATGAATGAATCTTAATCCTAAGGGAGATCCTTTTTTCCCCGCCGAATTGATTAATCTATTTTTTATTTTTTACTTCTATTGTATTGTTGAAAAAAAGGAATGAAAAAAAGATTCACGTGATGCAAACCAAGAACAAAAAATCTCATATCCTGTAAACTGAGTTGATTTTAATAACATTAAATCTGTGTAACTAAAACATAGAATTGATTCGAAGTAAAAATTTTAAAACTTTTTTTTTTTAATGGATACATTTTAAATAAAGTACATAAAAACTATAAAGTGTTTAAAATACTTATGATTTTAGAGGTGGCTGAAGTGCCACTGTTTAGCTGTTATCGATAAACTCAATATAATCAGCCATAAGCAACCTATTCCGTAAAAATTCAAAAAAATTAAAAAAATATCCGCTGGACTTGGTTTTCAAGATTTGAAGACGTTTCGCCACCTCTCCAGGAAGCTTTCTCAATTCAAATGTCTGGATCCGCAGTGAGTTTGAGTCTTATATGGACAAGGCCTTGTATTGCTTGGAAACATGCAACATGCAGACTATGACCTGGATGACTGAGAACCTTCATCAGCATAAGCAACCTATTAGAATGTAGAGGAGGCCCAGGCTGAAGCCATCCTATGGAACTGGAGCTGTCTGACAGTGCAGTTTTATTTCTTTAAAGTTGTTTTTCATGCACATCAATGTTCTGTCACTGATATCAAGTTCTGTTAAATAAGTCTGTGTAATGCTGCAAATGTGAGGAGGGATATATGTATGTGATGGATTACAAGGTGCAACGGTAGAGCTCATATACCTAATTTCCTGAATATTTGTTTTATTATATATATTTTTTAATTGTTTTTTTGCACAAAACTACAACAAAAATCTCTTGACTGAATCAGGAAATAAAACAACGTGATTGTCTGTAAGAAGAGTGGAGAGAGAGGACACTGAGTTTACTGAACAAAAGCTGCCATCGACCAGGTTAGCTCTGTGGAGAATGTTACTACGGCAACAGAAACAGAGATTGAGTAAACTGTCTTTGTGAAATGGGAAACTCTGAGTTTCTCTGATTTAAAACGTCTTGGACACTAGGCCTGTTTTCGAGAAATATGCTTGAAAATAACATGCCCAAAATGAATTGAATATATCTCAAGAACTACAGAGTTTATTTTAATTGTTTTGGTATCAAAATAAAGGCAAGACCCCAGAGAATATGTTACAGGTCTAAAAACCATCTTGGGTCGAGTGCTGAGGACCCAAATTTGGGTCCTCATGTTATGAAAAGGTTAAGGTTTAGAAAACTTTTCAGTAAACCTGCTTTTTGAAATGGACCCCAGCCGTCCAATTATTGCAGTAAAGTGTGATGACTGCTGTGAAATGTTTGGGGCAGCTTTAATTACAAAAGTAATGGATGAAATGGGGGCAGAAATGTGCAAATGGACAAAATGTACTTTTTCTGACAAATGTTCAGTTCTGCATCTTAAAAAGCTTTCCGCTGACCTTCAGCTAAATGAGACGGTCAGGACCAGCAGACTTCTGGGGATTCTCTTGAGGGAAAAAAAATATTGCTGAATCAGAGAGACTGTTGGTGGGGTTAATGTAGGTCACTGAAATGATGCACTGTATGTTCTGCTAACTTCCATTTAAGTAACCAGACCTTGTGATCTCTAAATGTTCTCCAGGCTTTCTGATGGATCTTTTCCTGTTCACTTCACGGTTTGTAGGGCGGTGCATAGAAAGTTTTGTTCTTGCTGATTAATGTGGCACACCCTCTGTTTCCTGTCTGTTATCAACAACAGTGACGCAGCTTTTACATTAATTATTGTCTCTTTCGGAGCCAAAAAAAGAGAATTAAAAAAAATCCACTGGACTTTGTTTGCAAGTTTGAAGACATTTTTGCTTCCCATTCAGGAAGCTTTTTCAATTCAAAATGTCAGGAATAGCATAGAGTTTGATGTTAAATTGGAGAAACCAAATAACTTCTCCACAGATGCATGGTCCAACATAGAAGAGGGACCTCCTCTGGACCGCTTTATGGACAGAGGACATTCTTTTGAGGACCAGAATGTTAGAAAATAGGTGGTTTGAGAGGGGCGTGAAGGAAGCCATCTATGTTAAGAAAGAAAAACCAACCTTAAATAGAGGTGGTGGAGTCAGGATTCAGCTTTCAAAAACCTACAATGCAGCAATTGAATCGATTGCTTCCTGCTCTCATCGCAGCCTCATCCCCTGTACACGAGAGCAGAACACCTTGCCTACTCAGCCAGGCCAAAAATCCCCTTTAATGACCGACCTTTCAGACATTTAGATGGGTATGGGGCACTGCAGGCTAATAATGACCCCCCGTTCCAAAGGGTGGACCCCTTCGTCTCTTCCACTTTGCATGTTTTCAAAACAAAAACAAGGCTTTGTTGGGCTACTATATAAAACCTCAAACTCAATGCTATTTATCTGACATTTTGAATCGAAAAAGCTTCCTGAATGTGAAGCGAAACATCTTTAAACTTGGAAAACAAAGTCCAGTGGATTGTTTTTTATTTTCTTTTTTTGGAATGACTATGAACTGGAAGACTGAGAACCTTCACCAGTGTCTAAAGGGATATTAGGGGATTTCTTTAGACACCAAACCTCCCATAAGTCCTCTCAGGGTAAAGATCAGTCTTACTGGATGACTTGGACACGTTTTTGGGGACTTGGAGAAGGATAATGTCTGTTATCCTCGCAGCAGTCACAGTTACAGCTTTTGGATGGCTCTCAGCATGGGGTGGCACAATCTGGGGGAGGCCACAAGGAAGAAATAAAATTTCCATCAGTTTCATCATGAATCAGTTCATCTGAGGTTTGTCTGCACGTTCCAGTGAGCTCTGGCTTCCCTTATTCATCTTTAGCTGCTCCATCGGGCCTGGTAAATTTTATATTCTTGCTTTAGTTTCCAATTTAATTTCAAGTTTTGCAGTTCAAAACTTTGAGTTGTTGCTGTGATCATTTCCGCTCTGTGTGGTAATGGATATCATAATACATAATCTAATCTGTATTCAAAGGAGCCGTTCAGACATGAGGCGTGTGTTGTTGTTCCACGCCTTTAAAGATAAGCGTTGCTTTAGGAGGGAGAATGGGGTCAGCATGTGACCCTGCTTTGATGACACGTTGGAGCTGAGTCTGAACTGAAACTATGATTCACTGGTTGCAGCAGAGTTGGTGCCGCCGTTGCCAGGAAGTAGATATTTAAACCGCTCTCTTCCTTTTTATTTCTCTACTGTTCAGCATTCCAAGTTTTCAAAATGAGTTTTAACTGATCCATGCCTGAGTGGGAAACGGGAAAAAGCTGCAGCAACAGGTGCAGGAGGGGCATGGCAGTAATACTGCTACAGGAAATTTTAATTAATATTTTTATTTTAGTAATTATAGGCAATACGTTTTCATAGGAAACAAGAGGATGATCGCTTGGCTGATCATCTCATCACAAAGAAAAGAAAAAACGGCAGCAATAACAAACAAATGGAAAAAAACTAAATACATTCGACATGTCTGAAAAGGAGAAGGAAGAAGCAAAATTATTAGATCCCGCCTCTATTTCTCTATATGAATCACAGAAATCGTGCTGCCTTCAAACAAACTACTGACCACAATTGGAACAATAAACCTTAGAAGAACAGGACTGACTCCAGCTGCTTGGATCATAGTGGCATTATCAGAGTCCAGATATACATTGCACTGATTTCTTTGCATGTAATCATCCGTTACACTGCAAGGAGCAATACTTTAAAACAAGAAAATTATTCTCAGTGGTAAGGAACAATCCACCAACAATGGTAAGAAAACAAAATAACCCTATAATTGATCCAGATTCAACCCCAATCTCTAAATATTGTGACCAAACCACATGATTAAAGAAGAGTTGATATATTTTGACATTACTTGTGTTTTATCTCTAACTGGTTCCAAAGTTTAGTCCCACATACAGACACACAAAAAGTTTTAGAAGTAGTTTGGACTTTAAGGGCCGGATTTATCAAGATCCAATTTTGCGTGCAGTAATTTGCGCTCGCAAACTGGAATTTTGCGCGAGGGGCTGGACCATGGTTTGCGGGTGATTTAACAAGAGTGATTGAGTAACTGGTGGCAGGTGCAAAACTGTTGGAGACGCCCTATTTAAATGATGGTTTTGCGCATTTTGTGGTTTGCGGCATGGCGAGTTTGGACAGCAGAAAGCGCAAAAAGAAATTCGACCCCATGGAAATGGAGGTGTTGGTGGATGAAGCCAACAAACATTTAAGTGAGCTACAGCAAAAAAGTGTGACTGTCACACAGAGGAATGCTATATGTGAACAAATCTGTAATAAAGTAAACGCTGTTGATGAAACCTTGCGAACAGTGGATGAAGTAAAAAGAAGATACCAGGATATTAGAAGGCGAACCAAAGAAAAACTGGCATATAACAAAACATCTGCAAACAAAACAGGAGGGGGCACAGTAGATGAGATGCCTCTGACCAGCATTGAGGAACAAGTACAGCTGACGCTCTGTGAGGAGCAAATCACTGGAATTGCAGCTCCAAAATGGCAATGCTGGATAAACGAAATGTTTTGATGATCGTTTCCTCGTTCATTCCAAAAATATTCACACGGAGTGAAAAAATGCGTTCTCTGCGTCTCCTTGCTTCATTTCAATGTCTCCTTCTTGCGTTAATAACCGCTGCCATGTGTGCGCAATTACGCATACAGACCATTTGCACCTTCTTTTGAAACGTGTTAAATATAGAGTCAGATACCGTTAGCAAAATTGCTTTCAGGTTTAATAAATCACTTTGCGAGTGCTAAATTAATATATTTACATGTTCTCCTCCCACAAGACGCACTTTTGCGTGTAAACGCCCCAAATTGCATATTCATTGCAGAAAAAGTACTAAATGGATAAGAGGCGCTATTTAGCATGTTTTAAAGACCAAATCCTTTTAGCACGCTGTTGATAGATCAGTTTGTACATTTTTTAGCGTGCGCAGTGAAATAGCTCACGTTTTTATACACGCAAACCTTTGATAGATCCGGCCCTAAGTGTCATAAAACGTCCATATTCTCTTAAACTATGAGCTCTTTCTTTTATTTTGAAGAGCTGCTGTAGGTTATTTGGCACAAGTTGTTGATTTCTTTGTATAGGATTATTCATATATTATATTCAACTAAATAAGTGAATTTAAGCAAATTAGATGAAATAAAGATATGATAATGAAATAAATGCACCTATTGTAGACTGGTAAATGTTCCCTCATACTTGGACACAACTCATAAGGTATGGGAGTATTAATGCGCACTATAAAGTACAGAGAACATTTGCATCAAGGGATTGTTTCACTTTATTTATAAATGAGAGGCTCTTTTTTTATGTGTCTAACGTGGGCTTTCCGGGAAAATATATTGTCAAGTATAATTTTTAAAACTTTTATTTTTACTCCACTCTCTGTGCCTTTTCTTTCTCTGCAGCTCTTTTAAATTCTGGGTCCAGCTTGTTTCTGATAAGCGACCCCGGCCCACGTCCAGGCCGTCTCTACATTTTGCAGACCTGCTTCTGATTGATTTCCTAACTGTGGTGCATGGTAAAGGGGGAAGGAGAGGTGATCTAAAGCGGGTCGTTTTCATGATAGGACTGATGGCGGTTCTCAATCACATCGCTGGCAGAAATGCACTCAGCTTCTCCTCCTTTAGATTGGTGTTTAACTGCCTCCTCCAGGCCCTCCATCCTATCATTTTGACCACATTTCTCTCTCTGCCTGGATGTCATGTGAGTAACAGGCTGTTATTCTTTCACATCCCCCCCTCCCTTTGTGTCACTGAGTGGGAGGAGATTCCTTCAGGTGTTGATGCAGCGGACTGTAGCTCAGTTTGACAGAGCTCATATTAGAGTGACCCTCTGAAAGGCTGCGGGGAAATTGGAACGAGTTGTCGCCGTGGGAGCAGAGGGTCTCTTCCTGCCTGTGGAGGAGGATTATTACTGTATTCCTAGGAGAACCCCCCCACCACCACCCCTCTGCTAGTGTGGCATTAATTACAGATGACTGGCTTGCAGGGTAAATATACCCTCAGCTGAGTGTTGTGCAAAGCAGCAGCTGGAAGACATTATTGTATAATTAGGGGCAGCTGTGCATCATTGATTTGTGTCGGTGGGATTGCAGCTGATTTTCACAGATTCACCAGCAATATGTTAGTTTTATCTGTTATGTTGCTCGTGTGTTGGGTTTTTTTTTCAGGACTGGGCTTGTTTCCATGTGTAATCAGTGAGTAATGCACTATGTGCTCGAAGGTGGAGTGTCACGCAATATATAGGTGTGTCTCACTTTGTTAGAAAACAGCCTGAGGGAAAAAAAAAACTTGGACTGTATGAAAAGCACATGGGAAATATCTTAATTTCCAGTACACAGCTTTGTAAAATGATCATTAATGGACAAGGTATGTGGCTCTGACATGCTGTCAGAATAGTTGCAGCTTCAATATGAATCTATTGGAAGCTAACTGTGATCTAGCTCTTTGTTTTTGGTGTGATCCAGCAATCTGTGCTGAAAAGACGTTATGTTATTAAATTAGTTGCTCTGGTTACTCTCAGAGGAATGTTAAAACTTGGCTCTATTAAGTGCATTAACTCACAAAACTCCTTCTATCATGCTGATTGCTAGCCTGCCTTTTTCTATTATATTACCACGTCGTCATGGTGGAGAGTTCTGCTGTTCCTCCATGCAGCACATTAAAGGGTAGCTAGTTAGTAAGTTAATTATTTATTTAAGAGCTAACAGCAGAGGTTTAAGTGAATATTTAACCAAATAAGTCCGATAGGGATGTCCTACTTTATAATTTTTACAATGATGCCGATATTGCAGCTTAGAGAGTATTGACCGATACTGATATAGATCTGATATGATCAGTAGAGGTGAGAATTGGCATGAGTGTTGCGATTCGATACATGTCGCGATACTTGGGTCACGATATGATATTATCACGATACTGCAGTATCACTATATATTGCCATATTTTCCCCAGCTATCAAAATCAAATGATGAGATAAAACAGCAAGTGCTGTATATTTTCATCAGAAAATATTGATTACTCATTATTATCCATGTTGTTTGGGGTTTTCTTCCACTGTGACTGCCTCAAATACAGATTTGGTGCTGCACGCACAGTTAAAGGGCTCCACAGCGCTTTCTGCCAGAGTGGTGGTGCAGAGGCAGCCCATTTTCCCATCAATGTTTTATGTTACCATTTTTTTTTTAAATCGATACTAAGAAGTGAAAGATCAATATTATATTGGGCAGCCGAATATCACGATATATCGCCAAAACGATTATTTCCCACACCCCTAATGATCAGTATGAATGACTTATTTTGTAATGTAGGATGTTAGAAAATACTTGGTTAAGTGATATTACTTAAACAGAGATGACTAATTTGTAGAGGCGAGTATTGGCATGTGTGTTGCGATATGATTAATGCCACAATACTTGGGTCAGGATATGATATCACAATATTTCAATATCACTATATATATAATGATATTCTAGGAATTAAATGTCAATCAGAATCCATGTTGTTTAGGGTTTAAATCAGTCATCTTCCACTGTGACTGCCTCAGCAACAAATGGTGCAGCGGCGCACAGCAAAAGGACTCCACATTCTATCTGCCCTAGTGGCGGTGCAGAAGTAGCCCATTTTCCCTTATTGTTGTAGATAAAAAAAAATGTTTTTAATGGATATTATGAAGATCGATATTATAATGGGCAGCTGAAAATCACAAAAAAAAACTTCAAAAATAAGCAGATTATCAGCCTGCTTATATCAGAATTCAAATGCATGTTCCAATCTATGATTTTTGGCTAATATCAAACTGATTGATGATATCAGTGTCTGATTGGGACAGCTCTAGCTTCAGATGCATATCTCCAAAGCCTAAAGGCCTGGTTATCCTCCCTCAGCGGTCAGTTGCAGTAAACTTGACGCAGATATTTTTTAATTATGCACAATATTGAAGCGTGGTCTGTACTATATAATTCCACGCCACAACGCAAGAGGGAGAATCAGCAACTAGCTGTGGGTCTAGATACGGCCGAGGCGATGAGGAAGTGGGGGCAAGTTTGCGCAACAACGGAGGGACATGAGGGTGAAAAAGAGCGGGGATCCAGGTGGAAAAGGGTCCCAGCATTCTGGCGCACCTCCCTCTTCTAGCTGGTCCAACTTCACGATTCGTTTTCCACAATGGCGGTCATACAAACAAAACAAGCTGGTAAGGTACCAAACAGGAAATACGCATAGTGTAGAGTGGATGAAGATTTGACCAATCAGAGGCCTCCTGTCTGAGAGGTGCACCAGAGTGTCTGTGGAAGGGGTGGGGCATATCGACCTGGTTTCTGAGTATAAAGCCGCCTAAACAAGGGAAGGAAGTGGGTAGCACTGCTGCCTTGCAGCAAGAAGGTTCTGGGTTCAATTCCAGGGATCTTTCTACATGGAGTCTGAGCATGCATGGGTTCTCTCCGGGTACTCCGGCTTCCTCCCACAGTCCAAAAACATGACTGTTAGGTTAATTGGCTTCTCTAAATTCTCCTTAGGTGTGTGTGCGTGAATGGTTGTTTGTCCTGTTTGTCTCCGTGTTGCCCTGCGATGGACCACTCTAATTAGGACTCTACATTCACCTCAGTGGTTTGTGAACCTGTTGAGGAACTGATTTCACTTTAACAAAGCTCACATTTACCAAGATGATTTATTAACCTGAATTTCCTTTCCCAGCTTCTCTTTTAATTTCCACATATGACCCTAGCAGGCCTCCGTAGTTGTTGGCTCAGCTTTGCTAAAAGGACTGAAATTTATATAATGCATTTCTAGTCATAACTGCCACTCTCAGTGCTTAACAGCAGCCTTGTTAAAGTCTACATTTTCTAAACGCTTGTCCTGCTTCAGAAGGTCATCTGTTGTTACATTTAGGTGGCACCCTATAGAAATCTGTGTTTACAGTGCAGCGCCTCGGAACCGGCGGTAATAGAAAGCCAGAAGCCTAGCCAGGGAAGTGGGCTGTTATTCATCACTCGACTCTCCAACACAATTATCTGTCACAACTGCAGCACTCTGTTGATTTACAGCCGGATTGGTAATTTCTGCACGCCGCCTGGAGCCACTCGGCTCTCCAGCTGACCCAGAGTCATAATGTTTCACACTCAAAGTCATTTTCATTAAAAAGTCAAGGAGCTTTACAGACCTTTGATTAGCTGTGATTTTGTTGATAATGGGGTTCGCTGTGACACACAGACAGTGGAAGCAGGTGCTGCATGTTATGCACCGTTTACTGTACACTAATAGGCTGCAGCGCTCACACTAACGGGAACATTTGCATACTGCACTGTGGAAACAATGATTATTTCTGTGTCGTATGAAAATGTCTAATATTTTATTTATATTATATTTATACTTTTATGAACGGTTCATTCGCTGCTGCAGCAGGCCCCTTTCTCCGGCCTCAAAGTGAGCTATAACCCAATCAGAGAAGATATTTCATATAATTAATCTCACAACAAACTGAGCTCTCTGCTGGATATTTTCCGTCATTCATTTTCTGGGCCAATTTTATTAAGCCAAAAGTTCAAATGCATAATAATGACTCATAAGAGCAGATTTATTTAAAACATGCGCTTGTAAATTACTCTTTACTTGCATTTTTTTATGTTTTATACATGCAGATTCAATAACCATGAGCCTCCAAATGTCACAAGCATGAGTTCATGCTCCTTCTCTGCCTTTGTAAGTTTCTATGTTTCCTTTGTTTCTTTGCAGATTAGCTCAAATTTATTCAAATCCAACAGGGATGTTTCTGTAATAAGATACTTTTAAGACTTGCTGCAGATTCTCCATCAGGATTTATGACTTGGCCACTCTAACATGAGAATAATCTTTGCCATTGCAGACCTGGTAGTTTGTTTCTGGTCATATTTCTGCCTAAAAGTTGGAACCTCGGTGTCAGTCTAGTCTTTTGAAGCCTCTAACAGGTTTTCAGCTCTGCCCATCTTCACCTAAACTCTACACTGCTTGGAGAAAAGCATCCCCACAGCATGATGCTGCCATCACCATGTTTCACTGTGAGGCTGGTGTTTTTACTTTTGTCACAGAAGCTGAAAGATCAGTTTTGGTCTCATCAGACAGGAGTACCTCCTTTTTTAAACTACATGGTGAGAAATTGTGCAACAAAAGTGATTAAATTATGAACAATGAAATCAGGAACAATCATGTTTTTGTTATTTCGCTGAGCGCTGCTTCCTGGCTCAGGAGGCTCCTGCACAGCTCTCCTCATGTCTCAGGTTCCCGTTTTCACCAAAGCTTCTCACGTAACCATCCATCTCCTCACCAGTGGGGCGGAAAGGACACCTCGCCTGCCTCTGCTCAGTCACTCTGATCCAGCTTTGTTTCACAGACGGCTCTATTGGACATTTTAATGTAATATGGATTGAAGAGGGAGATGTACCCCGGCTGTGTGGGAGTCCTCAACCTAATTAGTGCTGAATGTGTCGTTAAGGTTGTTGCTCCTCCTAATAAGATGTGATATAACTATAACTGTTAAAAAGTGTTGATGGTTCAGCAGTTTTTAGATATTGATTTTGGTTTCTTTGCTTTGCTGACATAAATGAGCACATTCACGTGTTTTTATCTGATCCAGATTCCTGCAGCAGAGTTGAGTTGGTTCTAACAGAGTAGATATGGGTGCATTTAAACAGACAGTACTACAGTTGGTGAATACTAAGAGCAGGATGGAGAGACCACTACCTGTATGAGGTCTGTTCTCACAGAACACAATCTGGCCCTGCATCAGAAATACTCTCAGGGAGCAGAAATAAATAAGAAGGTCTGACAGTCAGTCTGCTTCAGCTGATTCATGCAGCTGGTGGAAGAAGAGAAAAAAATCGGTTGCTTTTCTGGAGGTTATTGGAGGGAAAGCAGCTGGTAGGCAGACAGACGGTCTGTCTGCTCTCTGTTATCTGAAGACGGAGCCGTTTACCAAAGGAGGGCTGTTTGGTTACACCAAGAACAAACCAAACTAACTCCCTGCTTCCCTAACTTTTCTGTTTCTTTCTGTTCAGGTTCATCCCAGACGTCCCTCCCTGGGACCTGCTCCAGCTCTGATCTCCACTACACCTACTCCCTCCAGTGGTAAATTACTCTTCCTGAATTCCAACAATTACTGTTATGCTGCCTTACTGAAGGGTTTGTGGGTCAATAAGGATGGGAAAAAAATGTTATGCATTGTATAAAATGTCTTTTGATCACTGCTAAAAGGTGTGGCTTGCTTTTATATTCTGCCACCTTTCCTCTGATGCCCGATTAGAAACTACCTTAGATGTAGTTGGAAGCATCAAGCCATGAGGAAGCCGCCTTTAGCTGGATTTTTTATAAGCTGAAATGCTATAAGGTTTGCTGAAGGTGACGGAAAAGCAGCAGAGATACTTTATACTGCATAAACGATCAAGAAATAAGTACACATTTCTTAAATTAGGTGTATTTGCCCTTAATTTGAGTAAGTAAATAAGATGTTGTGCTAATGAAATGCGATTTTTTTACTCTTAAATAAAATAATTAGATAATATGCACTTGAAATAAGGAAATGCATGTGTTTTTTCTTATTTTAAATTTAAATTGTCTTGTTCCACTGGCAAAGTCTCTCACTCATCTCCTCAATTCAAGAAAAAAAAACTTATTTTAAAAGAAAATTACTTATTTAGATAAAAAAATTTTATAGTTCTTAAATATTAACGTAAATATTTTTTTTTATTTAGACATGTTTGGTATCATTGCATAACTTTTATCATCCAAACATGAGGAGAGAAATCAACATCGATCTCTGTTTTGAAGTCTGTATTTTAGCACATGGCAGATTTTGCTTCCCTCTGTTATAGCGGTGTCCTTGAAGCACAAACATGGCCGCCTGGTCCTGGAGGTGCTGCTGCCGTCCAGGCAGGAGAAGTGTCTGTTCTACCTGCGACCCATGCTGATGACGGTGGGAGATGTGATCGCTGATCTGCAGTCGGAGGATTCTGGAGTGACTGCTTCTCTACTCTCTGCAGGTATGTGGCTTCATATCATCACAGGGGCATTGGTCCTGTTAGTCAGGCGGGTTTAGAGCAGCTGGAGAACGGACTAGTTAGACAGGATGTCTGAGGATTACTTCCATTTTACTGGAGGGTATGCACGTGGCCCACTGGTGCTAAATGATGGGAACCTTTTATAAACTGTTAGGACTGACTACTCCTGCAGCAACTATTGAGCTTTAGAAAGTAAATAATCTTTTACTTTATTGTATCAGGAGTGGATAACAATTGTGAAGTTAGGAAACTGAGATGGTATCATATCTTGCAAGAAAAAAGGTTCAAATTTATTCAACGTCCTCAGACGGAGAGATGGGGCTCTCTGACTGCGGAAAAGCTCAGTACACACATATACACCTTACAAAAATCCCAACACACACTCCACCCACGGGAACCAACCCACCCCCTGCATGAAGAACTTTCTCACACTTGAATATTTGGAGGAAAAACAACTTTGAGTTCATCAAGACCATTCCCTGTTAGGTTAATTCATTTTTTACTGGCGAGCTGGATCTCCTCAAAACAGCAGTCCTGCCCTTCATGCCATGAAGGAGGCTGTGTAACTCATTCTTATCTCTCATGACCTTCGTTTGGAGCCCGTGAGGCTAAGAACAGACATAGCTCAACATTTTTTTACTCCACACAATGCACTATTATTCTTTCTTAAGTAGAGATTTTTCCTCACTTCCTGTCTGACTTATCAGGACTTCATGTTACAGGTGTATGGTTCCTGGAAAGCAAAAATCCCACATCATCAGTCCTCCACCACCTTGCATTATTGGTGATTAGAGAGAGATTAGATCTGGTTAGAAAGTAATCTTTCTATGATGGGCTACTTTTGAGGAAATACCTCTTGATACAGAACCGTTTTCTTCATAGTTCTGCTTCTAGTTAGAAAAGCATCATTAAGCTTATCACTGTTTTCTTAAAATGTTGCTTTCTGGCTTTATATCAAACTGCCACGTCTCTCATTAAATAAAAGTTTTATACAATTCTTAACAAAAAATGCTAAACAATAGCTGCAAACTGATAGGAAATTTAAATGTCTGCGTTCAGTTCTAAACGAAAGATCATTCAAGCCTTATTAGAAACAGTGAAGCTAACGTTAGCCTAGCTCATACCAAGTTCAACAACTGAATTGCTCATGATATATAAGCCTTTATGCTCCATGTGTAAAAACCTTGATGATTGAAAGTCTTATGAAGGTTATAAAAATAAACATAAGTCCATCTGATTGACATATTATTTAAATACATTTTTTTTTTGTGTTCAGGGACTAAAAACTGTCGGATTCTTCAGTTTTCATGGGCAGGTCAGGGGTTATGAGAGGAAAACTGGATGATTTGGACTGGTGCATGCTGGGATTGGGGTGGCTTCTACAGCAAACAGATGGAGGCCTCAGTATAACTAACAGTGTTATTATGTGGAGAATGTGGTTGTTTTTTTATTGAAGGACCTTGATGTGTTATAAATGAAAGCATTTAATTTTAGTTCCAAAATGCGCTGATGTTGCTCTATTATAGAACATTACCCTTCATAGCCGGTGAGGAAATCGGTGTTTTGCCTATGAGAGCAGTGAGTCACGGTTCAGTATCAGTGCTGGAGTCTGATTTCAAGGTCTTCATTAGGAAAATCGTTTAAATCTGAGCTGGATCCTTCCTTTTTTTCCAGATGGACAATGTGTTGCCAGCACGACGCTGCTGGACACCGTGCTGCAGAAGGACTTCCAGCTCGTCATCAACGGTACCGTTTACGATATCAGCGCTCCTGAGAGAGGTAACATCTTCTCATCAGCAGTTACACGGTGGATCTTACATGACGTTATTGTTAATCTTTTCTCCTGCTCGCTTCCTCCTTGCAGTGGTTGCTTCTAGTGAGCATGCCAGGGATATGGAGGATATGAAACACGTTGTGCACCTCCTGCACACGGCGCTCCACCTGCCTGAACACCACCTGCTGCAGGAGAGACAGCTGCTGGAGAGATTGGACAACCTCAAGCAGGAGCTCACACTTCTGGAGAAGGTAGCAGAACCACTTATAATTCAGACAATAAACCTGTTTATTTGATTTATCTTTAAGCTAACATGATCGCGTTTTGCGTGTTTAAATGACCCTGAATGTTTCAGATGAAGGCCCGGCTGTCCCGTACTGCAGAGTTTCACAGCTCTAGGGTCCTATGGACCGGCATGGCCCTGCTGTCGGTGCAGGGCGGCGCCCTGGGCTGGCTCACCTGGTGGGTGTATTCATGGGACGTCATGGAGCCAGTCACTTACTTCATCACCTACGCCACCAGCATGGGAGCCTTTGCCTACTATATACTCACCAAGCAGGTGGGCCTTAAATTAAAACATTTTTTCTTGCATAGAACTGCAGGAAAACGGTTTTGTAGCAGCAGTATGGCAAGCCATTTTAACATTCAATCACTTAGTGTAACTATCCAGAATTATGTCACATATCTATAACAATATTATGTTGCAGATATCAGTAATGAATGTCGAGTCATGCAATTATACCGTAAACAGGTTTTCATGCATTTAATTAAATTTGATTTTAGCTCCATTTATTTATACAGTGCCAATTCACAACACATCATCTTAACGCACTTTACAGAGACAATCAGATCATCTTGATTAAAAGAGTGCTGAATGATTTTGCCAAAAATCTAATTGCATTTTTTGTTGTTGTGATCATAATTTTATTTTGTTTCCTTTGCACTAACAGCAACCATGTAGATATTTTTCACTTCAGGGTTTAACTGTTTCATGACCTTGGAGGCGTTCTTGTCCAAAGTCCAGTGTTGCAGCACTTTACTGTAACTGTCGTGAAAAAAATACTTCTACTCTCATGCATAAATCTGCTAACTAGCTCCATCTCTCTTTGTACTACTGCATGTTAGCAAACCCACTTAAAACATATTACCACCACCTAAAGGCCTTGAGCTAAAGTCGGTGTTTCAGTCTTGTTTAATGTGACAATAATTGAGTTTCTGTGCAATAAGATGTCTGTTAAACTGTGGTCCAAAGTTAAAAAAAATATATATATTTTTTCTTTTGGTTAAAATCTAAGGAAACCCAACTTGCTGCATTCAGTCATCAACATTTCAGGATTCACTCCTCCTTTATTAGCATGTGGAGACAGTGGATTTTAGCTTGCATTGGGTCATTGACTCTACAGCAATCCCTCACACTCAGCATGCATCTAAAGATAGTGGGGAGGAAAAACTCCCTTTTAACTGAAGAAACCTCATGCAGATCCAGGCTCACTGTGAGTGGCCCTCTGCTGAGTTAGACCTGGTTTTCAAGAAGAATGCAGCAGACATGGAAAATGTAATGGTAAATTAGCTCTAAAGGTGGATGCAGGAAAGAAATAGTTAATCAGACAAGCTCTAAATGGTTTGTCAAAAAAAGATGAAATAGATAACAGTTTGTCACAGTAAGAGCTGAAACCATAGCTCTGTTTAGGAGAGAAACGGCGAAAAAAGTTTTAATAAAGAAAAAAAAAGTTGCTGTTTTCTCTGATTTAAAAAAAAAACTTATTTGAATTTTTTTTTTTTTTTACGGATTTTTTATTTATATAATTTTTTGTAAAATTTTTGTTTTTCAGATATAGTTTTCTAAATTGCATTCTTTTTAAATTGCCGTGTACAGATCACATTCTCCTCGCTTATATTAGATGTACTAAAACCAAAATGGCAGGAGACAACAAACAAATATGGGACCTGAATTATGTCGATCACATTAAAATATAAGATTAAAAGAATATCCTATGAAGTTTTCCTTTTGCAGGCGGTGAAGACAAAAACATCAACTGCCTCCTGTTTAACTTTGCTGAGAAACGTTTCTTTTTAATGATGGTATTAACACAAATGCTCCGTGGTAAATGAGCATTTAATGAAAGAAGGAGGATTGTGGAAAAACTTATTGGAAAACCCAATAATGACACATTTAAATTTTTCTGTCTATCAGATAATCTTTTTAAAACCATTTCTTCACAAAGGCCCAAATCATGACAAACCTCCACCTTACATGAGACCTTACTTACAGTTTTAAGGCGTTGCATGAAAATTACACAGGTAAAATGTTTACCAATATGTACATGTTAGATATCGCTGGAAAGCTTAGAGTCTCCACAATTCAACTGCCAAGTTCAGTTTATGGACATAGGGAGCACCAAAGCACAATTAACACAGATATAGCTGCATGTCAAAATGTACCATGACAAAGCAGCTACAACAAGCAAGCATGTCTTTATAACTGCTGTTCAAAAAATAACTATCTGACTAACTGTCATGCTTGAACTGATGCAGCTTAGTCTGTGTTTTACTCACCCAGTTTGTGATTTTTTATGTATTCAGAAACTAGGAAGTGTTAGCTTTCAAATAATGTATCACACATGTAATTTGTGCATACAGTTCCTAAGTTATTTGCTTTTCCATTTGGGTATGCAAAATAGGTGAGAATTTCCCAAAATGAGGTGGATATTAAGAGGTTAATCTAATTTGCAGATGTTTGCAAACCATCAGCTGGACTGTGGGTAGAGTCTAATGGTTGTCATGGAGACATGCTGAGGAGTTTCTAAGAGCATTTGGTTGAATTTGTCTAAATTATTCTACTACATTAATCCCCTCCAATCAAAGATTCCTGCAATCAGTCATTCGGTCTATATTTTGGTAAACAGACTAAGATTCGTCAGCGTTCAGCTCATCTGTCCTGAATCCTAATGTGAAACAATGTTTTTCTTCAACTCTCTCCTTCAGGATTACGTTTATCCAGACGCTAAGGACAGACAGTTTCTACGGTACTTTTATAAGGGGGCCAAGAAGAAGCAGTTCAACGTGGAAAAATACAACAAACTGAAGGATGAACTGGAACAGGTGACCCACCTATAGACTGCATGTCTTTAGTGTTCAGAAGCAGATTTCCCACACGGCTTATTCTGGTTGTATTTCATCAGGTGGAGGAGGACTTGAGACGTCTGAAATACCCAAATCAGCTTCAGCTGCCCTTAGAACAGATCCAGGCCAAGCCATAAGTGACACCCAGCAGGAAGGAGTGAGACTCTGCGCCAGATGTGTGATTATTCTGATAATGCCATATTTTTACCTTGAAATCTGATTCTGTAGAAGTTCCCTTCTTTGCATTGTTGCCATATTGTATCCTCATCATAAACATTGATAATTAAAGTTTGCATTTCAGATGGTTTTGTACTTTCTTGTCTGTCAGGTTGTGTATTTGTACGTCTGTTTAATGAGATGTGGATGTATAACCACTACACAAAACTGACAGTAGGGCTGATCGTTGAATTATTTGTTGCATTGCTTTATTTTTGCTAATATTGAAAATAAACTAAGGATCCTCCAGGAAGAGATGGACAGTGTAACTAGACAAGAGGAACGGCTGGGTTTCCTCTCTGGGCCTGCTGCGTTTCCATCGGGTGGAGGGCAGTCTCTAGGTTATACCACATGTGAAAGTGTTATAGCAAAAGATTTTTTCCTATATTTCTTGTTTCTGGTACAACATCATGTTACAGATGCTCATTAGAAAGCACTTTGTTCATTCTGCCTTTGTCTGATGATAGCGGAGACAAGACTTTTGGCCTCTTTATGAGGACAAAACTGCTAAAACAGGGTTTATACAGGAGTAACTCTAATTTAATGCTTTTTATTCATTTTAATGCCATTTACGAATAAAAACATGGCAAAATCTTTCGTTTTCAGCCACTTTTGTTGAAATTTGCATTTTTTAATTCTCTAACTTTCTCTCCGCCTCAAGCTTCTTTTCCGAACACACACAGCTTTACGATCAATCGGATATCGCAATATCAGATGAAATTGTTTTTTATATATGTTTTTTTTTTTTTTATATGAAGCATTTTAAATGCCACGATAATCACATTTAATTAATTTCAATGCCAATTAAGACCTTTAATTAAAAAAATATATAATTTAATGACTTTTAATGATAACTGGAGTATTCTGCCCAGGATTATACCACCTATTGTCCACCAGGTGGTGCTAGTGACCTTCCAGTCACAGGCCTTTGCAGCCATGCTGTAATTTAAACCCACCTGTCCAGGTGGCTGATTCTAGCTTTTTTACTCTGAAGGAGAGGTGTGAACATGTTTTTCTGTCCACGTGTTTCGCTCAACATTTCAAGAGACAATCTTTGTGACCACTTGTCCGTTACTTTTTAAATAACATCCTTCATTTCAGTGTGCTGTTCTCCCTTTTCTTGTAGAAATGGTGAGAACTCTTGGCAGATGGAGTAACTGGAATTATCAGAAAACCCTGCAGGGGGGAGCAGGAAGTAGGAGTGCAATCCCCGTCGAAGTTCAGTCCTTTTCCTTCACATAGCTCACCTCATCACTGACTGTAAAACATGCCGCTGATCTTCAAATCTTTTGAAGTTTCAGTGGATGGCACCAAATGTTCCTGCATAACCCTAAACTAATGAAACTAACGAAAACCTTTTTATTTTAGTTATATTAGCTTTAGGCAATAAAACACTGCAAAAACAATCTAAAAACAAGTAAATATTTCTTACAATAAGAGTATTTCCCCTTAATTTCAGCAGGTAAATAAGATGTATCAATGGAATGAGTATTTTCACCATTAAAATAAGATTAAATATTATGCTATGCACTTTTTTCTTTTCTTTTTTAATATAAATAGCCTTATTCAACCGGCAAAGTGCCTCAGCTACTCAATTCAAGAAAAAAACTCACCTAAGATTCAGGGTTTTTTAACCAAAGGCAAAAAAGAGAAGACATCTGGAGCTTGGAGTACATTAGAAAACGAGTGGATATTTATAGATATTTCTGCCTGCGGGACAGGAGGATTTGTTTCACACTAATTCCTCCTGGTTTGGGGGAATGAAGCTAAAGAAGGCTGTGTTGATGCTGCAATTCCTGCGGGAAACATTTAAAATATGAAAACACATTAAGTGGACGATAGTAGTAATGGGTTCAACACATTGGCAAACTGTTTTGATACTGTGTCAGTCAATAGGCTCTATGCACAGCTCCACTACTTCCTGAATTTAATGCAGCTCCTTTGTTTCCTGTCTTTCATGATTGGATGCACTGATTAATCCAGGTGTGTATGACCTAAGTAACTGGCCAGACACACCTGGATTAATCAGTTTGTCCAGTAATGAAAGACAGGAAACAAAGGAGCTGCCTTAAATTCAGGAAGTAGTGGAGCTGTGCATAGAGCCCATACAGACACCTGCTGGACATTTAATTCCTAAATACGATTTAATTCATTATTTGCTATAATTTATTATTTCATATTTTTGTTTTAGTTGAAAACATGTATATTTTTTGTTGCGATCCATAAATGTGAACATATGAATGAGGATATTTGTGGACTAGGATTTTATTTAAAATAATTACAGTAAAACCAGCGAACTTGCCCTGAGGCTGCTCCATATTTCTTGATTAATTTGATGATAAACCACCAAAGATCAAAATATTTTTTGGCAGCTGCATTGTGTTGACAGATGTGCTTATATCTTATCATGGTTAAACCAGTAATTGTTTCCTCTAGATAAGATAATTATCTCGTTATAACGAGGAAACAGTTATTGATTTCTTGAGATAACGAGATAATTAACCTTTATGATTAATGAATGAAGCTGTCCAACAGCCCGGGATTCCCAGTCCATCCATGCCTGCGGGGCCCCTAGTTATGCAAAAGCGGTACCGTGTGTCTGCGCAAATAATAAATTAGGATTTATTTATTTATTTAAAATAATTACAGTAAAACCGGCAAACTCAAGAGTCGATTTGAAATCAGTTTGAATCAGATAAGTTGAGTGATAACTGCACTGGACAAAAATCGAAATCTAGACAAGTCATTTTTTTCTTAAAACAAGAGCATTTGTTCTTATATTGAGGAAGTTAAAGAGACATTTTGCCAATGGAACATTACAATTTACACTTAAAATAAGAAAACACAATTGTATTGTCTTATTTAAAGTGCATATTATCTAATTATCTTATTTTAAGAATAAAAATACTCATTCTATTGGAAAACTATATAATTTACCTACTCAAAAGATAAATACACTTAATTTAAGAAACTGGCTCTGACTTATGTTGATCAGAGTCGGGTGCACTGCAAAAACGATCTAGAAATAAGTAAAAATTTCTTAAATCAAGTGTATTTACCCTTAATTTGAGTAGCTAAATGAGATGATTTGCCAATGGAATGAATATTTTTACTATTAAAAATATTATATTTAGATAAAATGCACTTTAAATAAGAAAATGGAATTGTGCTTTTATATTTTAAATGTAAATTATCTTGTTCCATTGGCAAAATGTCTCTTTTACTTCCTGAATTCAAGAAAAAATGCACGTATTTAAAGAAAAAATGACTTATCTAGATTTCGATTTTTTCCAGTGTGAGGGCCAGTCTCGCTCTGAGGGTTGGAATCTTAACAGCTCATTTCCAGGATGTGTGGGGGTCTGCAGAGATGTTAACAGTCCTTTTAATAAGGAAGGTCAACCCAGACAATCCTCTCTGCAGGCCCAAATACTTGTCGTTGTTTGGATCGGTGCGGTTAGCGGGTCTCTTCCTTTTATGCGATGTCATCAGAGATGTGCTACAGTGAGATATTTGGCAACGCAGCCTTAATCTGAATGAAATCAACAAATGGAAACAAAATAAACTTACCAAATGTTTTAAAGGGATATACCGTAAATTCTCTAATATTGGCCTGTATTCCAATAGCGGCCGGGACTCTAACATTGGCCGGTCTCGCTGTCAGAGGAGGTAAATAATGGCCGGTCTCTAATACAGGCCGGGGCTATAAACGTTTTTTCTGGGCATACCTCAACATTATACTTGTGGTAGTAAAATACAAGTACCACAGCCCTGCGCAGCTGAACGGCAGCCGACTGCTGCCCGTCTGCGCGAGGAAGAGAACAGACACGCAGCAGAACAGGAGGAGCGCGAGTGATGAGGAGATTAAAGGGAGAGATGAAGAGGAGGAGGAAACTGAGGAGGAGGATTAAACAGAATTGGAGGATTTTTTTTTTTTTTTTTTTTACTTCAAACCAAGCGAGACATGGTAACTGTACTTTTTCAATAAATGAACCTAGTGTTTTATAGGTTCAAATAGACACAAAATCTCATTTTTATTCATTCCACTGGTAGTCTGTTTTGCTCAAATAGCAATAGAGGCCTGTCTCTAATTCTGGCCTCTATCCAATAAAGGCCTGGACCGCGATGCACTTGAGTGAAATAAAGGCCCGGGCCTATATTAGAGGATTTACGGTATTTAAAAAAATCTGGCTGATCACCTAAAAGCTCTTGTTTCTATTTTTTGGTCTAATTGTCATGAAGAACTTAAACAGATTTGAAATAAAAATGATACAGATCAGAAGAAATAAAAGGTTTTTATTTGTTTTTTTTTTTACAGCTCATGAACACAGAAACATCGGATGGGTATAAAAAACAGCTGGAATGGATTCATGGTCGCGGCACAGCTTTAAGGAATGAAAACAGCCTCCATGAGGCTTCCTGAGGTTCTGTTTGTCTGTACCTGTAGACCAGACACTCTATTTCCCTTTTTCTATTTAAAGGAATAGTACACCCAAAACATGATTAGCCTTCATTTTCTACTCACCCCCATGCTGAACAACACTCTGGAGTACTTTTTTGATATCTCAAATGCATCTGGAGATCTGGGAGGCTTCTTGCTGTCTGCTGACATTCAAATAATGGAGGTCTATGGCGCCCGAGACAGAAAGGTCCACAAAAGTCCACAAAAACTTGTCAATATTCCTCCATACTGCTCGTCCAATGTAATCCAAGTGTCCTGAGTGGGTAGCATCCAGAATTTACTCGAAACAAAGTCATTTAGAACGTTTTTAGAGCCTAAACAGTAGTGTATAGGATTTCCTAATAGCGCCCCCATGCGCGCTCACGATTCTACGGAAGCCGGCAGACCAAACCAGCGCATTCAGCTCGGCAAAGAACTCATGCTCTTCCTCAACACTGAAGTCCTCAGACATTTTTCTTTCGTTGTTTCTTTCTTTGCACAGGTAAACAGCACATTTCTTCTTCTACGCTTGCATTATCGGCAGACCAGACGCTGAATGCGCACTTTCTTCCGGTTTGGTCTGCCGGCTTCCGTAGAATCGTGAGCGCGCATGGGGGCGCTATTAGGAAATCCTATACACTACTGTTTATGCTCTAAAAACATTCTAAATGACTTCGTTTCGAGTAAATTCTGGATGCTACCCACTCAGGACACTTGGATTACATTGGACGAGCAGTATGGAGGAATATTGACACGTTTTTGTGGACTTTTATGGACCTTTCTGTCTCGGGCGCCATGGACCTCCATTATTTGAATGTCAGCAGACAGCAAGAAGCCTCCCAGATCTCCAGATGCCTTTCAGATATCAAAAAAGTACTCCAGAGTTTTGTTCAGCATGGAGGTGAGTAGAAAATGAAGGCTAATCATGTTTTGGGTGTACTATTCCTTTAAGGAATGGACTTGTATTCAGACTGCCTGTACCGTTAGCTGCTTAGATAGAAATGAATAATGGAGTGAATATTCTTTCATTAATACATGGGGGGAAAAAATTTAAATCAGGACACAGGAAAGTCAAAATAAGCTTTTGAGTGAATCTTAATCAAAAAATGTTTTTTGATAAACAAGTTTTCAAAGTTATATTTCTGATTGATTGCCCTTTTTTTTCAAATATCCATTAAAAAAAATTGTTTTTTTGTAAAAATAACGGAACAAATTTGACTCCATATGAATCTGCTGTAGCCTCTTAGGAAAAACCTGAGAAGAGAAAACCCCCGAACCCAGCAGGTCGTTACGCCGGTAACCCACCTCACAAAATTCATTACGGAAAAAATGAAGCACTAAACCTAAAAAAACTCCCTGACAGTTTACAGACAGTGTAATTTACGAATGGAATGTTTCTTTTTAAATCGTCTAGTTGGACATTTTAGGCGTTCTTAAAAGTACAGCATTAATTCTGATCTTAGTGGACTGAAGCAAAGCTAAAACCCGCAGCATCATCTGAAAGACCAAGGCCCTTCAGATGGACTGAACCTTGGCGGTTGGCTGGTTTGTCTGGACGTTACTTCTTCTTTCGGAAGTATAGTTTCTTGGTGAGCATGGAAGCAAAACACGGCACCTGCTTCTTTCCGATAGCGCTGCGGTCGTTGCTGTTCCCCACGCTCCTCATCGAAACCTTTCTGTTGACCAGCGTGAGCAGCTCCGTGAACTCCAGGGAGCCGCCGTGCTTCCGAAGCAACTCACACAGATCCTGGATGTACCAGGAGCCGTTGACGGTCTCTCTGTGGGAGTAGAAACCTGAAGGAAGACGGCAAGAAAAATCAGAACAGAGAAGTCTGGAAGGGAAGCAAACCTGAGTGGTTTCACTGTAGGTCATCTTTTCAATGACACTTTGAAAAGAAACACTTCTGGGACTTTTATCCTTTATAGAGAAAAATTGCATTAATTTGACACAACTTTTAACTTAAGAACAGGTTCTCTAATTTCTCTACTAACTCATTGAATGACAAAAAACCAAAATCTACCAAATGCTGGAAAAGCTTATTTATCACAAAATCTTAATCGTTCTGTTATTTTCTATCTGATTAAAAAGTCACTGGACAAAAAAAACAAACTTTAAGGAATCGCACTGTAAACACTTTCCATCTCACCTGTTTAGAACCAACATCAGTTTAGAAGTACGGAAGCCCAGGGCGGTCATACTCAACTTTTTTTTTTTTTTTTGCCTTCTCGACATAATAACAGAACCATCTCGTTATCACGGTTAAACCATTCATTGTTTTCTCGAGATAACAAGATAATTATCTCCTTATAACAAGAAAGCGGTTATTGATTTCTTGAGATAAAAAGATAATCAACCTGTATGAGTAATAAATGAGGCTGGCCAACAGCCCTGGATTCCCAGTCCATCCATGCCTGCGATGCCCATAGTTGTGCAGTCAAAGGTACCAAGTCTGCATACAGTAGAAGCAAATCTGAATGTTTTTTTTTAATGAAAATCTCTTTTTAATGAAAAACTAACAGCAGGGCTGTTTAGAAAACATCAGGCACTAAGGCGCTGGAGACATAGGACTAATGGCTTATGAATCAGAAGTGGAAGCAAATCAACAAACCAACAATGTCGCCTGGTTACCTAAAAGTTAAACACAGGATTATTTACAGAATTACACATAGGCTGCCAAGACTTATAAATCCTCTCCCGTTGTTGTGGTATTGAAGGATGAAATCAGGTTTAACACACACCAATCATGTCGTTATGACGAGAAAATGGCTTTCGTTTTCTTTAGATATTGCGAAAATTAATTCGTTTTCTAGAGACAACCATGAAAAAAGTATCAGAGTAACACGACCGCTCTCGGCCTCCGTACTACATCTGTTTAGAAGTATTTATCTTTAATGTTTTTTATTATTATTATTGTATTCTTTAAAATAAATTTTTCATGATCTTTTTTTCTACCTGATTGCATCATTTTCAGGGATTAAATCAAGTGTTTACCAGACTATGGAGTGAATTTTATTCCATTGTTGTTTTACAGAAAACATTTTGTAAATAGAAATTTTTAAAAAAGCCATCTAAAAGTGAGAATTTGAAAAAAGTTTTAATTAAAAAAAAATAAAAAAAAAGATTTTTGCGAGAAACGCTGTTTTCTCTGACTTTTTTCAAATTTATTTTAAATATTAATTTTATTTTATACGAATTTTATATTTATATAATTTTTTTGTGAAATTTTTGTTTTTCAAATATAGTTTTCTTAATTGCATTCTTTGTAAGTGGCGTTGTACAGATCACTTTCTCCTCTCTTATATTAGATGTATTAAAACCAACATGGCAGGAGACAACATGCAAATATGGGACCAGAATTGTCGATCACATTAAAATTAGATTAGAAGATTAAAAGAATGTCAACAATAAAATACTAAGATTATTACTAAAGTCATACTTCATGTCCAATGCAAAGGCTCACTCATGACCAATTAAAATGTTGCAAACTTCCAGCTGACCAATAGAAACAGCCTGACAGAGGAAAGCCCGCCCCCAGATCTGAAGAACAAGATTAAACTTTGTAAAACTCCAACTTAATCAGAGAAATTCAAAAATAAAATCAGGAAACAGAAAAAATAAAATATTTTAGTAGAAGAAACCCTTTTAGATCTGCTCCTCATCCATGCGGACTCCGTCCTCCATCTGGTCTTCCAGAGGAGCACAGCTTACCTTCAGCTACAGAGTAACACATGATGAAATCCGCTCCGGCAGGGAGGGTCTGGATGGCGCAGGCGTCCACCACCGTCTCGTTCGTCTTCACCTCGTTGTCCACCACGTCACAGGCGGTGACAGGAACGTCGTGTTGGTCCCCGCGGCACGCCTTTCATCACCCAAACACACATATTCAGTCTTCTTCCTAAAACCAGGAATTTAACATCAACTTTTTGGACCTACCTGCACAATGAAGACCTTTGGTTTCCCTACGAGGGTCTTGCACTTGTCGCCTCTGAACATGGAGGTGATGTGTTGGATGCTGATCTTGCCGTCATATGAGTAAACGTGGTCGTCCTCGCCGTGGCTCAGGAAGGCGAGCAGGAAGCAGTCAGCGTCTGAGTGGTCGCCCTCGGCAGCTGGAGTACATCAGAAAGGTGGGAAGGTTTTTAAATCGGCACAGTTCTTCATTTTCCCCAAACTACACTCAAATATTCTGTATTGATGACAAAGAAATGGAGGAACCCAGAACTGGGCTACCTTCATGGATTCTTTCCAGGACCTCCTCCTGTTTCAAGTTGTCATAACCCCTGACCTCAAAGTTGAGCTCCAGCAGCCTGAACAAACACAAGGAGACATATATGCACTGAGACGCCCTGCTCCTCCACATGTGCACCACCAGCTGGCTGAAGGGAAATCCTACCTCTTCTCCAGGTTGTAGCGGTCGGCGTTGGTTCCATTTCTGTTGCTCAGGCCCAGGCGCCAGAAGAAACGCTCCTGGTTAAAAATTAGGGCGAGGCCTCGCCGCTTGTTGGTCATCTTGTACTCCTCCGCTGGATCCAGAGCTAAAGAGCTGTTTGAGGAAATCAGACCCGGCGAGTTAATCTCAGAACATCTATCTGACAGAAGGATTAAAATCAGAGAGAGGTTACCTGCTAAAGAAAGAATCAGTCTCTGTGAAATTCTCTGTAGTCGCTGTGAAATAAAAAATTGGAACTTTTAAATAAAAAAACACACTAAATGTTCTTCAGCTATTTGTAAATGTTGGTATTGATGTAAAGTAAAAAGATGCAGCCTGAGTTTTTCACAGATTCATTAACCCTTTATAGGGTTTATAGGGAAATTGTTTGAAAATCCAAATTTTAAGCCAATATTGTTATTGGAATCCAGGACAAGACCTTATTACCTTTGTAACATTCAAATATAGGGATACTTTGATGGCAAAAATTTATGTCAATTTAATAACAGGAAACGCCAACTTGCCTGAATATATTAAGAAAAATAACAAAAGTGCTTCTAAAAGAAATTCATGAAAAACACTCTGAGAGAGAAAGAAACACATGTTTTTGGTGCAACATAATCTTAGAGGCATTAATGCTGATACGGGCTCTTACAGTTTTTAGTTTATAAACCTAAATATAATTGTTAAAAGGGCTTATTAACTTTTTAACTTTACTTTTTAAGATTTCAATTAGCTTTTTACCTTTTTCTTAACTTTTTTTTCCAACTTAATTTCCAGTAGGTAATATATCATTGAAGGGCTCATCTAATTGGTCAGATGCCAAAATAAGATGTACAGCCATAAAGCAGTATCTTTGCTGAAAGGCTGGGTATAGATCTAGTGCTTCTAGACCTCACTGGGGGGAGGGACTCTGTTTGTAAGGGGTATGCAAGTGATAAAAAACGCTAACTTGCCCTATAAAGGGGTAACCAAAGATGGGAAGTAACGAAGTACAAATACTTCGTTACTGTACTCCAGTAGATTTTTCTGATATTTTTACTTTACTTTACTACTTATTTTTATGGCAACTTTTTACTTTTACTCCTTTACATTTTTACACAAATATCTGTACTTTCTACTCCTTACATTTTAAAAAATTGGCTCGTTACTTTAGTTTTAAATCATTTCAATGGAGTTACCGTTATTATTTTTCACGTCATTAATACCAAATTCAATCTAATTGGATGGGAATCTACGTTGCATTTGACGCACCATTACAAGAGGAATCGACAGATTCGGCGGTATTCATTCGCGGCAAATCATTGCAGCTTGGTGGCGGTGGCGTTAGCATAGTAGTATAGTAGATGATTGAAAATGAACACAACAGAGATCTAGTCCTATTGGCAGACATCCATTTAAAATGTAGGCAACGGCATGAAAAAAGTGGTTTCTACTTTTACATTTATACTTAAAAGTAAATTTACAAGCCTGTACTTTGTTACTTTTCCTTGAGTAAAGAAGTTTAATCAGTACTTCCACTTTTACCAGAGTATTTTTTAACACAAGTATCTGTACTTTTACTCAAGTATGGAAAGTCAGTACTTCTGCCATCTCTGGGGGTAACCAAAAATGAAAAAGGGCCAATTCAAATTTAACATTTAAATGTTTTCTAAGTGTACATTTTTAACTAATTTATTAAACCGTAATAAATAGCACATTTTTAAAACATATTTTTAAATCCCATTTCAAAATCACTAGCTAAAAATCACAACTTATAAAAATGATTATATCTTTCCTAATCACAGATTTTAAAAAGTTATTCCTTGTTCCACTTATGTTTTTTCGACTTACAGTAGGTTTTTAAATCTTTTTTTGCATTTTCTATTTACTTTCCCCTTACCGTTGATTTTTTTCAGTGATCCCTTTGGTCCATTCTTAGATGTAACCAGCTCTCTCGTTGGTCATTTTGTGAACAAATGGTGACGGTCTAACAAATGAGAGCGAAGGTTACATCTGAGGAGCAACTGTGATTGGTTTCACCGGTTTTCAGTCGGCTCAAGAACAAGAGGGGTCACAGAAAAGGTCAATGGAGAGGGTAAAGTAAAAAAAAAATTCAAAAAGCTGGATGAACTGATTACCACAGTGTCCACTGTGGTAATCAGTTCATCCAGATCATCGCTCTCGGAGCCGCTCAGACCCCCACATACAGGCGGTGCTCTGTCACTGGAAATCCCATTCAACAGCAGCCTCTGGCCCAGTCGCCTCTAGGTGGTTTGAGGCTGGAAGGCGCTTTTTATGTATGTAATCCAAACTGCAGGCACCAGAATAATAAAAGCAAACATGTTTTGCCAGCAGATTTCGACATTTTACGTTATTTTGGCATTAATAAACTGTTTCAGAGGAGTGATCATAGCGCTCTGCATCATCAGCAGTGTGTCTGTCTCCCTGCCAGCTCCAAGATCAGCTTCTCTGATTGGTTGATGTGGTGCATCGAGAAGCAAAAGTTACAATGTTTCCAACTCCAGCAGCTGCTACATTTGAGCTCTTGCTGCTCAAAACGCGCTGCAGGACCTTTTGCTGCACCTTGATGCGCGTCAATATTGACTTTGCATGTAAACCAGCTGCTTCTGCTGCCTTTGCTGCTTGTGGTCTGAACGTAGCATAAGACACGCCTGTGGGCCCTTTTCCTGTAAGAGGCCAGCTTCTCCCAGCTCATTATAAACCACTTAAATTTAAAATTAAACATTAGCAGAAGTGACTCATAGCTCTTAATTATTATTTACTGTGTTGTGACAAAATTCTAACTGATGCAGCGTCTTAAAGATTCTCCTCACAGTCGAATTGCATCCAAGTTGTTCAGTGCGGGTCTGCAAAGGGCCCACATGGAGCCGACTAATATGCTTTTGGAACCGCATCTTGGAAATTTACAACTTAAAAACTAAGAAACCTTTTTGTATTTTCTTTTTTATCTGATTTAAGATCTTAGCAAATTTCAGACTTTATAATATTAGCTATTTGATTGCGTTTACATTAATGTTAAAGTGCTTAAAATACAAAAGCACCACATGGACGAGACCGACTGCTTTGGTTGTAAAATTATTAGACATGTGGTTTATTGATGTAGAGGAAATGTTTGGACACTAAACCAGCCATTTGGGTCACGAGTCGACTTTTGTACCTTTTTGTGAGTCAAAAACTAAAAATTTGGGAACCTCCATATCATTTCTTAGTTCAAATGTTGAAACTGTATTGCCTTTAATGGTGGAAATGTCTGAGTTTTTTCTGCAAAGTAATATTTTTAATCAGAGTTTTTCCTTTTTTTATGCAAAATGTGTGAAATGAATCCTCCGTTTCTGAATTTTCTTGCTGAAATGTATCTTACTTACAATGGCCTAAATGAATTGTGCAATTGAGCCAAACACTTAGTTGTAACTCAGCCCTTTAGGCATCTAGGTGTGGCGGAGGTGCCCAAACCGAGCAGAGGAATGAGGAACAGAGGAGATCAAAGTGAAACAGTGGTGTCAGATGCACCGATCAGAGTATACAAGAGACACTGGATCCACAGGAAGTTCACACACAACCATTTCTAACCTTTACAGAGAATGGTCCAAAGAATGAGGAAATAATTGGTTAATTGCATTTGAATAAAAAAAAAAAAACTGGCATCATTGTCACATGGAAACTTGAAGCAGCTGAGCAACAGCAACAAAAGACCACAGCAGACGCCACACAAGTTAGCTAAGCGAGGCTCCAGTTCACACACGCTAACCAACAATGGAAAATAACAGAAAGTTTAATCAATTTCAGCTAAAACATTCAGACAGTCGGGTCAGAGAACAGCCCGAAAACACGAATCCATAATAATCTACTGCCTATGGAGTTTAAAGATCAACAAAACCCCAAACACATCAGACTTTATGTGAGCTTCTTTTACGTTAAAATGCAAATTTCAATATTTTCACGAAAACTTTCTGGTAATATTTGGCCTAAAACTGTCTTAGTGTCGCCCTCTATAGCAGGGGTCCCCAACCACCGGGCCATGGACCAGTACCGGTCCGTGGGTCATTTGGTACCGGGCCGCACAGAGACAAAAAAAAAAAATATTATATATATATATATATATATATATAATATATATATAATTTATCGACGAGTCTGAGTGATGTTTTATTTTGAAAAATATAAAAAAAATGCGGTCAGTCGGTGCATCTGTGCCTCTTGACACAGGTTAATTCATTTCAAGACTCATCCTATTTATAACATTCTATCTTTGTGAAGCGGCATTTTCTGCGGTTACAGCGACTAAAACAAAGCAGACTGGACATCAGGAGCGTCTGTCAATTTTCTCCGATTACGCCTAGTCGTATCAACTTACCCCCCCCCCACCCCCACCACCCCCCCACCCCCCACCACCCCCCCACCCCCGGGCCGGTCCGTAAAAATATTGTCTGAGATATAACGGTCCCTGATGCAAAAAAGGTTGGGGACCGCTGCTCTTTAGGATAAAACCAGGTTACTGTAGTTGAATTTTTCCGTTGGCTATATTTTTTAATCGATATTGTGACTTTATTTAGATTTTTCTTCTGTACTAACCATAAATATGTCAATGTTTAACTCAAGGGTTTTAGTTGTTTCTACTTATTGTCCAGAGTTAATTTTTAAAAGACTTTACTGTCACTGCTGTATTGAGAAATCCTTCTACTCTTATCCTGGAAACTTGCTAGCTGGAACCCTGCCTCCCCTTCTGTGTGGCGGTAAACCAACTTCAAATGCTTTACCGCTTCCTAAAAGACTGCGTTGAGAAAGTCTGAGTCGCGACTCGCACGCCTGTTAGATGCAAAGTAACCAAAACGGGCACCTCTGCGATTTACAAATTGCGTTTTGTAAAATGCCATTGCAAATGCAGTAAACATTGGAAATGCAGTAAATTGCTCAATAAATAGAAAAAAGACCAGCAAAACATCCATATTACTAAAGCAATCATCCATTGCTCTGCGAAATATACACATATCGGCTTGATGAGTTGGTCTTTACCTCTGATTACACGAGAAAGTCCTAAATGACCTGCAGAGCCACATAACTTTCCCTTCTGTTCTATTTTAAGACACTTAAACATTCTTAAAAGGACATGAATTTATTATTCATTATTATTAGCATCCTAAATATTAATATATTGATATAAAACCTTATTACTGTATTTCTGTGGTCAATTTATTGTTAATATAGTAAAAATTAAATTTTTGGGATGTTTTGGTTTCAAAACGTCCCATTTTGTTCTGCATACGATGCACTAGCAACCAAACCTTTCTTCCATAGACAGGTGGAAAAAGGCGCCAGCCTCACAGCGACCCTGAATGACTCATCTAAATCTAGATAAGTCATTTTTTTCTTAAAATAAGTGCATTTGTTCTTGGATTGAGGAGGTAAACGAGACAATTTACACTTAAAATAAGAAAACACAATTGCATTGTCTTATTACAAGTGCATATTATCTCATTATCTTATTTTACGAGTAAAAATACTAATTCCATTGATAAACTATGTCATTTACCTACTCAAATAAAGGATAAATATACTCAATTTAAGACATTTTTACTTATTTCTAGATTGTTTTTCCAGTGCACACTTGGCCTGGCCCCTCAGGGTCTCCTGAATCAACTTCGGTGGCATTTGTCAAAGCAACATGGCGGCAGGGTTATGCTGCAACATCGATGTGAGTAAACACTTTAAATGTTTGCAAATTGTTGCTAAGTCGGACCATCCTGACTCATCTTCATGCATGTCACTTAGCTCCAAGCGGCGTAAACTATCTCCTTAAACAATATGATTAGTTTACTGTTTGGCGGTGACCTCTCTAACAAGCATCCAGGAACTGTGCGATACCAACGTGTCATTAAATACAGAAGATATCCAATTGAAGGATGCATGTCTTTGCATGTCCTCTGCTGCAGGCTGGTGATAGCTGAGCAGCATATATTAACACAACAGTTTGAGGATGACTTCCACCTAAATGGGGTGATATCAGACACAGCTGAGAGCAGTTTGCTCTGATTTAGTGGAGGAGTTTAAGTATCTTGGGGTCTTGTTCACAAATGAGGGGAAGATGGAGTGGGAGATTGATAGGCGGAGTGGTGCGGCGTGTGCTGTGAAGCGTGCACTGTACCAGTCTGTTGTGGTGGAGAAAGAGCTGAGCCAAAAAGCAAAGCTCTCGATTTACCGACGTTCCTACCCTCATATATGGTCATAAGCTTTGGGTCATGACTGGAAGATTGAGATCCCGGATACAAGTGGCTGAAATTAGTTTTCTCCGTAGTGTCTGGGCTCTCTCCCTTAGAGATAGGGTGAGGAGCTCAGTCATCCGGGGAGGACTCAAGAGTAGAGCCACTGCTCCTCCACATCAAGAGGAGCCAGTTGAGGTGGCTCGGGCATCTGATTAGGATGCCTCCTGGACGTCTCCCTGGTGAGGTGTTCCAGGCACGTTCCACCAGGATGAGGCCAAGGGGAGACCCAGGACACGCCGGAGAGACTATGTTTCACCGCTAGCCTGAGAGCGCCTTGGGATTCCCCCAGAGTTGCTGGCTGGATAGAGGGACATCTGGGCCTCCCTATTGAAGCTGCTTCCCCTGCGACCCGACCCCGGATAAGTGGGAGAAGATGGATGGATGTTATAACAGCATGTCAGTATTTGATGTCAGTATAACAGCATATGGAGGGCATTACGATGAACAGAGGTTGTTTTTTTTTGTGTAAACAGAAAGAGGTTTGACAGCATTTCTTCCTTTGCTTTTCTGTGAAGCTGCTTCATGTCTGTCATCAGAAAGTTAAAATCTTGCCTTGAGTCTTTTACAATCCGGTCTGACATCTGCTGAACGATTGCAAAATTCTGCCCCTTATCAACCCCATTAAAAGCCTGTTCATGTTTAAGTAATAGTGAGCTAAGCCTGGATGTAAACTATAAACTGCACCATGAATTTAGAAGATGTTTGAGAACAGAGAGACAAAATACTGTTTATCCAAATGAAGCTGATTTATGGTTCTACAACTTTCTCTTATTACTTTCACTTTTATGTGTATTTTTAAGGAAGCAGGCGCAGTTGTGAAACATTTGGAGATATAACTCACCCACACTGTCTGTGGCAGTGGAGCCTTTTTCTAATGAAGTGGGGAAACAAACAAGCATTATTAGTACAATTATTTAATACAATCCATAAACTGTTCCAACAAGCATTTATAACCAACACATTGAGAAAAGAAACAATATTTACAGGATATATGAAGCCAAACAGTTATTACTGTTTAATTATTATTATTAAAAAAGAATATCTCCAATAAGAGACTCTTAGTCAAGAAGGGGACAGTGAACACAGTTCGAAGCTAAATTTAATATAAATGTTATTTTTAGGGCAATAAGTTTAATAAACATCGAGAGTTTTACACTGAAGACGTAAACGTGTCATAAAGGTGAGATTTTACCTGCGCGGCTGTCCGACATCTTGGCTTTTCTTCTTCTCTCCGGCTGGGGGACTGAAAATCACTTCCTCAAACATAGAGAAAGGTAGCTCGAGTTTAGTCCCGCCCCTACGATTTGATTGGCTAAAAGTTAAGACCGGAGGAAACGATTGGTCAGAAAGTAACGACCCTAGGGAGGTGTAGCTAGCGGCGCAATGAATTACGGCGTTTTATGAGAGGTATTAAATCTGTGTCAGGATAACTTTACTGACACAGAAGCAGGAAGTGGATGCTTTTAACGTTAACGGTCTGGATCCGGACCCAACCCGATTTAAAACATTTATAAATGACTACATGTTGTCCAACCACAGTGTGTAAATTCACTTGCGCCAGATCATATGGCTCACAAACGAGCACCTTGATTGAGACTGGCTTAGTCTCCATTCAAACCCAGGTTTAAAGCCTTGCAGGGCAGCCTAAAGCCCACTGCTCTCATTAAAACATAAAAAAAAGGTCAGCTGTCTTATATATAATATGTGAATCAGGAAACTGTCTATATACCAAACTGAACAATTGCTGTTCTCTACACTTAAGATTTTAAAATGGGAAAATGTTCTATTTATTTTTATATATTTTTTTAATTTAAAAATTCAATGTATAACATGGATGCATAAAAACCTCATTTTATTTCAGTGTTAAATTCTGTTTAAATTAACAGATTATAATTAAAAATGTCTCTGGACCTTTACTGGTTGATGATTTTCTTTATTCGGACCCAACAGGTTTTTAATTAGTTACTCCAGGCTTAGACCAAACTATGGATTTAAAAGCAGGGCACAGAAGGAGTTTGGCGGGCCATTACTGGCCCCTGTACCATGTTTGTGCTGCCCGAGCACCATGTGCGGTCCTAGACAGAAGCCAACGGGGCCAGAGCCCCTATTGAATTGGTTCTGTCCCCTGTACTGAAAACATAATACTAGATGCATTTCTTATTATATGAGCTGATCAAAAGGGATTAAGGTTGACTGGTACCTATGATGGTTTCCATAATCATGGTGATATGATCCGTGAGATATATGGAGGGAAAAAATATATAAAGAAATACTTTTGAATGCCCCATTCTGTAACTAAATGTACCATGAAATAATTGGATTTAAAATGTATGGTCTCTAATATATGATTCAAATATTAGAATTTTATTAATCTCACAATGGGGAAAATCACTCTCTGCATTTCACCCATCCCCTTTGGAAGCAGTGAGCTGCCATTGTATGGTGCCTGGGGAGCAGTGTGGGGTTAAGGGTCTTGCTCAGAGACCCAGAGTGGCATTCTGTGGGAGTGGAGCATGAAGTCAGAACCTCAGGATTCCAAGCTCTATGCTCTAACCACCAGACTCCCGCTCCCCTAGAGTCTAAGAGCCTTGGCTTAGACTCTTGACTAACAGTCATGTTTTTGGACTGTGGGAGTACCCTGAGAGAACCCATGCATGCACAGGGAGATCATGCAAATTTCATGCAGAAAGACCCCAGGGACAGGAATCGAACCTGGAACCGTCTTGCTGCAAGGCAGCAGGGCTACAAACTACCGCACTGTGCAGCCCCTAAATTATGCCAATACATTGTTTAATATATCATTGAATAATTAAATGTCCCATTAAATGAAAATACAGTTGAAATTCAATACCATTGAAAAAATTAACGTATCTTAAAATTAATATAATTATTTCACTTTCTATGTATTCTTAGAGGGTCTGTGGACTATTGTATTGTTATTTCGGTGTCACAGGCTGAAAGGTTTTTGAACTCCGGTTCTTCAAAAAGGGTCTTCAACCTTGATTTTAAAGCAAGCAAAGAGATGCGTTGGTTACCTGTTCTTTTTTTCTTTTTCTCCTCTTCTGTGCCACCATGAAAAAACCAGGTCCCACACTGGGCCCCTGGTATATTTGGTCTAGAGCACAATTCAAGAATAGGTTCACCAACAGAGCCGGTCCAAAGCAGGACGGATTTTTTTGTAAGAAACTATAATAAACAGAATAACCAGAACAATACAAAACAGTCATATTTTAATGTTTTTTTTATTACTTTTTTTTTTTTTATATACCAGATAGGACTTTTTTTTCGTCTATGTAAAGAAAGAGATGTGTTTGCTGGTGCTGGAGCTCATCAAGGATCCTTAGTGTTTTTATCAACAGTGTACGCCTCCAGGCCTTTTAGTAGAAAATAGATGTTTTTATTTTAAGTAATCAAAGACTTGTGCCTCTTTTCTCCTAATCTGCCTCAGATTTGTTTGTTAGCCTGAAAAGTCTTCTTTTGCCTTGCCTTACTGAATTTCCCAACTCTTTGAACACAGACATCAGAATGCTGTCAGGCTAGATTTGCACTGGACACAGCAAGAACATCTGAGATTAGGAGGCTGGGAGAATAGCCTGAATAAAAATGACAAAGACTTCCTAGGAAAAAAAACGCCCTTTGCTTTAGAATGTGGATGTGTGCTTTATTGCTGTATAGTAAGCTGACCTTTGAACTCTGAACAGAACGTATGTGTGGCGCCCTGTTTAAAGCATGAGGGACATCTGATCTGAATCAGTTCTCATCCATCAAAGGGCCTTAACTGTAATCGCCAAAATATATATAAATAGTGGATTGCACAGGGACAAATATTAGTTACCACCTAAAAGAAACATTTTTTTTTTAACATTCACTTAGCATTGCACAGTTAGCCTAAAAGGCCCCATTCCTGAGAAAAGCTAGACAATAAAAGTTAAACTCCAGATTTCAGAGTCTCTGTATTGGCAGCGCTGTCACAGCTCCTTTTTCACTTCGTACTGGCACACACAGGCGTCCCGCTGGCTGTCCAGGTATGGCTTGCAGCCCAGGTGCATGACGGCATCAAAAAGGAGGGTCACAGCGGACTCACACGCTGCGATGGGAAGGAAAGCAGAAACACAGGCAGAAAAAAACAGACAGTCAACAGGAGAACAATGTTTAATGCAATTAATGTCGCAAAGATAAAAAAAAAAAGTAAAAACAACAATATCCTATTAAGGAATAACAATTAACATAACGTAGGTTTAAATCCAAACATCTGCACCTTGGTTATTGGGGGGTGGGGGGTTCACCTTCTATCACAGCTCTTTGTTTTTTGTGTGTTTTTATTTCCTTAGACTATATTTAACAACTAATAGATGTAAAACTATTCTTCTTTTGGTTGAAATCTGCTTTTAATGCACAGCCCTTGCTTCTTTATCAGTTAACCGAAGGTAAAATGTATCTTTGTTCCCTCTAGTGGACAGTATGAGTATTGCAATAACTTCTCATTCAATCATCTACTACAACCTTTGACCTAATCCCCTTCTTTCGGATTAGTTTTCTTTTACTTTTTATGTTTATTATATATTCTGATAATGTTAACTAAACCAAAATATGGCTAGTAAACAACGGCACATTTTCTTTATAATCCCACATTTGCAAAAGAATAATAAAATTGATAACCAAAGGTTCTGTCTGGGCCACTTCAGCTGTTTCCATGTCAACCAAAGGGAGTAAAGGATATTAAGATAATTGTGTTGATTCAGCATAGAAGATCAGAGCACCACCACAGCCTTTAAGCACTTCATGTCCATAAAGATATGTAGACAAAACAAACAGACATGAGGTGCAGTGTGACGACAAGCAAAAGTTAGTAATCCATATAAAAAATAAAAAATCTGGTCATGCATCAACAGCAGCGATGAAGCTTTAAGCATTTGACAAAGAATTAGAGCTTTCTTTCAACTCTGACCCGCTGAGCATGATTTCTGTTGAACTGTTCTGTGGTTTAGCATCTGATCAAATCTAGAACATTTAGAAAAACAATCAATAATACTTATTAAATAATTTCACCTGTTTACATTTTGTTTGTTCTAAAACTAAAAAAAACAGTGTTTGCAAGTTTTGAGTCATAAATGATTCTGATTTCTACAAAGAAAACAGCAGAATAAAGGGAACTGCAGATAATTTGATAGAGGCTTAGCTTTTGATACCAATGGAAACAAACACAGGACTGTCTCCATTTATAAAACGAGGCATGCAAGGAATTAACCACAAGATATTATATCATATTATATTCCTTTTTTTTTTCTTTTTTTATATGTTTTTATTACTGGTTTTCAAGGATGCATGAAATTGTCTAGAGCTGTTTTAAACTAAATTTCTTTTTGTATACACTCGTGTATACAAAATGCCAAAGACAAAGACTGGCAAAGACTGTCTAAGTCTCTAAGTCTAAGATCAGATCAGTTTCTAATAGAGGAAACAGAAACGGAGCCCGTCAGACTGACCTTGGACAGTCTGGGCCAATCCCAGAGTCCTTTGCACGTTCCTGCAGATGGTCTCCAGACAGTCCTGGAACTGCTCATCGCAGTCGTGTTTCTGGCGGCCGCAGGTGTCATAGCAACGGTCGTGCTGGTTGCAGCATTTGGTCATGGAGGGGATTCCCAAATCAAACTGGAAAGAGCAGCATAGTAATTCTGGATGGAAAACTGGGGTGTTCACTAAAGCTGTGCAAATACATGAATTAATCACAAACTCCTTGGAAGGATGCATGAGAGCTATTCTTTGTTTCCTAGTATTTCTAGTTTCTCTGGAGTCTCCACCTTTAAATGGAGCTGATTACCTTAAATCCAAACAAAGGGGAGCCACATCCATTAGGCGGTGGGTGCTTGTACCCGGGACGAGGCGTCGGTTTGTATCCTGGGAAGAGAAGGAAAGGTGAGCATCGTATAATGTTCTGTCAGTTTGGTGATGCTTTTCACTCTAGATTGTCTAATAGTGTCATTCTGGATGACTTCCACAGACATCTGGGATCCAAGAGTGGGGATATTCTGAGAACGTCGGCCATATTGAAATGCTTATTGGTGATGCCTTATCTTGATGTTAACTTAGAAAGCATGCTCTATGAGATATTTACAACATTTATATAATCCACCAACAGATTTTTTGCTAGATTACCTGATTCAAATCACTCTTGGTTGATTTGGATGTCTGCTCTGACTCAAGTGAGGCTAAAAAACCAGATGCCTGAGGGTTTTGTATGGAAGAAAAACCATCTCATTGGAATCTGCCTTTTTCGGTAACCCGGATTTTAAACACAGATTTTTTTTTTAACACATTGAATTCCTTATGCTTAATTTATATCTGGTAAAAATTTGCCTGCAAAAATTTCAGCTGCAAATAGGTTTACGTTTTGGTGAGATCAAGACAAAGCAATCTCTTGCAGTTGGGTGCTGTCTGCCTATATACTGGTATGTGAAGCCATGTATGGCCTATATAACATTTTCACTATTGAGATTTCCTGTATCAAAACCCATTATACCCCATTTCATAGGCTGTTTTGTAAGGGAGGGTAGGGGTCGGAGGGTGAGAGTTGTGGGTAAACTGTTTAATTGTTAGTACCTTGTTTCACACAATTAATCTTTGTATTAATTTCACTTCATGGATAAGGTGTAATATGTATCCGTAATACCCAAAATTCCATAAATAAATCATAAATAAAAAAAGACAAAGCAATCTACACTCGATGCAGTCGAGCAGCTTATAGCCAATGAAATTAGCTCATTTTGTCGCGTGACACAACAGTTGGGCATTGCTTTGATCCAGGCTGAATGAAGCTGGATGAGGAGTTTTTCTTGTTAAATAGATAGGATTACAAAACGTCATGTAGCAACTAATAGACAGCCGTTAGAGTTTTTCATCTAATTGGACTGGGTGAAAAAACTGAGCCGATCACAGCCAATGCAGCACCCCTGTCTGCCAAGGCTCTTGGTTTGATCTGGAAGAAGCAGCTGGTGTCAAACTTCCTTTTTTCTTCCTGACAAAATGAGCTAATTTCATTGGCTAGAAGCTGCTCGACTGCATCAAGTATAGATTGCTTTGTCTTGATTTCACCAAAAGGTCAAAACGTTTGCAGTCAAATTTTTTGCAGCTGAAAATTTTGCAGGCATTTTTTTTTTTTTTGCAGACCAATTTTTGCAGTTGAATTGTGTTTAAAATTTGGTGCTAAAAAAATTCAGTGTTTGAATTTTGGTGTACAAAAAAAGACAGATTTAAATCAGGTTGTTTTTCTTCCATATTTTGGGGCTAAACCTGAATAATATTAAGAAATAATAATTAAATGAAAGCATTTATTAAGGAAAACAAACCCAGTATCTTCTCGTGATAAAAAAAAAAAAATCCAAACATGATGCTGCCACCACCGTGCTTTGCTATGGGTGTGTGCAGTGCACTGGTCTTTTGGGGATACTCACTGTCAGCTTTATGCCAAACATTTGTACATAAGTTTAAATATTCCATTTGAAAGCAGAAGGTCTGGTCAGACCTTAAATACAAGAAAAGTTTACCAGGTTCAATAAATTATAATATTTGATCTACTTAACCCTTTATAGGGCAAGTTAGCGTTTTTGATCCCTTGCATACCCCTTAGAAATGGATTCCCTCAGTGAGATCTAGAAGCACTAGATCTATATCCAGCCATTCAGCAAAGATACTGCTACATGGCTGTTAGGGATGGGCGATATGTTATCGTGTGCGATATATCGTCAAAGAAATTCCTCATGGTAACAATTTGTCATTTTGCGATAAAAACGATAAACTCCCTCCGGTGACGTATACTGCGCGTGACAGACCTGCAATCCAACTCACGTGCGACCCATGCGCAAACAACAAGCATGGCGGAAGGTGGAGGAGACGTGCCCCAAGACCTGGTTCCTAAAAGAGGCTCCAGCTCCATTATCTGGAACTGGTTTGGATTTAAAAAGTCTGATACGGAGCAGAAAGTTGTAATATGCAAAGTTTGCAGACAACCTGTGACGACAAAGGACAGCAACACTACCAATTTATTTCACCACCTAAAACACAAACACAAACCGGAATATGATGCTAGTCAGAAGATGCGCTGCGATGCAGCAGAAGCCTCGACTTCGAAAACCTCTGTTAAGAAACCGACTGCCACTCAAACAAAACTTGCCGACGCGTTTGCTCACTCCACACCATATGACAGCCAAAGCTAGCGATGGAAAGAGTTAACAGAGGCCGTCGCGTTTTGCCTGGCTTAAGATATGTTGCCGCTTCAATCACAGATTGAGAGGTATTTCAGTTTTTATATTCTTTTTAAATTTATTGAAATTATTTATTTTTATTTCATTGTTTAGCATGCTGACGATCCTGCTAGTCTTATTTGTACATTCTTGCACAAAGAAGTATTTCAGGTTTTACATGTTTGTTGGAATTTATTGAAATTATTTATTTCTATTTTAGTATTTAGATTTTTCAGTTTTTTCCCCTTTATTTATCATGCCATTTGCACATTTTTGTAGCCCAACAGCAAAAAAAGGTTGTTACAGGTTGATATAACATTTGAATTTTATTTTTAGTGAAGTGAGTGTAATGTATGTTAGAACTTGCACTGGTATTTATTTATCCAATATATGGCATGTTCCAGCATCTATTTATATTAGGAGGTGATTACTGATTAGTTTTAATTTTCAGTGAAATACTTTTAAGTTCTGTTTCCCAATTTATCAGGTTGAATTTACAGTTGCAGTACTTTGCAACTTTTATAAGCCAAGTTATATTTGCTGTGTAGCATTTAAATAAATGTGAAATTTGTTCTCATATTTCAGGCTTGTTTGATTGGTTTGATACATTAGGCTGATATTGTGTTTTTGTTGTGTTTTTTATCGTCACTTATCGTTATCGTGGTAAAACCTAGAAATTATCGTGATAAATTTTTTAGTTCATATCACCCATCCCTAATGGCTGTACATCAGTGTTTGAGTGAATGACTGAATCTAGTGTAAAGCACTTAGAAGTCTCCTGACTTGAAAAGGTGCTATGTAAGTACAGGCCATTTACCATTTTATATCTTATTTTGGTATTTGACCAATTAGATGAGCCCTTGAATGATTTATTATCTACTGTAAGTTGGAAAAAACAGTTAACAAGTCAAGAAAAAAAAGGTGAAAAGCTAATTGAAAAGTTAAAAAGCCTAGTTAGCAATTATGTTCAGCTTTATAAACTAAAAAATGTAAGTGCCAGTATCAGCATTAATGCTTCTAAGGTTATGTTCACTGTTAAGTGAATTTACACTTAATTTGAGTGGGTAAATGAGATTGTTTGCCAATGGAATGAGTATTTTTACTCTTAAAATAAGATAATTTGATAATATGCACTTGAAATAAGACAATGTAATTGTGTTTTCTTATTTTAGATTATAAATTGTCTTTTTAGATTGGCAAATTGTCTCCTTTACCTCCTCAATCCAAGAACAACTGCACTTACTTTAAGAAAAATGACTAAAATCTAAATTTCAATTTTTTTCCAGTGTTGTACCAAAAAAGAAAAAAAATGTGTTTCCTTCAACTCTCAGAGTGTTTTTCATGAATTTCTTAATGACGCACTTGTGTTATTTTTCTTAATATATTCGGGCAAGTTCGTGTTTCTTGTTATTACGTTGATATTCATTTTGAACATCAAAATATTTTTTTTTGTAATGCTACAAAGGTAATAAGGTATTGTTCTGGACTCCAATAACACTATTGGCTTGAAATTTAGATTTTAAAACTATTTCTCTGAGTACCCTATAAAGGATTAGGCTCATTCATCAAATCAAACATATACTTTGAAAATAACATTTAAACTTATACTGCTGTACTGGGAGTATAATCAGCTAATTTATTATTTTAGTTCATTTAATTTCTCTTACAGCAAATGTATTTCTATTATTTCACTTTTATGAAGTAAAATGAGTGCTTGTTTACATTTCCAATGTGTTAGAAAAGACCCCAGCATTATTTGAGAGGTTGGCAGACTTTTCTTTCTGTTGCAACACAGGTGTGAACATGCCCCATGGTGAGCACAGCAGGACTCACCATCACTGCATCTGTAGCGACAGAGTCCATCATCTCCACCGAACAGGTCCAGAGCTGCGTTCAGATACGTGTCGATTTTATGAATCCCGTTCCGGATGGTTTTCAGAGTCATCCTCCAGTCCGGAGTCTCTGCTTCCTGCTTACAGGCAGAAACATCTGGGAAAAGTCCGCAGCAGGAGCAGCAGAGCAAACCCAGCAGGAGAAGCTGGCCGTAGCTGCCGCTCAGGAGCGTTTTCTGACCCATTATCTCAGCTGGAGTCTAAACTCACCTCCCGCTCTGAGGGACATGTCAGTGTTTGGGTCTGCTCATTCCTAGCTCAGCTAAAAACAAACAAAAATCACATCAACGATGCAACGCTTCTATCAGTTATGGCTTTACTTCCGGGTTTAGTGCAATCACGTGATCCTGGAAAAACATCAGGTCTTCTTCTTTTCTATTATGACGGATCGCAAGCAACGTTAAGGTGCATACCGCCACCTACTGTACATGCGTGTGTAGCAACATTACTTTACATCAAATTCTATTTTTAAATTTTGTATTCTGTGAACAAATAAATAATGATTTCCTTAATCTGTGAATATCTTTCATATTACATAAATTTCCCAATATTCCTTTAAGACTCCATTCTTTCCCTGTCCTTCTAGTTATTTTTCTCAATTTCTCCCTTTCATGTTCATAAGGTTCATAGTTCATCAGTACGTGTTCTACATTTTCTTTCTTAAATATAATTTGTCATTTAATTAGGTACGACCCACTCTTAATCTGATCATTATCTTCCCTTCTGTTTCTCTCATTAATGTTTCTATTTAATTCTGATTATTGTACCTTATATAATCCTCTTCCTTTCTTATCTTCATTCCACCTTTTTTGCCATTTTCCCATTTCTTTACTCTTAATAGGCAATTTCCCTTCCCCTTTCCCAAAATTAATTGTAATGGATATTATTCCCTCAAAAGGCCTTTTTGCTAATGTATCTGCTTTTTCATTGCCTTTTACACCATCATGTCATGGAACCCAACATAACCAAATATCAATGCCACCCCTATATAATCTAAATAGACTGTGCTGGATTTCTAATACTAAATCTTTTCTATCATGTCCTTCTCCCTGAATACTTTCTAAAACTGATTTGGAATCTGTACAGACCACCACCCTGTTTCTTCTCCTTCTTTTTCTTCTTCTTCTTATGTTTTTTTTATTGGCGGATGGTAACCAACTTAAGGTGCATTCAGTGATGTTAGAGGGAAGTTATTAATACATACCTCAATGGTATGCATGAATCTACATATTATCTATCAATCAATATCCATAGAAACTCACATATAAAGTAGTATGTGTGTATATGCACATGCATACACACACTTATATTCTTACTTTAAATCCGATTAAATAATCTAGTGTTTTTTTAAATCTAATTAACAGATTTCCAGCAGAATTAGATTTACTTCCTTAAAGGCTTATCATCGAAAATCCAATTTTTTTCCTATTTAGTGTTGATTTTAAATGCTGACATTCCTGTGAATACTCATTACATTCCATTAATACATGTTCCACTGTTTCCATCTGATTACAGTGATTACAAGTCCCTGTTTCATGTTTCCCTAATCTGAAAAGAGAACTATTAAGTCCAGTATGACCAATTCTTAGTGGAAATATGACTACCTCTTCTTTCCCCTTTCTATTTGTAAAACTATCAACCCCCACAGTCCTTTGAATTTTATATAGATCTCTCTGTGTCATGATTATCCCATTGTTCCTGCCAAACCTTACAGATTTTATTCTAAATTATGGATTTACCCTGACTTTTGCTTAAAGGAATACTTAAGTTAATAATATCTGGTTTAAGGCCTGTTTAGCTAATATATGTACTTATTCATTTCCTTCTATGCCTACATGAGCAGGAATCCAGACAAATCGAACAAAACATTTATTATATAGCTGAACTAATAGGTGATATATATCTAATAATAAATCTAATCTACAAGACTTATGAGATTTGATACTTAAGAATGCAGCTTTGACTATCTGATGCAATTATATTACTTCATATTTCCCTAACATTATCATCTCCTGGGAAGAAAAAAAATAAGCAAAGAGGCCACAGTCTAACCTTTAAATAAACTTTATTTACAAATACAGAATATACAATTGCAAACAGTCTTGATGAGCGGGATAACAAATCCACAGGATTCCATGACAAAAAAAGGAGAGATAAAAAAACTAAATAAAAAAGAATTTACAAATTAACTGCATCACTTAGGGTTGTAAGTTTCACAGCTTTAGAGTTGGTGCATATTTTTAAGGAGTCCAAAAAACAGTGAGGTTGGATTTATTTTTAGCAAATTTACAGTCATGTATGTGGATGTTCACCAACAGAATAAAAAAGTTTTTAAGATATTTTTCCCCAGACATACTGTTATTGGAAATACCAAAGAAAACATGTTTGACATTAAAAGGGATAAATATGTTAAATTCCCAACTAAAGAAAATCTTGAAGTCACTACAAAACATTTTATAGAAAGAGCAAGAAAATAAGTGGGTTAATGTTTCTTGATCGATGTGAAAAAATGACCAGTGAGGATCAATATTTGGAAAATATTTATTCATTTTCCAATTAACAAGGTAACATCTGTGTAGAATTTTAAAGGACACCTCCTGTACTTTATTTGAGAGAAAATACTTTCTTGGCAAAAAACATGTATGTTCCCACTCAATATCTGAATAAAGATTGTTCCAAAGAAAGATTGATGCAGGTTTGCTGATAGCATTCCTCTAGATGATTTCTCTAATTTGTATATTTCTAGCTTTAATGCTAAGGAACGGATCTGAATTACCATTAAATAACTCTGGAAATCTATGATATTGGACATGGGCTCTACCTGAGGTTGATATAAGAAATTTCAAACCTGGTGGAATAGCTCTGAAAACAACCACAAATTCTTTAGGTGTCACAGGGAAATTATATTTATAAAGAAATTCACCATAATTAAACAGCTGATCATTAATCCATCCAGTTTTTAAGAAATATGGATTTATGCTTGAAACTTATATTTTAGTTATTCCAAATACAACAGTTATGAAGGGAAAAGTCCTGTTTTTAAATTAATGTCCAGGATAAAAGTAGCTGGTCACACTCAAACCGACGAGGTTTCGTCATCTCACGCTTGTTCAATGCGAACTACATTACCCATGATTCACAGCGGCAGTTAAAAATGGATCAAAAGCTCAACGTGGAATCTGACTGTTGGAATAGTAGGGGGAGGTGCTTTGAAATCACGCGTGGGGTTATGAGTTCAATCTATATTTCATGGAGATCTAAGTTTTGTTGTTTTTTTTTAAACCTGAACAACAGGTTTAATAATGACAAAAACGGATTAAATTAAACTGATTGTTGAAAGTTTGCAACAGCACCATCTGCTGGATGGATAATTTCAAGGAATTTCTGTGGAACAACATTTTAACAGCCCATCAAGCTTAACCCCTTGAACCCTACGGACCCGCCGGCGGGTCCAGCTGCTACATGACCTCGTAACTTTACCAAACCCCCAGTATTGATGTAAAAAACATATTTGGCACAGTTTGGTGACATTTATGGATAAATGTGCCAAACTGGCCCCTCCGCCTAAGAAATTTCTCACTAATACCATTCTAAAATAAATATGATTCATCTGATTGAGTCCACATTTTGTATATTTTTACACAACATTTAGATTTAAAAGTCTGTACTACTTTTTTGTGCTATACATAATATTTTGGTAGTGTTTTGCATGTTTATTTCAAAGAAAATTTTGGCGAGGTTCAAAAAATGCAAAATATTTTGTATTTTGTCCCTAATATTTCAGGCAGGGTCAAAGCTACAATGGTGCTGACACCAGAAAACCATTCTATGACATCTTACCTTTACAGATGTACCAAAAGTTTCTTCTTAAATCTAATAGCTTTGAGGCTATAAGTTATTTACTTTTGTGTGTTTTTGTCAGGTAGAAATTTATTTATACCCCCTTAGGGTGTAAGAGGTTAATATCAAAGAAAAGAAATTAAACTAAATGAAAAAAAAAAAAAAATTAAGCTGATATCAAATATACTTTGTCTCATATTTCCGAATAATAAGTGTTCTTTAAATCCTAATGTAATATTTTCAGCCTAGTAAAAATAAATAGAATAAGGAAGAGGTGGATGGGTCTTAGTGACAGGAGACCCAACTACTTTAGCGGGACTGGAATGGAGGGTTATTCAAAGCCCAACCTTGAACCAGTCTGCCTATATTTTCTGAGGCATTTTCATGCATCTGCAGTTGACCAGATATTTTCTTTTTTAACACAAGATGTTTGAGAGTGAAAATAAAAGACCATGTTTCCAGGCGCCACCAAACACAGATTTTCTGTATTCAACAGCTCATTTTGAAGTCCAGGTCATATTCATTTAGCTGCAGAAATGCACCAAGCTGCTGTCGTGTGACGGACTGATTCCCAGGAGGGAAGTTTTCATTTTTCATAAAACTTTATAGATGTGCTTTGCTTATTAATTTACCACTGCGTCCTAGAAGAATCACCTGTGGCAAAATAAGCGTCCCTGCTGCTCTTACACTGCTTAGAAAGCTGACCATAAAAAAATCAAAAATTAAGATTGTGTTTCACACAAATAAACAGTGAGGTGTAAAGTGTTTTCAGTGAGTGAGGTGCTGTATCTAAAACATTCATCTGATGTAGAGAAACATTAATCCAGTCTACAGTACCAGTTTGACTTTATTTTAATGATCAGTCCAGCAGAGAAATATTCTTCTAGTTACTTAACTTAGTGGCAAAATGTTAAACATTTGGAAATGAAAGAACAGCTTTTTGTGGATGAAAGTGCCTATGTTCACTGATTTTGTTTCACCCTAAACCGTTTCCTTTTCTCCATCGAGAGAAAAGAGGAAGCCGTCTGCTTCTTTTGCTCCTCTGCGACGTCGATCTGACTGAAGAGCGTCTCATGATGAATGCGCTGTTTTTTTCCCCCATTGTGTATTGAGGATGATGCAGGAAGCCAATGTTCTCTCTACTTAATCTCTACAATCAGGTGTCTCTTGTTTTTCTGGTTACCAGCAAATCAAATATATATATATAAAAAAAAGGAATATTCAACAGTGCAGAGTGGCTCATCTGGATGCAACAAGGCGATTCCTGGGAGCGAGCTGGAATGACGAGGAAGAGCCGTTCACAGGATGGGATATGAGGTGTGGGACGTTTTTAACCTTAAACAGGCCTTAAATAATTTAATAATCCTTTGCTTCTAGTGTAAAGCCTTTGTTTAAAAAACAAACAAAAAACTTAGACATCTATTCACATGTTCTACAAGCCCTTCAACTCATCCGCCTCTAAACAGGTTATTTAGTCTGTCCAGCTCCTTGCAGTTGTCCATGGTCATGAGGTCTGCCTTCTTCCGCATGCGGTCGTCTCTATAGACCTTAGCAGCATAGAGCAGGTCTGTTTCTGATAAAAACAAGCACAGAAAAACAGAGTAAGAGACAGAAAGAGAGAAAACTATAAAGAATCAACAGTGGTTACTAACTTGTCTGCCTCTCCTTCCAGCAGTTATTCCTGACATTAGTGACGTAGTCCTCTTCTACGTTTTTCTCTATTTGCTTCAGGGCCGAGCCCTTGAACTCCGATTTGAAATCTCGGGTGACGTAATAATCGACGCGCAGGTTCTCAGTCTGTCTCTTTACAGTCTGACCTGTGGACCTGAAAGACACGGAGGACATGGTTTGATCAAATGCAGGTAAGAGAAAGAATTTCTTAGAAAAGAAAACAAAATCTAGTTTTAAGTTGAAGCAGAGAACAGAAACAAAATATCTGCAGAGACTATGACGGACGTTCAGTTAAACTCAAACATATCAGTCGTGAAAAATGGGGGGAAAAAATCGTTTATATTTCGTTTATATAAAAAATTCTTCATATGTTTTCCTCCCAGCAGTCTTAATTTGAGAGCTTATACAAAGGTCGTAATAACATTTCTCCAGTCTGGCTGCTCTTTCATTCACTTTAAGTCCATACCTGGATATCGCTGCATATTTAACAGAATGGGCTTAAAGATGTGATGAAAATACCTAAAATAATAAAAAATAAGATGCATTGACAGCAGATGTGCATGCATCTGAAAGTCATATCTCTGAGAAGAAAATTGGATATCTAGTCAAGACAAAACATAAGTGCCTCATCTTTCAGCCGATTGGCTACTGGTTGCAGCTTTTTTGTTTTCCTGCTGATCTTTTGCTGATCATGATGAATGAACAGAAGGAAGGGCGATTAGAGGGGATCAACAAATGTTATCAAATAGGAAGGAAGGACAGAAGAAAAGAGTCAGGAAGATAGTAAGGAAGGAAAGATGAAAATGGAGAAAAGTTCTTAGAAATGAAGAAATGAAGAGAAGGGAATATTTAGGCAGTGGGGTAGGGAAAAGTCTGGAAATGGTTTCTTCCCATACTCGGATTTCCAGACTTGGAAATTAAACTCCACACTTTTCCAGCCTGCATGGGAATCTAGATTTTTTGAAGCAGCTGATTTGAACATAATGAGGTCCTTCAATAGAAACATTGTGGTTCATGTGTAGATTCTGGTCCACGGTGTGTGTGTGTGTGTGTTTGTACGTACGGTCTGGAGTACAGGCTGTAGGGTGGGGGGGACACCATCATCTGGCTCAGTATCGACACCAAGATCAGAACCACGATGGGCATCAGCTGGATGAACATTGAAAAGCCGCCCTGTGGACAAAAGGAGGACATGTCTACTAGATGGAGGACGATCTGTGGGATATAAATGACTGTGGAGCCATTTCCGTACATCTCCCCGTTCCTCGGTCCTCTCCTGTCGGTAATCGTTGTGGTGGCTGTAGCTGGTCCTGCCGTTGGTGAATGTGTGGTTGCTGGCTGCAGACAGAACATCACAACTGTGGTCAGAAACCTGCAGGGATAAGCTTCTTACCAGACACTCGTACAGCAGAGCCATCCTGCTGGAAAACTTTTGGTTTGGTTCTAAATAAGTACTGATGCCTTTCGATAGGTTTTTAATTTGTCTCCATGGACTGGTCCCTTACAGGAGGGGAATCCGCCCCCAAAGAACATGTTGAAGAGGTCTTCAGGCGTAATGTCGGCTTCGAAGCCTCGGTGGAACTCAAAGCCTCCTCCGTGGGATTGGCTGGGGCTGCTCGGCTCCTCCCCGCCCGTCAGGTCGTATTGCCGTCGCTTTGTTGGGTTGCTCAGCACTGCATAAGCGTTCCCAATCTCTGCAGGAAAAAAACAAAACAAAAGCTTAAACGTTTCGCTAGATGCTGTGATTTCCAGCAGGTTAGGGATATTAGCCAAGAAATGTCAAACTTTGGTACAGATCTGCCCAAATCACACCAATAAAAGTGGATTTGGTAGGGGGAAGACATATCTGATTCAAAACTAAAGGGATTCAATTTGTTAATGTCTTTACAGCTGTTCTTATGCCCACTTCCAATGCATTTTCCTCCAATGTTGTTTCCTTCCGCTCAACTTTCAATCAATATTAATGGTTAAGCCTCTCAGAATAGCCTATATCCTACAGTAGGAAGTTAATAAATGTCAGTCAACATAATGTTCAAGTTAAGATGCATCACTGCCTTGTTTGATGCCAGGACAGACCAGGGTGACTCTAATTGTGAGATGAAAATAAAATGCTCCTGTACAGTAGTTTTTTTGTTCAGTTCCCTGCAGTGGATTTTACTACTAAAGAGGGCAGAGTCTGATCTAAATGCTGGTGAAGAGAAATGCACCCCAAACATTGTCTGGAGTCCATAAGGACAGTAAGTATGACTCGAGTTACTTTTAAAGGCTTCTGTTGCTCCGGGAGCCTGGTTTTTGTCTGGATGGAATTTGAGAGCGAGCTTCCTGTAGGCTTTTTTGAGCTCCTCGTCTCCAGCTTCTTTGTTCACCCCGAGAACTTCATAATAATCCTTACAGCGCTTTATTCTGCAAGACATGGGACAGAAACATCAAGACATGGATTCAAACATCCCTCTTTTTTAAATGTTTGTGAATCTGACCAGAATCAGACCAAACTACTGATCCTTAGAAACATAGATGTTCAAAAAAACTCAAATGCAATAAACTAGAGAAAGCAAAGGCTTCAGGGTTGAGGAGACGTTTTCTAGTTGCCTGGATTCAGCATGCACCGTTAGCATCTCTCACAGCTGCCTCGTGGGAAAAGATAAAGATATACAGGTTCCCATAACGACAGGGAAACAGCTGGGACAAAGGCTTAGGCACATCTGATGAAACCAGTAACCAGCAACACCACGGATGAGCAACGGAAATCCAGCGTTTCCAAGCGAATCCTTCGCCCTTACCTCTTCACACCTTCCACCTGCTCCTCTGTGAAGCTTTTAGAGTCACCTCCAGCAGACTCCTGACTCCCTCCTCCTGCAGGATGGGAACCTGCCGATTCTGAGCCTTCTTTGGGCCTCCTGCGATACGCGCCGTTACCTGCTGAGCTTCCATTCTTCAATAAAGCTTCCAACAAAGCTGGAGAGAACAAGAATCAAGGAAACAATGAACTGAGGGAAACAAAGCAATAAGTTAGCTTTATAGGGTCAACATTTCTATTTACTGAGTCCAACAGACAGATTTTATTTCTCTAGTAATCGTGGAACAAATTAACCTTCTAAGTTAGTCAGAGGGACAATGTTACACCCGCGTGTTAGAGAGCAGTCGCTGTAACACTGGGTTTTACCATTAGGATAAAGATTAAACATAGTGTATAGATTACATTTTTAACTGGTCTTAACTTCTAAAATGATTAGGGTGGCTAGCATCATATGGAGCTACATCAGTGATGGTTTACATGAAGGCTGAAAAAGGACTGTAAGATAAATAAACCAAATCTCATTCTATTTAGCTACAAATAACAATATAACATATTAAACAACCTTTATCTTGGGAACTTTGACCCTATATCCAAATAAAGAGGCATAAGGCTGATTTATTCTTTGAAACCAGGTCGTCTGCGTGTATGTTGCGGTGAATGCAGAGACATCCCTGCCCCCTGCCGCAGACACTCTGCTCCACCTCTCAAAAATTGTAGGTGACCGCAGACAGTGCCGCAAGACAGGAGGCCTCTGATTGGTCAAATCTCCATCCGCTCTACACTATGTGTACTTCCTGTTTGGTACCTTACAGGCTTGTTTTTTGTGTGCGATCGCCTTTGTGGAAAACGACTCGTGAAGATGGACCAGCTAGAAGAGTGAGGTGTGCAGCTGAAGAAGCAACAGCTTTGTCTGACTGTCTGACTATTTGCCACTTCGTTTCAAAGAATTACACGGTAACCGATGTAGTTTACCGTGTAACCGTGTAGTTTAACCACATTAAAAACTCTGTTTTAATGTGGTTAAAAGGTGCTATTTAGGGGGTAATTAAGGACAGGGGATAATTATTTCAGTTTACAAACACAAAGTTCATTCTGCATCCTTGTTGCTAGGGGTGTGAATAATAATCGTTTTGTTTCGATGCATCGATCCAACAGCCGATAATCCGATGCATCGACATGTCTGCAAGAGTATCGAATCATTTTTTTTTCTCCTCCGGTCTATTTTTATCCATTTGCTCCTGGACGTAATTCTGACTCCTGTGCTGTGGTGGCGCTAAACTTATTTTGCCCTTCTACCTCGCTTCCTTTAGCCACTACCCTCTTTCTGCTTGTACACACACACTCGCGTAAACAGTAGCCAAGACAGACATAGTGAATGAAGTACAGGCCTATTTTTTGTTACCACCTGTTGGTAGTGCACTTTTGCATTAATTGCACTGATTTGGTTGAGTGTTCTTATTCTATAGTGTGTGTAGTACAGGCCTATTTTTGGTACTTAATCCGCTAGTGCACTTATGCACTCATTGCAGTATTTACTGATGCAAGACCTTCTAGAGTCTGTAACACAGAGGCATTATGATTCTTCAGTGAATGAGGTTTTAACAGGCCTAGGTGGAGTAAAACTTTGCTACTTCTGTTATTTAATGTTGTTTCTCACATAAAATGAATAACGATATAACAGCTTTCATTGATTTATTTCAAATTTAAAACATTGTCTAGTCTGTAAGTTTAAGAAAAAAAAAATATAAAAACGAATTAATTGAATTGAATCATATCGTGGTGTATTCTTGAGTATCGAAAATAATCAAATTGTTGGGTCAGGAAATTGACACTGAATCGAATCGCCATGATGGGTGTGATTTACACTAAATCACAGGATGTCTCTAGATGATTACTTTTGCAAACCCCACTAACAGGAGCGGCTGCTCGACTGTCATGCTTTCCTTGAGGATATTTCCGCATAGTTACCAATTTTCTGAGGTGGGCACTGAGGAAATTCTGTCCGTATGGATGCCATGCAGAGGGGCGCAGAGCCCAAATTTACATAATTTGGTAGCATGAACTCAATGGACGCATAAATCAAAGCATAAATCAAGCTTTGCGCAATTGCCGAAAGTAAGTCCAGACAGGAATTTTACTGAGTTTTATCAAAGTGGCTAAATGATTCAAATACAACCTTTTACATTTTAAAATTTTTATTTTGGCATCAAAAGGTCATGAATGTTACCGTTGGACACTCAGCCCTGTTAAAGGCTTCCTCAACAATATTTGACAATAGTCTACTTAGCCGCTCCGCCCACATCTCCAAAACGAGTTGTTTTGATATCTCTCCATACGATGGGTCAACATCAGGTTTATAATAACTCTCTCCCCTTGTGTTAAACCCACCATGGATGGAGCTTCGAGCCAAAACATAGAAAAGTGTCACTGCGCTTTAGGCTGGACAGCTTTGAGAACCTCGGCCAGCATCAAAGTAGATTCACTAAGTGTTTAGTCCAGTAACATTATAAAAATCACATCCATCAACGCATCTGATGAACAGGAAACACCAGTTAGTTAATTAGACTTTGTGCACTTTAAACTCAATGCTAACATGATGTTGGGCTAGCTAAATGTGGGCAATATAACAGTACTGTAATGCCTCGTTTTTCAGTAGCAATGAATTTATGTTGCTTACAAGCCATGGTTAACAGTCATAATAAGGGATATATTCAAGGCAAACATTTGTTAAAGTTATTCAATGGCATTCAAACACCTTCATGAAGCGTATCCCATTTAGTTCAGTAGCTTCACTAGTGAAGACAGCGTTGCAGTAAAACCAGGCCTCCTTCGTCCCGCTTGGAAAAACAACCAGAAAACAATGCCTATGTAAATACCCAGTCATCCTCAGATATTTGGGAGCTCGAACTGCAATCCTGCCCCTCTGTTCAGAGTTCACCAAGAAATAAGTCAAACTTCAGGACAAGTTCATATTTTGTTATGCAAAAAGAAATATTATCATAGATTTGCCTTTTAGGTTTTAGGTCCATTTCTAAGGGGCATGCAAGTGATTAAAAACTGTAACTTGCCCTATAAAGGGTTAAGGGTCCCAGTCAATTTAAACCACCTCACTGTAGAGACTCTGGCTCATTAATAAAAATAAAAGTCATACTTTATATTATACATACGTATGTTATAGATTTGCCTTTTAGGTTTCCTCCAATACATCTGGTTTGAACTTTTTTGCATATATGTTTCACAGAAACCCAGGTCCCTAAGGATAAAAGTCGATTTAAACCACCTTGCTTTAGGGACTCTGGCTCATTTATAAATATAAAAGCCTTAAAAAGATAGAGTTGAATGTATAACTGTGGAATGCCTTTATATTTTAAAATGAATGATCTGCCAATAAATATACTATTGACTAACCAGTATTGATGGTGGAAGTGGGGGGGGGGGCTCTTGTTCAAAACCCAAATTAATCATTTGATAAATGCAATGATAATAACAAAAAAGACACTTATTTGTAGCGGAGGAGTATTGCTTAAACCTGAGCCTTTAAGTTGGTGGACAGAAGGTAGATAGAGATGAGTGGCGATATAATCTAAAGGTTAAAACCTAAAACTAACAGAACCAGTCTGCAGTGGCATCTTAAAAGATTCCTGAAAATTATCAGATTACCACTGTCACCATTGCAGGGCTTTAACTTTCAAAGATTTATTTTAAAATGGAAAATCTCAGTGTCAAGGTAAGCCATCAGTGATTTATCTCAACGGCATTACACAAACCCTAGAATCTATGTGTATTTCCTGGACAATGTAGATCTTTAACTTTGTTTGTTAGATAACAGAGTTAAAAACTAAAACAAAAGGAGAAAAAAAAAAAAAAAAAAACAGCAGCTTTCCTGTTATCAGCTTAAAAAAAATCTGTAGCCACAATGAACTGTAGACATTGCTGTACTTCTAAATCTAGGTTTCCCTCTCATGTCTCTTTGCTTCTTCCATATTTTCTTCTGTTGTGTTAGGAGAACAGGTTCACACCCTGGGTTTAAACCAGTGAACTTTTAACAAGCAGCTAAACGAATGACAACCTTTTCCAAAAATCAATAATTTGCTCAGAGAATTAATGCAGATCTAAACCTACATCCCCTCAGTTTGGCCCCAGAACCAGGACTGGAGGGCCAACATTGGACTGGTGAATCATGCTGTATGCAAATGTGTTGATGCCCTGAATACCAGTATGTCCTAGTTTACAGATTCTATCACCTGAAAGCTGTTGCATCTGTCAAAGATTAAAATACAAACTCACAACTTTGTGTTTTTAAATAACTTCCACCGAAGTTGTTTTACTCCGAATTTTTTTTCCTGCATTGAAGGAGGTCCAGTTGGACCCTAGAAAAGTAAATCTACCTTTAAAAAAGCAGGTTAATAATCAGTGAAAATTGATTCTGTTTAACCGGATGCATCTGCTGACTGTTTGTGGTTTTGCAATTTCCTGTGAGAGACATTTTTTTTTTTAAATCTTTCTATAAATGGATGAATTTACAAAGAACGGTAGATATCTCAAGCAGACCTATCAAGATAATTTAGACCAGGGGGTCTGAAAGCTTTTGTTTTTTTAAAAAGCCATTATGCTTTTAATAAAAGTTGTTTAGAGACACAAAATATTACACCCTTTTAATAAGAAAAAAAACAATGTTTTATTTTTGTTAAATATCGTCCATAGGAAATCTAAAACATCTAAAACAACCAACATCTCATTCGTATTTTTAGCTTTTAAAGTCGTAGTGAAGCGGCTGTTCCAAACGTTGCATTTCCAGATTCTCCCGAGTGGTGCCTGACTTTACACAAGTGAATAAAGTGAATGTGATTGGTCGATTATCAAGAGGGCAGGATTGTTGTGTCGGAAGGTTCGCAAGCACGTTTGGTTGTGGCCGGTGTCTCGGAAGCTTCTTGCTAACCAGTTAGCAACTTAGTGCTAGTAGGTTCCCAATGGGAAATTAAATTGTGACCAGTGGCACTAAATTGGTGACTTAGAAAAGACACTGTCAAGGAACGCTATGGACAGCGGAAACATGCAAGAGGAGGAGAGTTTTGAGTCGGAGGTCGTGGATGAGTCTCCTCCGTCATCCATTTTGTATTTAGAGGAGGAAAGCGGGGATGAAGATGTTGTGGAAGAGGACGCCAGGGCAGCAGAAGCTTGGTTTGGTGTAGAAGGCTTACAGCCGTACATGTTTGAGCCCTTGCCTCGCAACGCTGCCAGTTCTGTTAGCTCTACGCCTGCTGAAGACACAGACATCCATCCCCGTGAACACTGGGACGGAACTCAATGGGAAAGGAAATGATTGCCATTTCTTATTTCAAGGGTTGCGTATATTAGCTGCAACTTGAATCAAGATGAAAAGAGTTGATTGACAGATGACCGTTGATATATGATTGGCTGAATTTAGGTGTTCAAGCTGACGTATAACTAACTGGATTAAGATAAACAATATATATACAGTATATCCAGGTATATACAGTATATCAAGATAAATAATATGATTTCCCTATGACTTAAAAATTATGGAAAACACGAACAATTCATTAAGATGAAGCATGACTCATAGAGTTTATTAGGTATAAATTAAAAAAAATACAACACACATTTCCAATCTTATTAAGAAAAATTGCTCTAAAAGCATATTTCTTTTTTTTTTTAACGCCATTCTGTTCTGAAAATTGAATTCAAATATTCTTTATAAAAACACTACAATTTCCGAGACTGGTATTTGTTATAATAGTACATTCGTTATTTCTTATACCACGTTTAGCCACTATTTAGATCCATTGTAGAGCGTCCAAAGAGCCACATGCAGCTTCCTTTTCCCATCATTCTTATATAGACCAGAAAACATTTCATTCAAATTTCCTAATCATCTGGACAATGCTGGGTAGCCTGCCCCTCACAGTTACCCAGGCTTATCATTAGAAATACAAACAGCTGGGCCCCAGGGCCTCCAGGCCTGTGCTAACTCTGTTTCCCTACTTGTGTCCTGGATTATTAGCTCCAGCCTCAGAGCTCTCTGCGGGTCAATCACTCAATTAAAGGATTGACTCTGAAAGGAACTGTCTACATCTGTCAGCTAGCAGCGTTACACAACTTCCTCATATTAGCAAGCATCAGTTCATTAGAACATTCTATTTTTAAAGTCAAAATAGTTTTAAATTATAGCCCCTGAACACATTGTTTGACCAACAAAGATGAGGGGGGAAAAGTCGAAGCTGAGAAGGACAAATCTTTGACTGGTTTACTTCATTAAAAGTGTCTCTTTACACTGTTTTCCTCTGAGCTAGGCTAGGTTAGCTTATAGGCCAACGGCTTTATTAGCTAACAGTTATCCCTGTGGCTAGATTTGTTAGAGAATGTATAAACGTCTTTCTTATTTTACTTTAGCATATGTACATATAAATATGCGCTTTATGGTGTATTAGAAGGAAGTACAGGGAAACGTCCCAGAGAACATCAGCTTCATGCTAGCAAGACGGCGGAAGGATCTAAAGTTAGCCTCTTCCTCAGCACACCTAGCCTCACCTTTAGCTCTGTCAGTCGGGTACAGCTTCTCCGCCTTGTTCAGGAACTTCACAGCCTTTTCTTTGTCTCCTGCCTCAAGGGCTTTCGTGGCGATGTTGATACATTTTTCGGCTTCGTCTCTGTTCCCTTCCATCTTCTGCTATTCCTCCTCCTCCTCCTCCCTCCGCGGTCAGCTGATTAACTGAAACCACGTGGTGCACAGAAACTGACAGGTAACACCGTGGACATCATGCAAGAATTAGATCTGATATGTGTGTCTATGGGCGCATTTTTCACAAGAAAACCCATACATAAGTACGGAAGAGTATTATTATTATTTTTATTATTATTTTAAACTGTATTGAACAAAAAACATTATTTTACATTTTCAAGTAGGAATCTCCACTTTTCTTTCTTACAAAAAAATAAACATACACAGGAGATCAACTTAACTTGTGCAAGGCAACAGAAATAAATAGATTTATGGAATGAAATATTAACATCTTTTGTGGGAGATTTTTAAATTTTTGTTGAGTTTTAGTTTGAACTTTGAGTGCATTTAAAAAAACAGCAGTATTAGAATAAAACTGAATTTAAAGAATATCCAATCCTAAAGCGTGCCGTGTTTTTTCTCTAAGGAACTGTGACTGAAGTTGTTCTTTGTACAAATGTAAACTTAAGTGTTTCAAAATTATGATTCAAATATCAAAAAAGAAAGCAGAAATGAATGCAGAAAGTAGTTTTTAAATAAAGATTTTTAAGTTTAAAAATTCACGCTTACATGGGCCTGTGTGGAAATTGTGGAAGACCATTTCTGCCCCTTGAAGGTGAAAAAGTTAGATGTCACGCCAATAATGAGATGTAGAGTCACAAATTATAAGTTTCAAAATCCTATTTCAACTTTTTGAGTCATAATTATGAGTTACAAAGTATATCATAACAGAGAGTTTAAATCTAATAATTATTATTTTGAAAGTCCATAGGGCCTCTTAGTAGCAACAGCTGCTATCATGTGTTTGTGATAAATAACATCTTAGAGTCTTTTAAAGAGCTATGGAGAAAATGGGCACACTTATCTTTGCAGAATTGTTGTAAGTCATGATTGCATGAATAAGATCAAGAACTTCGGTCTTAATTTCTCCTTTGTTTTCCGTCAGCCATTCAGAGGTGGACTTCAGATTATTGTCCTGCTGCAGAACTCAACTTCATTCCATGTTGAGGTTGAATATTCTCCTCCAGGATTTTTCGGTAAACACGTCTCTTCCTCCAGGTTCTGAAGCAGCATAACTACCCCATATCGTTACACTACCAGCTCATATTTTATTGCTGATATGTTGTTTTTTCTGAAATGTGGTGTAACATATTTTCCCAAAAGGCTTGGGGTTCATTAAGATGTGTTCTGTAAAAACTGAGACCAGCTTTAACGCTGATTTTTTTACCCAGCAGTGGTTTTCATCTCAGGCTTTTGCCAAGCAGCCATTTTTGTTCAGCATCTTTCCAATTGCAGGGGCATGAACCTGGACTTCCACTGAGGCAGTAAGGCCGGCAGATCTTAGGTTGTTGTTTTTTTTTTTTTTGAGATCTCATGGATGAGTTTCCTCTTTGCTCTTGGGGTAATTTAGATCAGTTGGCCACTACTGGTGAGGTTCACAGCTGTTCTATGTTTTCATTTAGGTTTGCTACAGTCCAAAGCTTTAGAAATGACTCTGTGACGCGTTTTTAATCCTCAAGTTCCTTCTAATTTTTTCCTGAATTTCTTTGTATCTCAGCATGATATCTAACCTTTGCAGATCTTTTTGGTGAACTATATTCTTCTTCTGTCTTTTTGATGGCAGCTGCCATCCGTCACGCGTTGGATTACTGCCATCTTATGGATTCCATAGTAATGACTTAATTTTTTAATTCTTCTGATGAGACCAGCTTTAAAAAACTAAAAAATTAATATTATTAATAAATAAGGGCGTGTAGGTGGCGCAGTTGTTAGCATGCACGACCCATGTACAGAGGCCTTAGACCCCTCTAGTGTTCCCTCTCCAGGCTTTAGTCCTCGACGCGGCCGACGAGGATTCGAATCCGACCTGTGGTCCTTTGCCTCCTGTCTCTCCCCCTCCCTCGTACTCTCTTTACTGTCAGACTACTGTCGAAAAAACAGTGCGGTAAAAAATAAATAAATAAATAAATAGAAATATACATTTTCCATACTTCATTATTCAACTGTGCCCCCATATCTACAAACGTCAGCTCCCCAGCAAAACACAATTCAATTCAATTTCAATTCAGTTTATTTATATAGCGCCAAATTCACAACACATGTCATCTCAAGGCACTTTACAGTTCAACCAGATCATACAGTCAAATTGATACAAAGTTTTCTATCTAAGGAAAACCAGTTGATTGCATTGACTCATTGACTCAAATACAATCCCCCACACTAAGCATGCTTGTAGCGACAGTGGAGAGGAAAAACTCCCTTTTAACAGGAAGAAACCTCCAGCAGAACCAGGCTCAGTGTGAGCGGCCATCTGCCGAGGCCGACTGGGGTTCAAGGAGACAGAAGCAGAGATACAAAAAGCAGCTGTAAAAGGCGGCCCCGTCCAGGAAACACACAGCCAGGCAGACGAGCTCCAAGGCAGCTCCCATGCCAGAGGACGAAGAGAGCACATCCACTCAGTCACGGTCAGAGAAACAGGACCACACTGGAAAACAGGCCGATCTCCAACATCTATTAACAAGGGTGTTGATAGAAGCAGCACAGCTGATGTTTTTTTCCAGGATGACGTCACAGCCAAACAGGAACAGACGAGGCAAAGCTACTCTGAGGAAAAGCAGAGAGAGCAGAAGGTTAGAGATTGAACTAACAGATTCTGCAGAATAGGAGAACAGAGAGAAAATGAAGCAGAATGATGAAATGGGGGTCCCTATGTCCTCCAAAAGTCTAAGCCTATAGCAGCATAACTATAGAGATAGCTCAGGATAACCTGAGCCACCCTAACTATAAGCTTTATCAAAAATGAAAGTTTTAAGCCTAGCCTTAAAAGTAGACAGGGTGTCTGCCTCACGGACTAAAACTGGTAGTTGGTTCCACAGGAGAGGAGCCTGATAACTAAAAGATCTGCCTCCCATTGTACTTTTAGAAATTCTAGGAACCACTAGTAAACCTGCAGATTGAGAGCGAAGTGCTCTGTTAGGAACATAAGGAACAATCAGATCTCTGATATAAGATGGAGCTTGGCCATTTAAGGCTTTATATGTGAGAAGGAGGATTTTAAATTCTATTCTTGATTTAACAGGAAGCCAATGAAGAGAAGCCAGGATAGGAGAGATATGATCTCTCTTTTTCATTTTCATTAGAACTCTGGCTGCAGCATTTTGGATCAGCTGAAGGCTTTTAACTACAGTTTGTGGACTTCCTGATAGTAAAGAATTACAATAGTCCAGCCTTGAAGTAACAAATGCATGGACTAGTTTCTCAGCATCACCCCTGGACAGGATATTTCTAATTTTTGCAATGTTCCTCAGATGAAAGAAGGAAATTCTAGAAACCTCTTTGATATGGGATTTAAATGACAGGTCCTGATCAAAAATAACACCAAGATTTTTTACTTTATTATCTGAAATCAGTTTAATCCCATCCAAATGAAGTGACTGGCTAATCAGTTTCTTTTTCAGAGACTCTGGTCCAAAGACTATAACTTCTGTTTTGTCTGCATTCAGAAGCAGAAAATTAAGAGTCATCCAGGTTTTTATGTCTTCAAGACATGCCTGTAATCTATGTAATGGGTTAGCTTCATCTGGATTTATAGACAGATATAGCTGGGTATCATCAGCATAACAGTGGAAATTAATCCCATGCTGTCTAATAATTCTACCAATTGGGAGCATGTATAAAGTAAAGAGAATTGGTCCTAGCACTGATCCCTGTGGTACTCCACAGGTAACCTTTGAGCGTGTTGAAGATCTATCATTAACATGAACAAACTGAATTCGATCAGATAGATAAGATTTAAACCAGTCTAGTGCTGTTCCTTTAATTCCAACAAAATATTCAAGTCTTTCTAAAAGAATATTATGGTCAACTGTATCAAATGCAGCACTAAGATCCAACAGGACGAGCACAGATACAAGTCCATTATCTGAGGCCATGAGAATATCATTAGTGACTTTCACCAGAGCTGTTTCAGTGCTATGATGAGCTCTAAAGCCAGACTGAAACTCTTCAAAAAGTTCATTATGGTGGAAGTGATCGCAAACTTGTTTGGCAACTACTTTCTCAAGAATTTTGGATAAGAAAGGAAGATTGGATATAGGTCTATAATTGACCAAGTCATCTGGGTCAAGAGACGGTTTCTTAAGCAGAGGTTTAATTACAGCAATCTTAAAAGCTTTAGGTACATATCCCTGTAACAGAGATAGATTAATCACATCTAAAATGGAGGAGGAGATCAAAGGGAATACCTCCTTAAATAACCTGGTTGGAACTGGATCTAACATACAAGTTGAAGGCTTAGATGAAGACAATAATTTTGCTAATTCAGAGAGTTCAACTGGATCAAAGCAGTCTAAACCCGGTTCAGATTCCATGACTACCTCAGGTACAATCGCGGATCGAGGAGTGCTTATGATCTTTTTTTTAATAAGATCAATCTTATTTATAAAGAATCCCATAAAATCATTGCTGCTAATAGCAGGTGGAATGGACGGTTCAACAGAGCTATGGCTCTGGGTGAGTTTGGCAACTGTATTAAAAAGAAATCTAGGATTATTCTTATTCTCCTCTATTAATGAGGAGAAGTATGCTGCTCTTGCTTTACAAAGGGTCCTCTTATACAGCAGTAAACCATTTTTCCAGACTAGGAAGGACTCTCGCAGGCCTGTGGAGCGATATTTTCTCTCCAGTTTCCTAGCATTTTGCTTCAAAGTACGCAGCTCTGCATTAAACCAAGGAGCAAGCTTTCTATTTTTAACGGTTTTCATTTTCAAAGGAGCTGCGTTGTCTAAGGCAATACGCAGAGAACTAGCAACCCCATCAACAAAATCATCAACCTGTGAAGGGGAATAAGCTAAGCTTTTGCACTCTGCAGCACTGCTCAGTGACACAGAGCAGAGAGAAAGTGAAGCAGATTCTTTAAAATTTATAACTGCAAATTCTAATCGGAAAGATTTCCTTTTAATTTCATATCTACTGCCCCAAATAAAAACATGTTCTAAGAGGGCTCCATTTAGGAAACAATGACCTGCTCTTATTCTATTTATCATACCTCTTCCCTTCTATTCATTACTCTATTTCTCGTAGTCTCAACAGTTTTCGTATCCTATATAAATGTCTTTCTTTTACCTCATTTTCACACCTCATCTTCCATCTTCCAACATTTGCCATCAGATTTTGTGGTATCTGTATCCCCATATATTCTTTCTTAACTTTGCTAGCCACCTTACCTGCTCTTTCATTTCCAGAGATACCAATAAAACAGGAGTCCGCACCATTACTATATTTTTTATTTTGTTTACATATCCTATGGTGGATAAATAGAATTTCATTCAGGGTACTCCGATGGTTATTTGTATTTCCTGATTCATGCACTACATGTGACAGGCGATCGAGGACCAGCTCTACCATATTTGAAAATAAATAAAGAAATAAATAAATGCTGATGGGTTGACCCTTTAAGACATAGCTCTTCCTCATTGGCATAATGAGGCAAAAATGCAGACAGAAATCTAAAAACCACAGACAGAAATAAATAGCATTGAAGAAATAAATAGGGGAAAAAAAATACAAAAGAAGAATAAAACAGACGAAAATATTATAACATGCACATAAATAAATAGTAAAAGAAGTAATCAATAAATAAAGTTTCTAATGGAAAATAAATAAATAAGGTAATTATTACAAACCCGAATAAATAAAGAAGTTAATTAAAGAGATATATACATTTATGTCTCACTGTTTAATTTAATTTCTACCTACATTTATTTGTTTATTATGTTTTTGGGGGGCAATTAATTGTATGCTTATTTATTTATTGAGTATTTATTTATTTATGCATTTAATTTTAAATATGGCAGAGCTGATTCTCCACATCAGGCCGGCACAATTTAAGTGATTGCTGATTGAGAACAGGTGTGGCAGAAAAAATCTAATTAGATGTAATAAACCACATGGGGGATCCCTTTTTCCACGTAGGTTTGAATTCTTCCCCTTAATGATAAAAAAAATATTAAAGTATTTTGTATTAACTTGTGTTGTATTTGACTCATTTCTAAAAAATTTTTAGACTTTTGCAAAACACTAGTTTTGGAAAAACACGTAAAGAATGAAAATTCCGGAAGGTGAAAAACACTTTTTCACACCACTGTTTATAGAAATCAAATTAATCCACCCAACTATTTTCAACTGTGCCTTAATATTAATTTAGGTAGTTTAAACTTTTCAGAGCTGGAAATAACATAAATTTTACATGTTACACTAGTTTTAATTTAAGCAAAAGAGAAAACACTTCACTTCTAAACAGATCAAATAAAGTATTAGCAACAGATAGCAAATGGAGGGAGCAGAAATGCATGCGCTTCTCATTATCTAAAGGCATGGCTGCTGAATGCATCGACTTATCAACAAATGCCAATACATTAGAATATTTTGTTTGCCTTTTTATCATGTTTTATGTTTTAGCTATCCAAAAGTGTATTACAATTCTTTGCCATAATTTCTGGCAAGATATGCTAATCATTTTGTGTTTTTTTATTGCAATACTTCCTGAACTTAAGGCAGCTCTTTTATTTCCTGTCTTTCCTTACTGGTTGAAATTATTAATCAAGGTGTGTCTAGCCATTGTCGTCATGGTTACTGAGGTTAGAAACACCTGAATTATCCTGTCCAGGGATGATGCTGAGAAACTAGTCCATGCATTTGTTACTTCAAGGCTGGGCTATTGTAATTCTTTACTATCAGGAAGTCCACAAACTGTAGTTAAAAGCCTTCAGCTGATCTAAAATGCTGCAGCCAGAGTTCTGATGAAAATTAAAAAGAAAGATCATATCTCTCCTATCCTGGCTTCTCTTCATTGGCTTCCTGTTAAATACAGAATAGAATTAAAAATCCTCCTTCTCACACATAAAGCCTTAAATGGCCAAGCTCCATCTTATATCAGAGATCTGATTGTTCCTTATGTTCCTAACAGAGCACTTCGCTCTCAATCTGCAGGTTTACTAGTGGTTCCTAGAATTTCAAAATGTAAAATGGGAGGCAGATCTTTTAGTTATCAGGCTCCTCTCCTGTGGAACCAACTACCAGTTTTAGTCCGTGAGGCAGACACCCTGTCTACTTTTAAGGCTAGGCTTAAAACTTTCCTTTTTGATAAAGCTTATACCGGTAGTTAGAGTGGCTCAGGTTATCCTGAGCTATCTCTATAGTTATGCTGCTATAGTTTACACTGCTGGAGGACATAGGGACCCCCATTTCATCATTCTGCTTCATTTTATCTCTATTTTTCCACTCTGCAGCATCAGTTAGTTCAATCTCTTATGCTCATTATGCTCTCTCTGCTTTTTTTCATAGTAGCTTTGCTTCGTCTGTTCCTGTTTGGCTGTGACAATATCCTGGAGAGAAATATCAGCTGTGCTGCTGCCATCATTACCTTTGTGTATAGATCTTTTAGATTAGCCTGTTTTTCAGTGTAGTCCTGTTTCTTTGACTGTGACTGTTTGGATGTGCTCTCTTCATCCTCTGACATGGGAGCTGGCTCTGAGTTTGTCTGCCTGGCTATGTGTTTTCTGGACGGGGCTGCCTTTTACAGCTGCTTTTTGTATCTCTGCTTCTGCCTCCTTGAACCCCAGTCGGCCTCGGCAGATGGCCGCTCACACTGAGCCTGGTTCTGCTGGAGGTTTCTTCCTGTTAAAAGGGAGTTTTTCCTCTCCACTGTCACCACAAGCATGCTTAGTGTGAGGGATTGCATTCGGGTCAAAGAGTCAATGCAATCAGCTGGTTTTTCCTTAAATAGTAACTTTGAATTAATTTGACTGCATAATCTGGTGAGCTGTAAAGTGCCTTGAGATGTGTTGTGAATTCGCACTAAACTGAATTGAATTGATCAATTCATCGAGTAGAAAAAGACAGGAAATACAAGAGCTACCTTGAGTCTAGGAAGAAGTGGAGTTGTGCATAAAGCCTATTCCAATTTTAATTCAATTCACAGACTGCATCAAATTGATTACACAAAACTACAACGCTGCCTAATTGCACCATGTATATTTTAATCCTCTGAACTTTCATATCAATGTGTTTTTTTTGCACCTTTTTTTTGTCTCCAAAACTGTTTACATTTGATCACTGCTGTGGGGACCAGTTGTTGGTCCCCACAAGAACCTATGAGTCCCCAAAATGTGGCATATTCCTAGGAAATTGTCCCCACCAGGTATTAAAGACATGGCCACACACACACACACATACATATACATACATGTATGTATGTGTATATATGTATAATATATATATATTTATATATATATATGTATAATATATGTATAATATATATATATATATGTATAATATATATATATATATACATAAATATATACATATACATACATACCTACCAGACATGTTCACAAGTCATTTTTTGCAAGTCCAAGTCAAGTCTTAAGTCTTGAGAAGGCCTGTCACATTTATCAATTAATCGCACAATAAATTCTAATCACCTGATTAATTAAAATAAGTGCAATAATTTGCGTGTTTCTCCTTGTGTTTTCATCTCCGTCACTGAGACGGTATAGCTTAAAGGTTACTATTATATCTATGGAATGATCATTATCTTGAACTGGTAAATGAAAAATACAATTTAAAAAAGCACACATGCAATTTTTATTCCAGTTAAATTTTGCATCTTTATTTTTTTGTTTCAAAAACAACAATTTTCTTACAGTATTTGTGGTTATAACTTTTTCTAGTTTTAGGAGTAAATGTCTGCTCTTTTATTTTTAAGTGAAAATGAAGGCTGTGGGGGAAAAAAACAATCACAATCCTGCTTTTTATTAATACATATGAAGTTAGCAACTACAACAGATAAAGAAAAACCCTAAATAAATACCAGGAAAATAACAATTCTTTCATAAAAGAAATATTGTGGCAATAACTTTTTGTAACTTAATGCCCTGGAACAGACAGAACCAACTTGGCGGGCAGTATTTCAAATTCAATTCAGTTTATTTATTACCGTAAGTGCCAATTCACAACATTATTCACAACATATTTTTTTCTCCTCTACGACTGCCAAGAAGTTTTTAAAGCTTGGCTTGTCGATCATGCATGCATGGGCACGGGCGCGCGGGCATATATGTCACGTAGTGAAGTCCTTCAAATGCAAGTCTAAGTCGAGTCTGAAGTCATTAAATATGCGACTTAAGTGCGACTCGAGTACAAACTCGAGTCCCCATCACTGATACCTACACATACATACATACATGCATACATACATATACATACATACTTATATATACACGCCCAGGGGCGGATTTAGGAAATTTGGGGCCCTAGGCAAAGACAGGCACGGGGCCCTCTGAATTGAGAAGACAACCTATAGAACAGACCCATTATACAGATACAGAAATGTTAATAGAATAGAAATTTGAGGATGTCATGTATCTTCAAGTTTGTCTATGTCACTGTAACACAGAGGAAAGAATCTCTCTTTCATATATATATATATACACTCACTGGCCACTTTATTAGGTACCCCATGCTAGTAACGGGTTGGACCCCCTTTTGCCTTCAGAACTGCCTCAATTCTTGGTGGCATAGATTCAACAAGGTGCTGGAAGCATTCCTCAGGGAGTTCGGTCCATATTGACATGATGGCATCACACAGTTGCCGCAGATTTGTCGGCTGCACATCCATGATGCGAATCTCCCGTTCCACCACATCCCAAAGATGCTCTATTGGATTGAGATCTGGTGACTGTGGAGGCCATTTGAGTACAGTGAACTCATTGTCATGTTCAAGAAACCAGTCTGAGATGATTCCAGCTTTATGACATGGCGCATTATCCTGCTGAAAGTAGCCATCAGAAGTTGGGTACATTGTGGTCATAAAGGGATGGACATGGTCAGCAACAATACTCAGGTAGGCTGTGGCGTTGCAACGATGCTCAATTGTAACCAAGGGGCCCAAAGAGTGCCAAGAAAATATTCCCCACACCATGACACCACCACCACCAGCCTGAACCGTTGATACAAGGCAGGATGGATCCATGCTTTCATGTTGTAGACGCCAAATTCTGACCCTACCATCCGAATGTCGCAGCAGAAATCGAGACTCATCAGACCAGGCAACGTTTTTCCAATCTTCTATGGTCCAATTTCCATGAGCTTGTGCAAATTGTAGCCTCAGTTTCCTGTTCTTAGCTGAAAGGAGTGGCACCCGGTGTGGTCTTCTGCTGCTGTAGCTCATCTGCCTCAAAGTTCCACGTACTGTGCGTTCAGAGATGCTCTTCTGCCCACCTTGGTTGTAACGGGTGGTTATTTGAGTCACTGTTGCCCTTCTATCCGCTCGAACCAGTCTGGCCATTCTCCTCTGACCTCTGGCATCAACAAGGCATTTCCGCCCACAGAACTGCCGCTCACTGGATGTTTTTTCTTTTTCGGACCATTCTCTGTAAACCCTAGAGATGGTTGTGCGTGAAAATCCCAGTAGATCAGCAGTTTCTGAAATACTCAGACCAGCCCTTCTGGCACCAACAATCATGCCACGTTCAAAGTCACTCAGATCATCTTTCTTCCCCATACTGATGCTCGGTCTGAACTGCAGGAGATTGTCTTGACCATGTCTACATGCCTAAATGCACTGAGTTGCCGCCATGTGATTGGCTGCTTAGAAATTAAGTGTTAACGAGCAGTTGGACAGGTGTACCTAATAAAGTGGCCGGTGAGTGTATATGTGTGTGTGTGTGCGTGTATATATAAATAAATAAAAGGTGCATGTCAAAAGAAGTGTTGTTACAAATATGACAATTGCTTAAACTACAGAACAGTAAATTATTTAATCTATAATTAATGTGACCCATAACATCCCCAGCTGTACACAATAGCTGCACTTTACTCCGGACGCAGCTGGCGCGACAGAAGCAGCGAGCAAAAGGTCCCATGGCGCGTTTTGAGCAGCAGGCGCAGCTCGTCTGAGCAGCTGAAGCAGCGTGTCGGGCGCGTTTAAGTATCTGACGCGCGTGACGCGCCGCAAACGCGTTGATGCTCGAGATGGAAAAATTTAATTTTTGCTACTCGACGCGCCGCGTCAACCAATCAGAGAAGCTGATCTGGGAGCTGGCTGGGAGAGAGACACAGCGCTGATGACACAGACCGCTCTGATCACTCTTCTGAAACAGTTTATTAACGCCTAAAAAAAGATAAAAATGCTCTTTTGAGACCATTCTTAGTTAAAAAAAACACTGTAACATTTTTTTCCATGATTGCATCATAATGCGTGCAGTATAGGGTTAAAATGCATACATCTGCAGAATATGTTCGCTTTTATTATTCTGGTGCCTGCAGATCAAATTATTTAGATGAAAAACACCTACCAGCTGCCGCGGTGAACCGCAAGGAGGCGACCCGGCCAGAGGCTACTGTTGAAGGGATTCCTACTGTCGGCGCACCGCCGGTATGTGGGGGTCTGAGTGGCTCCGACAGAAATAACATTGGGAGGCAGGATTGTTATCTGGATGAACTGACTGCACTGATGAAGTTTTCAGGTGTATTTTCTCACTTAAAAACATATTAAAACTACTTTATTCCCACTGATCACAGCAAATATAGCTGCAAGGCAGAGAAAGGATAGTGACGCTCTGCCCAACGCGCGTCAGACCCACTTTTGCACCGCGCAGTTGGAGCAGCAAAGCTGCTTCAGTCGCGCGTCAGAACTAATGCTGCGTTCACACCGGGGGCAGCAAAAGCAGCAAAATCGCGTCTGCTGCTTCATTTTTGCTGCTTGTACCAGTGAATTCTGACGCGCGTCTGAAGCAGCTTTGCTGCTCTCGCTGCGCGGTCCAAAAGTGGGTCTGACGCGCGTTGGGCGGAGCTTCACTATCCTTTCTCTGCCTTGCAGCTATATTTGCTGTGATCAGTGGGAATAAAGTAGTTTTAATATGTTTTTAAGTGAGAAAATACACCTGAAAACTTCATCAGTGCAGTCAGTTCATCCAGATTACAATCCTGCCTCCCAATATTATTTCTGTCGGAGCCGCTCAGACCCCCACATACCAGCGGTGCGCCGACAGAAGGAATCCATTCATCAGCAGCCTCTGGCCGGGTCGCCTCCTCGCGGTTTACTGCTGGTGCTGGTAGGTGTTTTTCATCTAAATAATCCGGTCTGCAGGCACCAGAATAATAAAAGCGAACATATTCTGCCGGCAGATGTATATATTTTAAGTTAATTATGCTTTAATAAACTGTTTAAGAGAAGTGATCAGAGCAGTCTGTGTCATCAGCGCTGTGTCTCTCTCCCAGCCAGCTCCCAGATCAGCTTCTCTGATTGGTTGACGCGGCGCGTCGAGCAGCAAAAATTCAATTTTTCCATCTCGAGCAGCAGCGCGTTTGCGGCGCGTCGCGCGCGTCAGATGCCAAAACGCGCCCGACGCGCTGCTTCGGCTGCTCAGACGCGCTGCGCTTGCTGCTCGAAACGCGCCGCGGGACATTTTGCTGCGCCTTGACGCGCGTCAACCATTGACTTTGCATGTAAACTCGCTGCTTCTGTCGCGCCAGCTGCCCCCGGTGTGAACGCAGCATAACTTGTACAAGCAGCAAAAATCAAGCAGCAGACGCGATTTTGCTGCTCTTGCTGCATCCGGTGTGAACGTAGCATAACACACATTAAAGCAATGTTAATACAAAGCTGTAAAGCAGAGTGAGATGTTGGAAATAACTTCCTTATGTTTTTTTAATGTATAACTTAAATTATTAAGGACTAAAACACATAAAACTTATGGATGATTTTACAACATTTAAAAGCCTGAGATTTTCCTGAAATTCAGCATAAAAAACACCTAAATAATTGATTTTTCATCGTTTGTAGCAAATCCAAATGAAATTAGAAATTTACTTTAAAATGACCCATCTTCAATAAGGTAAATAAATACTTATCAATATAGGGGGAATATCCCCTTCAACGGCTTAATACTCACTAGTTGTTCCACTCCACACGATGGATCCTCCTCAACAGGTGCCAGCGTTACCGCTGAGTTTTCAGCTGTTCATGGGTTACTGCTGCTGCTCGCCGCAGTGAAGAAGCCGAACCCCGAAATCCCACATACTCCGTCAGCGCACCGCCCCGCTGCGCTCCAGACCGCCTGCACAAAGCAAAGCCTACATCCTACGCTGTGGCTCCCGTCCGCTCCGCTCTGAGTTCCTTGGAGATCGTAGAGGGCATGCGCCAGATGAACCAGGGTGTCCGCGGATCATTAAAAATAATTAAAATTCATAATTCTTTTTTTAAATCATGGCCTTAATTGGCACTAAAATTAATTAAATATGTTTATCGTGGCATTTATGATTCTTTAATAAAAATGTTTATAAAAACGATTTTTTCAGATGTACTATATCGCTATTAATTTGCGTGAAACTGATCATAAAGCCGTATGTTCGGAAAGGAAGCTCGAGGCGGAGAAAAAGCTAGAGAATATATAAATATACGTGTGTGTGTGTTTGTTTACATACATACAAGTCATGGAACTGTGCTTACAGCTCCTTCATATTTCATGTACACTAATAACTTGTGTACATGGTTCTTGTTGATGGCATTAAAATAATTTCTAATAGCATTAAATTAGAGTCACTCATTCCTGTATAAACCCTGTGAACACTTAATTTAATATGACGTATTAACAAAATCCCCATCTGCCTTCAGCATATGTTCAGTTTCTGCCCAAATATATATATATATTTGTAGATTTTTGTAACGGGGATAACTAGGATCATTTAAAACTGCTTTTTTTGAATGAACTTTGTTTGTCTTCTACACTTCTCTTCATCCATTCCTGTAATGAGAAGTTTCTTTTGAATGGATTTGATTAAACTTTTAGTCCCTATAAAATAAATATTTTGATGGAGATGAGAAATCTGCTTCCTGGTTGGTGAATAACCAATAGTTTGCATCGTATTATTTAATGTATAAAAATTATGCGGTGACGGACGTAGAAGATGTAAGTGGACGGAGACGTGCGGAGGAGTAGCGGTGGATGTGGAACAGCTCTCATTGATTTACATGAAAGACAAGCGCTCCGCACGACGTACGTCAGCGGGGCGGAGCGGGAACGGAGGGAAGTCATTCATTTTCGGTAACTTTGAAAGCAGCTTCCTACTTTCATTCTTCTTTCTCTTCTTTTCAGCACCGCTAGGGTAACTTCTTTTCATCTTTCTTTCCTATCCTTTCTTTTCTCTTCTCCCCCTCTCTGCTCGTATCTTCTCTTCGCACCGTTTGTTTTCAAATAGTTTGGACCTTTCTGCCCATGCGCAGAAAATGGACTGAACCAATGTAGTGGACACTGTAGGGGGGGCCCCGAGACACACTTAATATTCTAAGCATTCTAATGGCATTTTAGCGAAAGGATTTTTATCAAAAACATAATGAATGTGCACAAATAAGTAATAGCTGTTTTAACCATACATGTAAAAGGAGTTTTAGGGGGCCCCCCAGGAACTCGGGGCCCTAGGCAACTGCCTAGCTTTACCTACTGGTAAATCCGCCCCTGTACACGCCCACACATACAACCCCTCCCACCCAGTTACTATTTTTAGCACATTCGGAATTTTTGTGACGTCATAGGCATTCTATCAAATGGGTGTGTCATCAGAGCATATCATTAGTTCAGACTAGATTCTGAGGTGGTCACACTGAGTTGTTGTAAGAAAATAAGAGTGATTTTAAATTCTTAAAAAACAAACAGTATTCCTTTAAAGAAAGACTGTGCTTTGGACATCAGGACACCGAACAGACTGTTAATAAAATTAGTGCCAGAGATGAAGGCGGAAAAACAGACATCAGAAAGTTTGGTAGCCAGATCATTATCTGAGATAACCAGTTCTGGCTGGGAAACTTACAGTGAATGTTCAGGCAGTTCAGACACAGAATCAGCTATCACATCCTCCTGTTCATCTGAGGCCTCTGATTCGGAAGATGAATCAACGACCGGCTCGACATCTGAAAGCAACACGATTTGGAGGGAATTGTTCTCAGCAGGGAAAGATTTTGTTTTTGAATCGGAAACAAGCAAATACCTCTTGATAGAAATGTTATGCTCTAAAGAAGAAACAATAATTACCAAGTGCATAAACCAAGAAACTGGAGAGATTGTTGTAATAAAATTAGGAAAAGAGAATGAGTTTATCGATTTAAAGGAGGAAAATAATGTCTTGAAAAAAATCAAAGTGCTTGGATCGGACAACTACAACATAGTGAAGTTTTATGAAGAGTTTTACTATAAAAAAAACCGGTGCTTTGTGTTTGAAAAACTGGATATCGATTTGGAAAACTTTACAGAGCTATTTGTAGGCGGTGGACTACATTTGTGTAACATTCGAGTTATCGCTCAACAGGTACTGGTGGCTTTACACTTCCTACATAGTAATGGAATAGCATATAGAGATATGAGCCCTGACAACATAATGCTGGTAGACCGCTCCTCTCTAAAAGTGAAATTAATCAATATGGGTTACTCTGAGGAGATAGAAATAATGGAAAATATTTGTGTTAACCGTCTTCCTTACATGTCTCCGGAGGAAATTATGTTTGACAAGCCAGATGCTCGTTTGGATTTGTGGTCTCTAGCCCTCACTTTGATCTATTTCTACCTTGGAGATCAACTGTTTGAATATTATCCTCCTAAAGAAACGATGGTGGCACTTTTTAAAATGCTGGGTGAACCATACAGCAGTAATAATTTTTCCTTTTGGAAAAATAGATTTGAGATGTCTAGTCCAGTGCTGAAGCTGAAGTCTTTGGACGACCTGCTGGAAATCCGTCCAGCAACGCAAGACCCCATTGAAAGGCAGGATTTACTAAGTTTCATAGATTTTCTAAAGCAAATGCTAAATCCTACACCACAGGAACGTATTACCTCAGCAGCTGCTCTTAAATATAGCTTTATTACCATGGACCATCTGTCTAAATTTGACAGCAGCAGCCCTTATGTTCTTGAAGCCCATGAGGCAATGAGAACTTACAAATTCATAACATCACAACAGTGGAGAGCCACATCATTATCTGAGATAACCAGTACCAGTTCTGAGTCACTAAATACATGTATTTCCAGTTCAGAAGAAGAAAGCTCCTCTTCGGACAGCAACGATGAATGCTGGGGCAAAAATAATCGACGGACAATTAATATCTTACATTTAATGAAATTCAAAGAGGATAGCCTTGATCATAGTTCCGACACTGACTACCCTGGACAATGGAAAGACAGTTCATCAGTGGATTCATTTGGCAGGAACTCATCAACTTTGTGCAGCGGGACACCCTCTCCTGAAAATAACTTGGTTATTCAGTCAGATTTAGACACAGAATTACCTATTATAACATCCCCATTCTCATCTGAGACCAGTGATCTGAAAGATGAATCAACAACCATCTCAAAGACTAATGATCAACAGCCAACTGATTGTGGTAATCAACAAGTGAAAATACTGACCAGTTCACTTAAGAAGGGAACAATAATGACTAGCAGTCCCAACAAAAAGGTGGTGGAAGAAAAGAAGTCTAAAACTGTAACATTTAATCCCGTTATTGTGATTGTACCTTATCAATCTCAATATTCATCTCATTCGAGTGATCAAAAAGAGAAAATAAGGAGAAGTTTATCAGAACATTCAAATTTTACAGTTGATTCCTCCTTATTGAAGCCCAATTTGAACCCACCCCTGATCCACAAAAGATTACCAGCATCAGTTAGTCTCTCCAAACAGAAACAGGAATCACCAACCACTTCCAGGTGTGTGGTGATGGACAAACAACTAAATACTGAGGAAAAACTCTCAAAAAAGTCTGAAGACACCAAACTCCATGTCCAGGATAACACAACCTTACCAAGCTGCCAGGATCCCTCACATCTGGTTGAAGTTAAAACCCGCAAGAAATATTGGAAAAGAGTAATTAATTGTTTCTCAAACATTAACTGGTTTGGCCTTCGTCAAACCAGGAAAAAATGAATGGATACTTTTGGATTCTCTGATGAAAAGATATTTCATATGAAATGTTTTAAGGCTTTAAACCAGGAATCCCCAAAGTCGGTCCTAGTGGGCCGTCGTCCTGCAGGTTTTAGAGGTTTCCCTGCTTCGATTAGGAGGTTGTTTTTTTTTTTCTGTAATGGCTATGACATGCGGGGCTGCTCAGTGGCGCAGTGGGTAGCACTGCTGCTTTACAGTACAAAGGTTCTGGGTTTGATTCCCAGCCTGGGTCTTTCTGCATGTTTGTTGCATGTTCTCTCTGTGCATGCTATGGTTTTCTCCGGGGACTCCGGTTTCGTCCAAAAAAACATGAATGTTAGGTTAATTGGCTTCTCTAAATTCTCCTTAGGTGTGGTGTGTGTTCGTGAATGGTTGTTTGTCCTGTTTGTCTCTGTGTTTCCCTGCGATGGAATGTGTCGCAGTGGCGCAGTGGGTAGCACTGCTGCCTTACAGTACAAAGGTTCTGGGTTTGATTCCCAGCCCGGGTCTTTCTGCATGTTTGTTGCATGTTCTCTCTGTGCATGCTATGGTTTTCTCCGGGGACTCCGGTTTCGTCCAAAAAAACATGAATGTTAGGTTAATTGGCTTCTCTAAATTCTCCTTAGGTGTGGTGTGTGGTTGTTTGTCCTGTTTGTCTCTGTGTTTCCCTGCGATGGAATGGCGACGTGTCCAGGGTGTACCCCGCCTCTTGCCCGTAGACAGCTGGAGATAGGCACCAACTGGGACAAGTGACCCCAATTGGGACAAGCATGTCAGATAATGGATGGATGGATGGCTTTGACATGCACACATATTTAAGAAATTTAGAACCTCAGAGGAAAATATAAATTCAACTTTTTTAAAGAAAATGGTTTACAGTAAAAATGAGAAACTGACTTGATGCATTATGTTGCTATTGTTACATTATTGTTGGCAAATAACATTAACAGTACATTGTAGTTAATACTATTATTAGAGCTATTATTAATATATCAATGAGTGCACTGCATTAATCAAGAACCAGGAAGTAAAATGAAGGTTTACTTATAAAATACACATAAAAAAAATGAGATAATTTTGTGATGTTGCTGAAGAAGGGCTGGGGCTTGATATGTTTATACTTTTACCCACTCCTTTCAATGTTTGTGTTATTGCATTGTAGTAATTTTATTGTAACTTGGCACGTTTAATAAAGTAAATAAAATGAAAAATATATACGTATACATAACTGAACAATCTGCAACTCTGAAGGGTTAGAGGAATGGTATATAATTTTTTTTTAAAGTTACCTTTTTGGTAGACATAGTTATATTAGGTAGCCTCAGAGAAAATATTTTTCTGTAATACAAATTGTCAAACAAAATGCATTCCTTTAATTAAAGACAGAGGACAAATGTTAATTAAAAATTTGGTTGAAATACATTTTAAAAGTGGCCAATGAATGTTACATAAATATATACACATACATACATACATACATACATACATACATACATACATACATACATACATACATGTGCTGAAGTATTAGAACTTCAGCACAGTTTATTTAGAGTATACAGGAGTGGCATTGATTTAGCAAAAAGGGCTTTAGAGGAGGCAATAACAATTACAATTCCTTTAGGGAAAGGGGAAGAAAAATCATTTATTAAGAGGAAAGAAATTGAAAATGGCAAAAAAGGTGGAATGAAGATAAAAAAGGAAGAAGGTTATATAAAGTACAAAAGTCAGTATTAAATAGAAATATTAATGAGAGAAACCGAAGAGAAGAAATAATAATGATCAGATTAAGAGTAGGTCATACCTATTTAAATGACAATTTATACTTAATAGGGAGGAAAAATAATGATTAATGTGAAGGATGTGGAGAGATAGAAAATGCAGATGTATTGATGAACTGCAAAACATATGAACCTGAAAGGAAGAAATTGAAAAGAGTTGAAAGGACAGGCCAAGAATGGAGTCCTAAAGGATTATTGGGAAATAAAGGAAATATAAAAGATATTTATAGATTAAGGAAAGCATTATTTATTTATCTTCAGAATACAAAATAAAAAAATAGAATTTAGGAGCTAGGCGGAGCGAGACATGCATCTGGCTGTTGTCAGGTTAGTAGGCCCTAGCTGTCAGGTCATGGTGTCGCGCGCACTGATACGAACAGAGAGAAAATAGGACCAAGTGATAACGACGTGTGACTTTTTCCACTACAATGTTTTTGGGATGCAAAAATATCGCTCTTTTGAACACATAATGTTTTGGGAAGAGAAACGTTTTATTTCGCTGGGTCTAGCAAACCTGCCGGACTACTTTCGGCTTGACCAAAGCTGGACGAGAACTCTGCTCACAGGATGCTGCCAGGGGTAAGTCAGTGTGATTGCATGACACTGGTGATGGGGATGCCATACAGATTCATGTCAAAAATCCCAAACTATCCCTTTAATAGATGTAAAACAATGTTGCTACACACTCATGAACAGTAGGTGGCGGTATGCCCGCCCCTTCCCTAGAGCCCGGTGGGATCGAAAACATTTTGAATGGAAATCAGTGGGGAGAAATCAATAAACTTTTGGTCCCAGTCGCTCTCTGTCACTGATTCCTGATATGCTGGTTGTGTATTTAAATTGTTTTGGGTTTTTTTTAGTTCCTCTTTGGTCAAAATCTGGTCAAAACCCATCAATGAGATTGCACCAAACAGGAAGTTAAATGCACAAAGGATCCGGTAGATTTCCAAATAAAACACATCCGATCTTAACCCATGATCCTTTTTTTAACTAGTTTAATTAGTTTCTCCCGTATGCCACGACGTAATGCATTGATCTGAAAATCAACCTCAGACGCAACGCACGCAGTGGCGAGGGTTTGATCCGTCAGATGGAGTTAAATCACAAAGAATTCAATGTTGAATCGGGGCGGCAGCTAAATGCTAGGCGATGGGTAGCAGCCAAAACGTTGCAATTTCACATAATCCTGACGAGATCCGAAAAACGTAGCAAAAACTAGCAAGCGGGTGATTATGTATGTTCACTAAGTAAATATTATGTAAATAAACCCTACACTTCTCGCTATAAATGTAATCAAAACCCATTTATATGCAGAAACTGATTGAAATTATTGATTTTTCCACTAAAAGTTAGAGAAATCTCAGCCATGTTTATACCAAAACGTTACAGTTTCACATTATCTTGAAAAATCTTTGCAAGAAACGAACAAGCAAGTGAATATGTACATTCCCTGAGTAAATATTCTGGCAACAAACTATACATTTCTCACTAGAAATGTAATCAAAACTCATTTTAATGCAAAAACAAACTCAAGTCATTAATCTTTCCACAAAAAAATGAGCGAATGTCGGCCATATATATATATATTTTTTTCTTCTTCTCCCAGCTGGAATCTTGAAAGTCACGTGACTAGGACGTACAACAATAGAAAGCGTATAGGCAGAAGAAATGTAACAGTACCACAAAAAAAAGGCCATTAATGTACCTCCACTACGTTTTGCAGTGTGGACCAACGTAGTGGGGGTACATTTTCCCATGAGACTGGGTTGGTTTTGACAGTAAAAGTTGTGTAAGTCTAAGTCTAATTCACTTTATTTATATAGCGATTTGTTCAAAGTTTTATATCTAAGGAAAACCAGCTGATTGCATCGACTCATCGACTTCGTAAACAAACAAACAAAAAAATGCAGAAAATACAACAGTACGACATTTTAAATAAATCAATGTTTAATATTTAAATTAGTCTGGCTTTGGTCAGAGCTACAGGAGACAACAAGACAGGAGTCTGCTGAGGAAGAAAGGCAAAGAGATAAAGCTCTTTAGAGATGAAAAGCTTCATTCTGTTTATCAATAGCTCCACATTTATTCACAGATTGTGATTTTTAAGCTCCTGGTGTATAACCTAAAAACAAATTTGGTGTCTTATATAAATACATTGGTGTTTACTTCCTTAAAGAAGTCAGAATTTAATTTTAATTTGCAAAAATTAAAACCAAAATGATAAAAATTTGAACTATCTGTTTCTATTTGAAGTTCATGCTGTTTACACTGTAAACCCAGATTTTGTTTGTACTCAAAGAGACTGAGTTCATAGTACTTAGAGAGGTCTAATTTACTGACATTACTTGTTTATTTCAATTAAGCTGAACTTTTTTATGTCCTTTTTCAGTGTAATTATATTTTTAAGTACAATCAATGGTTTGGACTTAAACAAACTAAGTTAGTATCACTAAATTCTTTATATTAACTATTTTTTCTGAGTAAACGCCACTTTCCAATGATCTAGCTTATTGTAATTATGTATTTGAGCTCAGACAACTCAATATCATTAGTTTGCCTCTCACGTCATCCACCTGCCCGCGAAAAATCCAGTTTAGACCAGTTTTGAGCGAGTAAAATAGAAAAGCTGGCACTGAGGAACTCCGAAGCATTTTAAGACGAAACAGACGACAACGTTATTGAGATCTTCAACAACTTATAACAAGGAAGTCATTCCACAGAAATTTAAAGCACTCGGTGAATGAAGTGAGTTCAGCCACAAAACGGTAAGTTTAATCTCTTGTTTTGCTACTTAGCAAAGGCTACTTAGCTAATGTTAGCTTGTTAGCTATCTTGCTTGGTTAGAAAAGCTATTTTTCAGTTACTTTAAGAAGCTTTACACTATTAACTGTTATTTTCCTCACTCCACAGAAGGAAATGATTGTTTAACTGATTCTTTTTAATTTTTGTTGATGTGATTTGTATGCATACATAAAAAGGCACCATCCAAAACTGTATCATGTGCCTCTTATGATTTTTTAACTACTTTTGCACTCATTTCTGAACTAGGCAGGGGGTGAACACTTGACAGGTCAGACATGTGGGCTGCATAACTATAAAGGCTTTTGACTGCAAGATGTTAACAAAGTCATGTACTGTTATTTCTTTCAGGACAATGATGAAGAAAGTTTGCACAACAATGTTCCTGTGGGGGTCCTCTGCAATGAACAAGAAAATATAACTCCACACAAGCAGTCCATTCACCATAATGTATCCTCAGTGGGAATTATCCTGGAGGGAAATGTAGTGATGGAAGTTGAGAGCCTTCTGCAGGCCATGTACACGGTCTTTGGACTTACCTATGCACTCCACCTCAGCTACCCAAAGTACATGAAGAACACCTTTGATTTTTTTCAGCAGGTACTTCTTAACTTGGGTAAGACAGATCTGAAGCCTAAACTTCAAACAGTTAAAAATCAGCTTGCCATGTAAGATCCAAGATCTCCTCTCCCCAACTTGTTAAATGTCGTTTTATGTTTTCATTAATTTGCAGTTAAATGATTTACGTTAAATTTTCCTTAAAAGAAGAAAAAATAAATTACAAATGTGGTCACTGGTTAATTTCAATTATTAAAATAGAGAATGTATAGAAATGAGGAGAGGTGTGTGGGGGGGGGGATAAAGTGAAAGACCAAAAAAGATATAGGGATAGAAAAAGCAAAGGGGTCATGGGAAGGGACAGAGAGGGGAGAGGAGAGTGTGGGTTCTAGATGAGCATCTACTGCTAGTTTTATTTGTCATCCTTTCTCTGTATCATTTGTGCTATCTTGAAAAATATTTTGGTTAAGTTCACAAATGCCAAAATGGAAAATGGGGTTTGAGAAGGTGTAGAGGTTGAAAGGAAGAGTATGGCTGGTACCTGCTCTTTGTTTTCCTTCACCCTCCTGTTCTTTATTTTTTCAGTCTCAACCCCTTTTTGATTTCTTCTTAGACAAATTTATTTCTAATTTTTAGGATTGCCAGAGTTTAGCAGGGCCTCAGTTTATCTTGCCTGTATCTCAGTCACATTTATAGAGCCACAGCACAATTTTATAATGATTGAAGATGAGTGAGCTTTGTGCTTTGTAATCACTGAGGAATATGCTAATTTAAAATCTTTTGGGCTTTGAATTTTCTTTTGTGGATACAAATAAAATGTTCAATGAAAACAATAAAACGTTGAAGTGGAATGTATTTTGTACAGCTCTATTAATTTAATACGTTTTGAGTTTTGTGAACTAAAAAATATAAGTTTGGTCAATTTGAATGCACAATTTAATTGAACTAAATGCAGTAATGCCTACTTAACAAGCTAAGTTTAATTGACAGGTGTTAAGCTGTTGCTCAAACTACATATCGTCAGTTACTACAACTTGATTACCAGTAAATACAACTTAAATATTAGATTCCAATCCATTAGGGGCTCAAGTACATTTAACATAGTTTACTTCACTCATACAACTAATACCACATTGCTTAAATTTTTTAAGGCAACGAGTTACCTTGATTTTTTTTAAGTACATTCTACTTATCCGGGTTTACAGTGTATATTGTAGATATTATACATCAGCATTATTCAGTGACATTTTTACATCCAAATATTTGTAAATAAAACAGAGGTGCAACTCTAAAATGAGTGGGTGTGGATTCAGAGTTGACTTGGAGATGATTTGGAGTACAGTTTTAGGTATGAGCTCTGCCCATCTTCCAATCTTTCAAGCCGGCGTACGTGAAGGAGGAAGTTTGGCTTCGAACGAGCCCATGGTGTTGAGGGTCGCATGGATGCGGAAGTGCAGCCTGGACTCCATGCTGTAGTCCCTGTAGTTGTTCCTGCAAACAGAATCACCTGGGGGTTAATCGTTTGTGTAACCTGGGAGTATCTGGGTAGACTGGCTAGCACCAGCAAATGGCTGAGTTTATGTCATTTAGTTGCAGCTTGTTTACAAGTCTGAGATGTGATTTCCTTAGATTTTTGGTTAGTTTATTTGAAAGAAACCTTAAAAACACTTACTTTGCATTTTCAATGACTGTGATGGCCTTATTAATGTCACCTTTCAGCTTGTGCAGCAAACCCAGCTCATACATGGTAAATGGTACCAGATAGGTTTCGTGCTTTATTTCCTTCTCACTGCATGAAAGACAAAGAAACAACAGAGGGTCTAAGTCATTAACAGTAGACGATATAATAGGCACACATTTCAATCAGCATTGAACCAGTGGGAGTGCCGTGAAGCCCTTTCCTGGATCATCTCTGATAGCTGAACCTCATAAGCAAAGGACACATCTATGATCAAAAATGCATCTTTGGGGTTTCAGCTTCCAATTAGTGTTAAACAGGCACACTCATTCTGGTTTAAACGGCTAAACACCAACCCAAACAAATCAACAGATTTAACAACCAAAAAGAATGATAGTTGGGTTTTTAATTTGTATCTGACTTTGAATGTGCTTATGAGGATGGACCTCATGTACCTTTAAATACAGACATTTTTTTTTTTTGTGCAACTGAAGGAATTGAGAAAGACTTCTAATGGGTGCCGAAATGTCTTCAGAAAAACAGAGTAAAAGTCGGCCTGCCTGGTTTTTCGGATTGTTGTTGTCATGAACAAGATGAGTTAGAACAGGCATTTCCAATAGAAATAGGAATGGCTGTTGTAACTGAGTCCTTTAAGTACTAGAAATAAGAGCTTTCAAAAATAGTTAAGTAATTGAAAATCTGGAATTTTTTAACAATGCATTTATAGTTGAGAAACCTGGGAAGAATCTCTGCAAGATTTTAGAGATCAGTAACTCTAAATATATAACAATGATGCATTTGTCTTATGTAGTTATAATTTTAGATGCTAAATGATGATTTACATCTCAGGCTTTCATTTGTCGCACCGCTGGTGGGTTGGTGGCATGGTGGAGGATAAGAAGCGCTTGTACTTCCTGAGGAAGATGAGGAGCCCCCACCCATCCTCACCACCAGAAGCACCATAGAAAGCGTTCTGACCAGCTGTCCCACTGTGTGGTGTTGAGGCTGCAGCGCCTCAGACTGGAAGAAGGTGAGAAGAGTTGTTCCCTCCATTAAAGACATTTCATTCCAGTGCTGCGTGTCCTGAGCCCGTAACATCATCAATGAGCCCTCACACCCCCACCATGGACTGTTCTCCCTGCTGCCCTCTGGGAAGAGGCTTCGCAGCATTCATTGCAGGTCCAGTAGATTCCAGAACAACTTCTTCCCCACTGCCATTAGACTGCTGGATGTTGTATAAAATGTTGTTTAAAAAAAAAAGCGCTGAATGTTGGACACTTTAAATCATATAGTAGTCTTATGTTTACATTTTATCACTGCTCTTATATTTTATCACTACTGCACTATAAAAATGGAAATGTCTTGAGATTTGTACTGAACGAAATTTCATTTTGTATACACTATGTGTACAAAATGACAATAAAGTCTGTCTAAGTCTATAGTCTAAGTCTAAGTCATTCTGCACCTATGGAGCCTAAAGCGGAGCAAATCACAGTCACATTAGAGGTCTTTTTTCAATGGATCTACTTAGGCTGGCCTCACTCCATTCAGCCAGCCTAAGAAGCACTTTTATTACAATTTTATTCCTTACCAGGCTGGCTGGTTTGAAGAGGCCCAGAGGGTGGTAGGAAGTGAGCTGAGTAAGGCTAAAATGTGACCTGACCATTAATTATAAGCAGGACCAGGATTAATTAGCTTTTGGTTGAGAAAGTGCAGCAGAAAGTTAAACCAAAGAGGGATTAAACTAATATTAAGGTGCACCATAAACAGAACATGTCAAGCAGTAATATATTTCTGCTGTTGACAGACTAATAACCCTGCTTGAAGGAATAAAGAACTAGAAAAAGACACATTAGCTCTCAGCTTTGTTTTAGTAGGATGTATTTATTGACTATAGGCCTGATACTAGGACAGTTTCAGCATCTTAAAATAGATGCAAACACGTTTGTACGCTAGAGCAGATCTTCAAAGAAGGCTCAAAGTGATAGAAGTTTGCAGTTCAGCATTTGGAAACCATTTTTCCCCATGTGACACTTCATCAGAGATGGCAAAAGTACTCACTTTCCGTACTTGAGTAAAAGTACAGATACTTGTGTTAAAAAATACTCTGGTAAAAGTGGAAGTACAGATTAAACTTCTTTACTCAAGTAAAAGTAACAAAGTACAGGCTTGTAAATGTACTTAAAGTATAAAAGTAAAAGTAGAAACCACTTTTTTCATGCCGTTGCCTACATTTTAAATGGATGTCTGCCAATAGGACTAGATCTCTGTTGTGTTCATTTTCAATCATCTCGTCGTTCATACTACTATGCTAACGCCACCGCCACCAAGCTGCAATAATTTGCCGCCAATGAATACCGCCGAATCTGTCGATTCATCTTGTAGTGGTGCGTCAAATACAACGTAGATTCCCATCCAATTAGATTGAATTTGGTATTGATGACGTGAAAAATAATAATGGTAACTCCATTGAAATGATTCAAAACTAAAGTAACGAGCCAATTTTTTAAAATGTAAGGAGTAGAAAGTACAGATATTTGTGTAAAAATGTAAGGAGTAAAAGTAAAAAGTCACCATAAAAATAAGTAGTAAAGTAAAGTAAAAATATCAGAAAAATCTACTTGAGTACAGTAATGAAGTATTTGTACTTCGTTACTTCCCATCTCTGCACTTCATTGATATGGATCCATTGATAAGGACGTATTGGGACAATGCTAGAGTGTGAGGAGATATTTTGGGCGTATGTAAACATATATGGAGTGTCAGAATTTTTATAATAGTGAAAGAATACCAAATGGACTGCAAAAGAGGTGTGTGTGTGTGTGGTGGGGGTATCTTTCGGTTAAATACAGGTGCTGGTCATAAAATTAGAATATCATGAAAAAGTAGATTGATTTCAGTAATTCCATTTAAAAAGTGAAACTTGTATATTATATTCATACATTACATACAAACTCATATATTTCAGGTGTTTATTTTGTTTAATTTTGATGATTACAAATGACAACAAATGAAAATCTCAAATTCATCATATCAGAAAATTAGAATATTGTGAAAAGGTTCAAAATTGATGGCCCCTGGTGCCACACTCTAATCAGCTAATTAACTCAAACCACCTGCAAAAGCCTTTATATGGTCTTTCAGTCTAGTTCTATAGGCTACACAATCATGGGGAAGACTGCTGACTTGACAGTTGTCCAAAAGACGACCATCGACACCTTGCACAAGGAGGGCAAGACACAAAAGGTCATCGCTAAAGAGGCTGGCTGTTCACAGAGCTCAGTGTCCAAGCACATTAATAGAGAGGCGAAGGGAAGGAAAAGATGTGGTCGAAAAAAGTGTACAAGCAAGAGAGATAACCGCACCCTGGAGAGGATTGTGAAACAAAACCCATTCAAAAATGTGGGGGAGATTCACAAAGAGTGGACTGCAGCTGGAGTGAGTGCTTCAAGAACCACCACACACAGACGTATGAAAGACATGGGTTTCTGCTGTCGCATTCCTTGTGTCAAGCCACTCTTGAACCACAGACAGCGTCAGAAGCGTCTTGCCTGGGCTAAAGAGAAACAGGACTGGACTGCTGGTGAGTGGTCCAAAGTCATGTTCTCTGATGAAAGTAAATTTTGCATTTCCTTTGGAAATCAAGGTCCCAGAGTCTGGAGGAAAAGAAGAGAGGCACTTCATCCACGTTGCTTGAAGTCCAGTGTAAAGTTTCCACAGTCAGTGATGGTTTGGGGTGCCATGTCATCTGCTGGTGTTGGTCCATTGTGTTTTCTGAGGTCCAGGGTCAACGCAGCCACATACCAGGAAGTTTTAGAGCACTTCATGCTTCCTGCAGCTGACCAACTTTTTGGAGATGCAGATTTCATTTTCCAACAGGACTTGGTACCTGCACACAGTGCCAAAGCTACTAGTACCTGGTTGAAGGACCATGGTATCCCTGTTCTTAATTGGCCAGCAAACTCTCCTGACCTTAACCCCATAGAAAATCTATGGGGTATTGTGAAGAAGAAGATGCAATACACCAGACCCAACAATTCAGAAGAGCTAAAAGCCACTATTAGAGCAACCTGGGCTATCATAACACCTGAGCAGTGCCACAGACTGATCGACTCCATGCCACGCCGCATTGCTGCAGTAATACAGGCCAAAGGAGGCCCAACTAAATACTGAGTGCTGTACATGCTCATACTTTTCATGTTCATACTTTTCAGTTGGCCAACATTTCTATAAATCCTTTGTTTTTATTGTTCTTCAGTAATATTCTAATTTTCTGATATGATGAATTTGAGATTTTCATTTGTTGTCATTTGTAATCATCAAAATTAAACAAAATAAACATCTGAAATATATGAGTTTGTATGTAATGTATGAATATAATATACAAGTTTCACTTTTTAAATGGAATTACTGAAATCAATCTACTTTTTCATGATATTCTAATTTTATGACCAGCACCTGTAAATCATAACCTTCATGCATGGGTTCCTTGTTTTGGAGTATGTGGTGTGAAGCAGTTGTTAAGAGGGACTGGTGGATATAAATCCAGATGTTTGGAGCATAATCTGCTCTAATGTAAGCTAGCAGACAAAAACAACTTTCGCATTTATGATTGTATTTTATATATTCATATTAGACCTTAATTATTGTCAGTTTATATTTTTTACTCTTGCCCGTAGCTATAGGTAGCCTACAGGATAGGCCACCTATTTCAGGTGCACAATAAATATTATTTAGTTTTTTTTTTTTTCTGGTGAAGATTCTCATTCATCCAGGTCATAGTTATTCCAAAAAATGTAAAAACCTATCCACTGGACTTTGTTTCCAAGTTTGAGGATGTTTCGCTTTCTATCCAGGAAGCTTTTTCAATTCAAAATGTCAGGTAAAACGTTAAACTCAACCCAGCCTCTCTACAGGTGAGAGGCGGGTTACACCCTGGACAGGTTGCCAGTCCATCACAGGGACACAGAGAACACACACTCACACCTAAGGAGAATTTAGAGAAGCCAATTAACCTAACAGGGAATCGAACCGAGGACCTTATTGCTGCAAGGCAGCAGTGCTAAGCACTGCCCCACTGAGCAGCCTCTGTGAAAATGCAATGAATAAAAAAGAAAGATTGAAAAAAAGGCTTATTATTTTACTGTATTTCTTATTTATTCATTGTTAAACACAGTAAATACAATAAAATAATCAGCTAAACACATAAAAACCCTTGAGCTTAAGTTATACTTTAATGGAATCAGTTGTGTATTAAAGTAGATGAATAAAGTTTTTGATGAGAACTTTTAATGCATCCAGAGTTTTAGTTACAGTAGCAACCATTCAAAGTGGCCCTTCCCAATCAAACTCCAGCCGAATAGCAGCATACTTCCGGCCACTGCAGTGACCCCCTCCTTCTCCTGGGCGTGCATATTTTTTCCCTCTGACTCCACCCTTTCACTGCATTACAGGGTCTGACCAGGAGATGAAGCTTCTCTTCAGATCTCAATGTCCACAAATCATGACAGAAAGAATATTTTAGAACAAAGATTGATATTTAATAAAGGAATCTTAGGGGACTAGCCAAGGGCCCATCGAGGAAAGTGGGGAGATTTTGAATAGCTACTATTGTAGTTAGTAAAGATGTGAACTCACCTGGAGATGACGAAATTGAAGCAGATCTCAGCCTGAACCAGGCGTCCCAGCTGCGTTAAACACAGCCCCTTCAGCAGCTGCACCACGCACAGGTCATCCATGTGGTAATCTGTCGGCGCTGAATCGTTCCTGAGATTCTCTTCTGCTTTCTCCAGTGTCGACAAGATGTTCTCGGTCAGCTCTGGCCTTTTTCCGACTACTGTGAAGCCGTTCCACACATACATCATTTCCTGCCAGACAAGATTTTTGGTTTATTGCAGTAAATGAAACAGAAAAAAATAACAGTTCATTAACAGATTGTGATCATGTGTTCATGTTCTGACCAAAGCAGGGACCACAAGCTTCAGAGGGATCGGGGAGGAGTATCTCTGGGCCTTCTTTGCGGCGAACTTCTCGGTGGGAATCGATTTTCCTGCGATTCTTAATCTGAGCCCTTCCACCTGCCTACAGACCAGACCTGATTTAGTTCACTTCCAGACATACAGCAATTAAATTGTGGATTTCTTTGCAAACCTGAACAGTTCCACTACATTTTCTCCCAGCTTGTCCACTTCTTCCTCTGGAAGCATGCTTAAGATAGCTGCTTTCTGAAACACATATGTGGCCTAAAAGATACAGAAACCAACAGCTAATTAGATGAACTCAAGAAAATCTGACATACTGCTAAGAAAAAGATCTAAGAAGTCCCAGCAGCTACCTTGGACCACTTGTTCTCCTTGCAGAGCAGGTCGGCGTATCGATACGCCTCGACCCAGTTTTGTTCAAAAGAGTATGCCCACATCAGCTCCCAGTAGCACAGGTGGTGAATCTGACGCCACTCTTCCTGGGTTGCTATGCATGCCAGGAACTTCTCCTGAGCCTGCAGAAAAAGAACAGGCATACATTTACAGTACAAACCCACACGTGGAAGAAGGTGCAGACACTAAACACTCACGAATGTGAAGTTCCCTTTAAGCACAGCGATTCTGGCGGTGTAGAAGAGCATCAGGGCTCCCTGTGGAAAAACAATGCCTTAGATTAAATCCAGGTTATTTAAAATAAATTCAGTCATTGAATGAATGTAGGTTTCCATGTCTGTTAATACAATCCTGGTAAATACTAGTAAGTACTAAAGGGTTTTTCTAATAAAAATGCAATTATTAACTCATCTAGAAGCAGATGTTTGGGCAATATCCAGATGTGTATATACAGGACTGTTTCAATATATATTGAAAGATTGAAGAAGAAATCCTCTTCTTTCTATCACAGAATAGGGCAGCATCACCTAAGTTTGCTAAATTACTTATGATTCACCACAACATTCTTAGAAAAGTTTCCGTCACACAAATCAGTTTTTTTCATCAGGGCATTAGGAAAAGCATGAAACAAAAAAAAGAGTGATAGTTACAATTGAAATATAAGTTAGCCACTTTTTGGCTCTGCAGTGAATTGAAATATCAGTCCCACTCAGTTTAAATAAAATCTGATGTTGATCCCACTGAGAACTCATTTTTCCTGCATTCAAAATATAAATTTTACCTAAAATAAAAAATCCCTTATCATGCAAAAGAATAAGAACCTGAAATAATTATCTTCTAAATAAATATCTACTTTAATTCAAAGGTAATATTGTTGCATGATCACATGATGTTTCTCACAGTTATTGGTGAATTCGACCTCATTGGTTGAGATACAAATAATGAATGTGGCCAGAAATGTGACATATCCAGCAAAGTTGATGCAAAAAAAGGGTTTTACTCAATGCTGAGCAAGATAGTAACGCAAAAAGTCTGAAGCTTCTAATATTGAAAAAATGAAGAAATTGTGAAGTATTTGATTATAAAAACTAGGCTGCACTTTAGAAGTCCTGAAATATAAACATCTCTGTAGTCACAGTTGGGCCAATGGGAAATATTGGCTTTTACAAAAGTCTTTTGAGTTAAAGATAAAATAAGGCTATTATTTTCAATATTAGACTTAGACTTAGAGACAACTTTATTTATCCCTTTGGATAAATCCTGGTTCCAGTAGCTTATATAGAGTACAAAGATTTAAAGCAAAAACCCATTAAAGATAAAAATATGACAGACAATATAAAAAGAGTGTATACAGTACCAAAAAAAAAGAAAAAAAAAAAGAAAAAAGTTGTAATGTCCACGAATACGGTATGTTTCCTTTAGATATTAAATATGTGCACAGCAGAGAGCTAAGGAAAGACTACACAGTAGTTGACTTGGATTGTTGCATTTGTACTGCAGAGATCTACTGACCATATAAATAAGTAAAATAATGGCACAGGCTACACAATAGCTGACATGTGCTATTGCACAGTGAGAGAAAAGAATATCACACATGAGTGACGATAGGTAAGGTTTTGCATAAGGTGTCCAAGGAGGGGGGTGTTGACCCTCGTCCCTCTTCCTATCACCTCCTCCTTCCCCCAGTGAGGAGTTCAGCAGTCTATTGGTCCTGCATTTAGGGAGGAGCAATCTCCCAATGATCAGGCTCCCCTGAGTATTGAAGACAGTGTGCAGAGGGTGGCTGGCATCTTACGTCAATGTACATTCAATTTGGGAATATTATGTATTTTGTCTTATTTTATGTGAAAAATCATCAGTTAATAAAATAGAATTAAAACTTAAGCAAAACAGCTGAACTTAGCCAGGACATATTGGAGTCAGTTATTTTTTCTATTTGTTTCAAAATAAAATTCATCTGATAACAATGATGATCCTATCCTTTGACTGAAGCTATCATTTTGATTTTTAAATCATAAATGCAACAGAAGATAAAATTAAATTGGTTCAATCTGTTACTGTTTCTCTTCCAGGACTAATCAGCATGATTTGGTGTTCCGTTCAGGGGCCATAAAAGGGGCCAGAACCAGTCTTACAGGAAAACTGGCCCCTGTTGGCCCCAGCATAGAACCGCCAATCTGGGACGCTACTGAAATGTACCCGGTAGAACCACTCTGATAAAATAGAAACTCCACATCCAGTGGTCATGGTTCTACAAAGTGTTGAATCATGGAGTGAATTAGTTTATCTACAATTAAATTAATAGAAGTTTTATTATTTTCCCCATGACTTTACAGTATCTTACATTTGGAAACTTCTCAGCATACGGTTTAAGCAGAGCTTCAGCCTCAGGAAGGTTTCCTTCACCAGTACCTGGGGAAAAACGAAGATTAACTTCACCATCTCCAGCAAAAAAAATCAACTTCACATAGAGAAACGTTTTCTCACCAAGAATCACACTCATATAGAGGTGAAACATGAGCAGAGTCAAGGTGCTGAGGATGGAACGCAGGCTGTTGCTTGCCGCCCCTTCTCTCAGCTGCGCCAAACCCAGCTCCTGCAACATATTCAAACATGCTAACCCTGGCACTAGGTCATGGCAAAGCAAAGGTTCTGAACTGCACAGAGTTGCATGCCCTACCCTGTCTCCAGAGAAGCCCAGAAACTCCATGAGTCTGAGGACTCTGGATGGTAGCATGGACAGTATCTGAAAATACACATAAAACTGGGTGGTTACTGGATTATCTGGAGAAGCCGGGTCAGGATTATGTTTTCAATTATTTTTTATTAGCCGAATGTGTCATAAAGCAGGAAATACCGTCAGTTTCACTTCCAGTATGTATATGAGGTGGGAGAATTTTCTGCAGTACAGACAAAGGGTTTGCATAGCTTTGCTTGAGTTTAACAGAGCTTTAACAAGAAAACTTAAAAAAAAATTGGGCTCACTTTTAATTGCATCTCACCATTTTAGTTACTATCACAAAGAAAAAAAATAAATAAACAAATTAGTCAAATATGATATAAAAACCACATAGATGGGCGTGGCCTGTCTACAGTGGTATGGACTGTGGGATGACCAGTGTTCTCTCTGGCTAACCTTCAAACATCTTGGCTTACTGAGATAACATTAATAATATAGGTAATTAATAAATAATTATTCATCCATCCATTTTCCATCACGCTTATCCCTGCTGGGTTTGCAAAGGTTGCATTATTATTCATAATACTATTATTTATTATTGTCATTATTATTATTATTTGTTTTAATTACCACTGAGTCATAATATTTTCATTTTGAACAGAGTCCTTTTTTATTTGCTGATCCCTCTACATTTTTATTTGCCCATTTTGTTCTTTTGTTCTATAGACATTGCCCTCTAGCTTTACTTACCAATTTATTACATATATTATCTTTAATATACATATAACTTTCTTGTTTTTTATTTTTATTTTGGGTCATTAAAATGATTGCTGTTATATTTGCTTCTATATCTTATTGTTTTGCTTTTATCTGCATCTACATTTATTTCAGTATTAACTACAGTACATACTCACCTTTTGTTATATTAGCCCTCCTCCTTTCCCCCCTTCTTTATCTTACTGTAACATAACATCCCTTTCTCTTTTTTAAATGCACATATGGTCACAATTTGCCAGAGTCCAGCTTCTGGAGCAAATTAGATGAGCTCATCCCAGAACCTGAAATGGACCAGAGAATCATATATTGGCATGGTTACACCTGCAAGGTGTCTGAAAAGTATCTGCACTCAGTTTCACGTTAAAAACTCCTGGAGGAATGTTTAAATCAAAATGAGATGTTTGAGTGGTGGTGGCATGGGTGCTGGAGCAGTGGTCCACATTGCTGGTATTGATGTTGCTCAGGAGCTGCAGTGAGATTTTAAACTGGTCTAAATCCTTTGTTGAAGCCTGTCTATTGCAGCGATTAAATTATTTATGCAGGAAGGTTAGGTATGTAGGAAGGCGACGCTGGTGCATTGCTAAACATATGCAGGAGTACGACTGGAATACAAACCTTTACTGAGAGCAGGAACTGATTAAAAAGTGCACGTTTTGATGCTTCTGCTTTACTTGTTACTTTTATATAATGCTTAGTTTTTTGCATTTGTATCTTTGTAATTAATTAGAGTTTTCTTGGGGGGTTTTTCTGATGCAAATCTGCCGTATTTCTCTGCTGCATCAGTCTAATGCCAAAGCGAAAACAGCACACACTAAAAATAGTGGCAGAGTGGCTTTTTGTGACGAGATAAGAACATATCTGTGGGAGTCAGATTTTTTAGAAAGTGGTTAGAGCAACTCCTGGCTGACTCAGCTGATCAGGAACAAGATAGATCAGCCTTGCATGAATTCAGTTACCAGCTCACAGCTAGTGTATTAATAAGAACATTACTTGACTGCAGAAATGGTAAAAAAAAAAAATTTTTTTTAAAGCCCACTGTTTTCTGTGTTTGTGCGACTGGATAAGGATACAATTACCTGGTCCTGCACTGGCAGCTTCACTCCAACTGATTTGTTATATTTGTTTTCTTTCTATCTTTAATTGTCAGTTAAACTTCATTAGGAACTGTTGATTATTGTGAGACCAAAAATACATCTATTATTAATTTATTTATTTTTGCATTGTCTTCCATGTCTTTACTGACTGGAAGTCTTTACCAGGACTTTTTTCTTTCTTAACATTGTCCTGTGAATTATTCAGGAGTTAAAACCAATAAGTCATTACATAGCAAACAACTTTGCACATTTTCAGAAGTGTTGCACCAATACCGATAGCAGTATTTGTCGAGGGCCCGATCCAGCACTAAAATGGTGGCATCAGTATCGGCGAGTACCAACAAATACCATTTTGAGAGCCAAAAGTTTATTCAACTATTGTCACCCTTTCCAGGTAGGCAATAAAAAGTTCTACTGGATTCACTTTGTATAAGTCTTTTTCCTGCTTCACAAAGGTAGGCAGCAGCTTGAAAAAGCCATGATGGTAATTATTTTACATCCAAGTAGTATGCAGTTCTTCATATATACACACACACACACTTCTATTTCAAACAGATGGTATCGGTATTGGTATCTGGGCCAAAAAATGGCATTGGCACAACACTAATTTTCAGCTGAAATATTATGTCAATAATAGCAAGTTTGTTCCAATTTCTTTAGCTGATATTTTTCACCAGGACTGGACAGGAAAGGGAGGACATTTCCAAAATGTCAAAGCACTGTTGATTATGATAATCTGGTATCTTAGAGCAACTTTTGGTGTAACCAAAATATGTAAACACACTGCCAATGGAGAAATGTGGAGTAAATACAAAAATTACAGAAGAACACAAAAACTAGAAAAACTTACACACAAATGTAAACGAAAGAATCATTCAAATGCAAAGTGCATTCTAAATACAAATGCTACAGTAAACACACAAATGGTGCAAACACTAATCATGAGCTAAAAAATAAAAACACACTGGTGTCACAGACCTGGTTCTGTTATGTTCTTCTTTTGAGTATTCAGTTCTACTTTGCTCCATGTTTTCTAGTTTTAGTGGTTTAATTTTTATTTTGTTTTGTTTTCTGGTTGTTTTCAGTTTTTTTTTTTTTTTTTGTTGCTCTCTGCTGCCCTCTTGTGTTATCCTTTTTCCCTAGCTCCTTTCCTGTCTGCTCTGTTCTCACCTGTTCCCAATCTGCTTGTTAGTCCTCTCTTTGTTCAGTCTCCCATAAATACACTTTTTGTGCAGTTCCTCATTGCTGGTTCCTTGTCTTCCTCCAACTCCGTCTCTTTGAGTCTTCCTCATCAATATTGTTTTTTCCCCTGATGTCTCCAAGGTTTCTGGTTTGTTTGACTTTTTTCACGTTTGACTTTTTGGATTCCTGCCTCTGTTGTTTGTTAACAGTTCATTAAATCTTCAAGAAACTTACCTCTCCCTCTGCATTTGGGTCCTCAAACCCCAAACAAATCCTGACAACTGGCAAGTTAAGAAAAGCTGCAAACTTCGTCCTGATGGCAGAAGGACTCCAGACCTCCAGTGAGAGTTGAGCATTAACTCATGTTGGACTCCAGGTGTCCTCTGGGTTATTATCCCATTTCAGTTTTTTCTAAGAGTCTGTCTATACCTTAGCATGATCCGTACCATCAGCTGATTTGTGCATGCTTAACCAGATATACATCTGGATCACCGCTAATTGTACTCTATTGTTTCAAGTTTTGTGTTCACCTTTCTAATCTAATCAATCCGTCACACAAGCAATTTATCTAAGAGAATGCAAAATGTCTCTAATTCTCTCAGAAAAGTCTTAATTTTTCTTAAAGATGTAGATTAGCATTCCTTTGTGATTTAAGGATAGAAATAAAACCTTGGATGAATATCTGCTTGCACATGTAATTGAGCTGATGGTACGGATCGGGCAGTGACAGGATCAGGTAGGTAGGTAGGAGTTAATCTGTTTGATGTATATGTGTTAATGATCATTGCACCCTAGTGGTCTTCAGCACCTTTGCTATGCAGAGCCATTTTGCAGCTTTTCATAATTGAGAGTGTTGTTCCCTACTTGCTGTATTTCTTTCCTCTGCATGTGTTTTGTGTTTTTCTCTATGTGTTTTGCTACTGTCTATTTGCTGTGATTGCAGTATTTCCCCTTTGCAGCATTTTCCTTCTGCATGTTTTTTGTGCATTGTCTTTTTTTTGTGTTTGCAGCACATTTATGTATTTGCAGCACCTCTCTTGGACACCGTACAAATCTAAATAATGCAAAGTCCTATGTTGAGTATTGAATCAACAGTTTAGCTTTTTTACTTCTTACCAGGTTGAATGATCCAATGCCCATGTTTACACCGCCTCGAAAATGAATGTGTGTGCTCTTCTCTTTTTCTGCCGCTTCCATAGCATTTTCCATGTCCTGACAATTCCTGGTTAGGAGACATGTGGTATTCATGTATTAAAAAAAGAGAAAAGAAAAACTTAAAAAGTTTTTTTCTATGATTTTAGTTACTTGTATATCAGATAACTGTTCCTCATTCCCATCCCTCCTTTGATGAAACTGATTATGCTTTCATCCAGGAAAGTGAGCCCTGCCTTTTGCATCAGGACCTCAGCGTAGCATAGCTCAGCGTGCATCTCCTCTGTCAATAAGAGATCCAAAAAATTATATATATGTATACCAAAAGAAATACCACAAAAGGGTTATGTTAATTAACCCCTCCACTCACCCTCTGTCAAATTGTCCTCAGGTTGTCCATGCCAAAAATTGGCCAAGCTCTCCATTATTCCAGTTTTCCTCCGAAATCTACGTCAGGAAACAAAATGTCTTTTAAAGCATCAAAAATCTATTTCATAGTAAACATTTTCTAAAATCAACTTTTAAAATTTTTATAACTACAAAAGGGTCCACTTAAGGTTTTTATTCTATAATAAACATTTTCTTATTAGATAAACATGTCATTCAACTCTTAGATATTTATCCCTCTTTTAAACTAACGTTTTAGGTATTAGGCAACTTTATCCATTTATTAGCCAATCTTTGTTTTTTACTTGCTTGTGGATTAAGTGTGAAAAAATGTAATATTGTGTCCTGAATCCATACTGAACTCCTCACACAGCTGTAAACCCTGCATCGGGTGCTAAAAACTAGATTTTAATGTGACAACGCACAAGAAAGTGTCTTTTACACGGTTCATGGGACACACTGAGAAATTTCCACAACTTGAAAGTCATTAAATTACACATGGCATGTCATAATTATGAGAAATAAAGTCAGAAATATTTAAATATTCCAGGAATTTTATAATGTCAATATAGTTCACATTTGGCTGTTTGTGGTATAACATTTTGACTCAGATCCCAGTTCAATAAGCTTAATATTAAAGAAAATAAATATAAATAAACAAAGCTGAATTAGGTACGGCTTAAGTGCAGCAGTCTAACATCTGCAGGGTAGAAACAGAGCTTTCTGGGCCTGGTGGTCTTACTCCGGATGTTCCTCAGCTGCCAGCCTGAGTGGAGAGGCTGGACCAGTCTGAGTGCAGGATGGGTTGAGTCCTGGAGCGCCCTCCCCTTGCTTCTTGATGTGTAGGGGTCAGAGGTGGAGGCAATGCTCCCTCTAAGCTGCGCAATTACTCACTGCTCGCCCCTTTCTCAGCACACAAAATAATTTATGCAGCGCAAAAAATAAAATTTCTCTGCTGGGGTCACAGGTATACCCTGGACATGGCAACACATAAACAAACAGGACAAACCACCATTTAAAGGGACACTATGCAACATTTTTCAGTTAATTAATGTGTTCCATAACGTTATGGATGACTAAATGAGTCATTTCAGGTTGAACAAAGGTATTCTCGGCCGCCCTGGTGGTCTGTGGGGGAAATACTGCACTTGCAACTGCAGGAGCACCGACCCGCACCCACAGGCTCAGAAGTCTCGTGAGAGTCAGTCTTGCTTTACGGCGAGAACTGCTACACCCCCCAGTTAAAAGCATTCTCGTTGCTAGCACAGTGGCAATCTTTGTGCAGTTATGCTACGTTCACGCAGCAAAATCGCATCTGCTGCTTCATTTTTGCTGCTTGTACCAGTTAGTTCTGGCTGCAAAAGTGTGTCTGAGGCGCGTTGGGCGGAGCTTCACTATCCTTTCTCTGCCTTGCAGCTATATTTGCTGTGATCAGTGGGAATAAAGTAGTTTTAATATGTTTTTAAGTGAGAAAATACACCTGAAAACGTAATCAGTGCAGTCAGTTCATTCAGATTATTATCCTGCCTTCAATATTTTTTCTGTCGGAGCCGCTCAGACCCCCACATACCAGGGATGCGCCGACAGTATGGATCCCTTCATCAGCAGCGGTTCACCGCGGCAGCTGGTAGGTGTTTTTCATCTAAATAATCCAAACTGCATATTCTGCCGGCAGATTTCTGCATTTTAAGTTAATTTAGGCGTCAATAAACTGTTTAAGAGCAGTGATCATCAGCGCTGTGTCTCTCTCCCTGCGTTAAACGCACCCGACGCGCTGCTGCGGCCGCTCAGACGTGCTGCGCCTGCAGCTCAAAACACGCCGCGGGACCTTTGCATGTAAACTCGCTGCTTCTGTCGCGCCAGCTACGTCCAGTGTGAACGCAGCGTTAGTCATTCGCTGCTAAGCTCAAAACAACCGCGCCTGGCTTGACGGAGAAACCAGGAGAACAGCTGAGCATATTTACGACAGTGCACTTTTACTTTCGCCCTCTGGAGGGAGCCTCACTGGAAAATCAACACCGGTTGCATAGTGTACCTTTAAACACACACTCACACCTAAGGAGAATTCCCTAGGTGTCCCTAGAGAGAAGCCAATTAACTTAACAGTCATGTTTTTTGACTGTGGGAGGAAGCTGGAGTACCCAGAGAGAACCCACACATGCTCAGGGAGAACATGCAGACTCCATGCAGAAAGACCCCGGGCCAGGAATAAAATCCGGAACCTTCTTGCTGCAAAGCAGCAGTGCTACAGACTGCGCTACTAAATAACTGGAGAAATAACTGGGTCTATGTACACTCAGGCAATTACCTGAATGTACAAAATCGTCCTCTCCAGCTATCATAATATGGAGGAACGGAGAACAATTTTTCCTCGACATATGACATTAAATGTAACAATATTAAAAAAGTGAACGGGGAATACTTTATTTTATTTTGTTTGGGCTCTTATAGCACCTCAGCTTGCTGGATGTACTAAAGGTGTTTAGACAAAATCTGTAACCCGTCATATATTGTGACTCAAGCACCTGCTGTGATGCGTTCTGCTCACCAGTTTGCTATCTACCAACCCGAACTTTGCAGGATTCATACCCAAAACCAATATCACAAAATTAATATCTGAACCTAAAGAGGTCTATTAGAAATACATGTAGGCTCCCCCTTCGGTCACAGTATATGAAAGATTAAAATATTAGTTTTATAACAAAAAAATAACAACATTTGGATGAATATGTTTAATAATGCGTCAATGTCCTTTAAAAAAGTTTAGCAAAAGCCAAAATTCAAAGCATCAAAAAAAAGTTAGATTCATGAATAAACAATGCAACAGGAAGAAGAATATTTTGCGGCCCAAATTATTTACAAATCCAGGCTTCCAGAACAATGAAACTGACCAGTTTCTGACTGCCCTGCTATGTAAAATGCAAAGAGTTTAAGATGCACCTGTTCACCTCGAAGCTCAATGATCCGTCTGACTTTTATTTTTTATTATTGCTAAATTCAAGTAAGGGAAACAAAATCTTTAACGGGTCCATCAGCACATCCACAGATGTGGTGGCTGCAGGAGCTAAAGAAGATCTAACAGCTTCTGGATGTTAATGTTGCATTTCAAGCATCCAGTGGTGATTTTCAAAGATTAAGTTTAAGGAATCAGATCTGATCCAGAAAGCACTGAAAGCGGGATATTTGGAAAAGCATAGCAGAAGTCAAAAAGACAGATGGGAAAATTTGTCATTTTCATTTATGGACTTTTATTGTGAAATTATTTAACTGTTATGTAACTTGTATTGATAGAAAGACAAAGGAAAAACGTGTTAAATGAACAGTTACAGGGAGCGAAAATGAGTTACACTTGTGGTTCAGTTGTTAAGAAAAAAAAAAAACACATGATAGAGTGGCCTCTGCATTGAAGAGGATGCGCTTATTGTACCCTTGTTTCCGCCTAAACCCCTCCATAGTCTGTGCATGCCTCTAGTCCCTAGTGACATTGATGGAGTCCTAGATGTGGGCCGTGGCTATCCTCTCTAAATCTCACCAGCTGAGGTTTATATAGATGATTTAAAGACAAAGATTTTATTTTACAGGTCCACCTTTGCTTCCAGGCAAGTAAATTAACATATTAGTAAAATATTTAGGTTCGAAACTAAGTATTAGTTGGCAAACTAGATATTTAAATCCACACTAAACATTTAATTTGCTAAATAAATATTGACTTGGTAAAAACAAATACTTACCCTGGATTGAAAAATTTAGATTGGAACTAAATATCACATTCAAAGCTGAATATTTAGTTAATAACATTAACATTAAAGTTAAAAGTGTTGTTTGTAAATTTAATATTTAACTAAGTAATTAAATGGTAGACTCGGAAATGTGATATTTATAAATGTATGAATGATAGGTGGATTTTATGAACTCATTTTATCCCCTCTCATTTGAGGCTAAATAACTCAAAGCATTGCAGCGAATATTTGACTCTGTAGCTTTACATTTGGTAATCCATAGTGGGCTGCTTCTCTCATGCACAGCGCTAAACAAAAATAAGCACTTTGTGCTGTTTATATGCAATAAGTCATGGTCAACCAATAACATTTTCAATCATAGGAGCCTTTATATTCAGCTAAATGTCTTTTATTTATTTAATTTGATTATTAAATGTAATGTATTGAGACAGAAATGAGTGAAAATGGACATAATCTTCATTTCTGTTATCAATGCCACAACAACTGGGGTCATATTAAAGCCGTACCGCTGACAGGTGTGCAGAGCCTCCTTCATCGATGTCATGGCAACGTCCATGTCCTTGGGGTCAAAGGTCATAGCAGCCTGCATCAGTAAGATACTGCTGTAGCCCATAGCATGATACATGCTTTGACTCTTCCTAAGAAACCACAGTAAAAGGTTGGAAAGTAACAGTCAATGTTTGAAAAAGAAGTTTATTCAAAATAGTCTGTAAATTGGTTGGTTTGCAATTGTGTGCCTTTTTTGTATATTTTTTTCCCATTAGTGTCATAAAGAAAATCCCTTGTTTTTTTATGTCAATGTTCATCAAAGCTGAGGAAATATCACATGATTATAAATACAATACAGAACTTTCGTGCTTTTGTGGTTAAATACATTTTTTAGAGTCCATGTTTATGTAAAGCTGGTTCCACTAGAAAAGTTGTAGAAACATTAAGAGCTGCTCTCCCTGAACTGTAGATGAACTCTGACTAAAGAGACAATTACCCTGAATGTGATGAGCTTTTACAGTGTTTCTTTGCCTGCAGCTGATGAACAGCAAAGGCTGAGAAAATATGGCCTTTCAAAAATGTTGCTGCTGAAATGTCTCTTTCATCAGAATTATGAAGGCTTGGACTTTATCTCAACAAATAAGGCTTTCTGAAACTGGGAACTGATGATCTGTAGAACAAATGAATCACTTTCCTTAAAAGAATTGGTTTTATATGACTTCAGATTCATTTTAGATATTTCTCCAAATGACTATTCATTCTCCCAAAACTCAAAACAAAGGATTTGTCTAAAACACATTAGTCATTCACAGAGGTGGGTAGAATATCCACATATTATATTCAAGTAAAAGAAACAATACTTCATTGTATTTTTATTCTAGTAAAAGTAAAAATGAGCCATCCTAAATATCCTAATCGAATTACTACAAATGATCATAGCAGCAGACAAAATTTAAAGCTATATGCAGTTTCTGGTGTTTCAACGAATGAGATGAAAAATAAAGATATGAGATACAGTAATTACACAAAAACACATTTAAGTGGAATATAAACTCATCAAAAGTTATGAAAAACAAATATGGTTCATGTTTGATTAAAATGGAATTTACTAAAGTTACTCACAATGAGTAGATTAAATGAGAAATTGTACTCCTGTAATAGTAGTGTTATTTTTTCATATTTTTACTCAAGTAAAAGTAGAGAGTGCAAAGCTATAAATTTACCCCTGAAACTACTAGAAAGTTACTCAAGTAAATGTAACAGAATAGATGCAGCTAGTTCCTACTCAGCTGGTAACTTTTTTTTTAATGTTGCAGATCCCATCAGGTCTCTCTGAACGTCGGCGACTTACCGAGGTTCTAATGAAGCCAAAGCATCGGCGAACCTGTTGTTCAGAAACAGATGGAGGGCGAGGTTACATTCCTCCAGTGCCGTCTCCAAGTCCAGTGCAGGTGGGCTGAATGGGAGAACGAGAAACTGAAATCAGCAACTTCAACCAAACATGCAAAGACTTAGAATTTGTTGCACAAAGTTTAACACTGTCTGTGCTTCAGTTGATTTCTTTCCATTTGAACTGACATATTTCAGACATTCCTCTATTTTTATGAGATTCTTGATCCAGTGATCAGGCTGCTCTTTTACTTTTAGTCCAATTTAATTCAATTCAGTTTATTCATACAGAGCCAATTCATAACACATCTCATCTTAAGGCACTTTATAGAGATCAGATCATACACTGTTGTAGGAAAGTTTCTCTTCTATTATATATTGATATATCCTATTTACTCACTATAAAAGTTTTGACTCAGTCTGTTTCACTTTCAAGGCCACACCATTCTCTGTGTGATGGTGTTTGTAGACCAGACATAGCTTCTCCCCATAACAAACCAAATTCTTTCTCAAGGTGTGTTCATAACATGATACTGTTTAACCAAAGTGTCTGTAATTTGATGTGACTCTGACTATTTTTCCATTGTTGTAAGTAAGGGGGAACGAATGCTGCTCATGCAGAACAGAGCAGAATGCTGCCATAAGGATGATGATGAACTGTTCTCTCTTTGCAAAGATATGAATAAATGTGCCAACTGAGTGAAATCCATCGATCTCCGTTTATTTAACTAGGGTGAATAGTTAAATATTTTTTTCCCACTACATACAGTCAGATTGTTTTTATGTCTAAGTAAAACCAGCTTAATGCATGGAGTCCTTGACTAAGCAGCAATCCCTCACACCAAGCATGCATGCAGCGACGGGGGAGAGGAAAACTCCCTTTTAACAGGAAGGAATAGTCAGTGGAACCAGGCTCAGTGTGAGCGGCCAGCTGACAGCATTTTCTGTTAAACATTTTGTGACAAAAACCCAATTTATTGACTTCAGACTTGGGAGATTACAGCTGCAGTAAAGCAATTCTAAAGAGCCATTAGCTCTCTGATATCTAGACATTGAATATAGTGTCTAAAATTAGACAGAAAATTACTGAATAAGCTGCTGACATAAATGAAAACTCAAAGATCCATTAGAAAGCCTGAAAAGAAGAGTAATCTAGGATGCTTTAGACACAAAATACAAAGAATATTAAAAAAGATTTGACTCCATCTGCATATCTCGACGGAATGACGCTCTAATAAAATTTTATACTATTGAGATTGTCAAGCTTTAAATGCACTTACGTCTCATCCTCGTAAATCTGGTTCCAGTCCACCTTAAAACCCACACAAACACACAGATTTAAGAGATTTAGTCAAACCGATCAAAGCATGGCATTTAGATGAAGAAGGACTTTTCTGTTGATGATTAAGTCCCAGGGAAGGAGAGATAGTTCCCACACAGAATGTACCCACCTCTGCATTTTTAGAAGTTTTTATGTGATATGATCCAAAATTACAAACAGCCTTTTGTCAAGCTGAGGGCATTGTTAAACCTGCAGCACCAGGGATAGGAAGCTGCACATAAAGCTCTTCTCTTTTTTCATTCATCCTCTAAACCTCTTTAGCAAACACCAAATTGGTTGATTTGATTATGTTATCTTATGGTTTTCCTGATCTTTCTTATTAGAATTAAACAGACAATCCCTCTATGGTGCTGTGAGCTAAATCTGCATCTTTGCTGCAAGGGAATAATAAAAAATGTAAAAATTATTCCTCATCTTGCTTTTGGCAATGTCTTTAGGGTATGATCTGGACCAAAGTGCAGACAGGGTCTTAGGAGCAGCATTTTAATTATAAGAAAGGGCAAAAACTTACAAACTGGCATGAGGAGAAGTGTTTGAAAAAATAATCAGGCAGTAACAGACAAGGAAAGGCATATGATAACAGGAGGATCCAGTGGAGAACAATGCCCAACAATGAACTTAAATACAGAGGGATAAGTGGAGGATATGATTGGAAGCTGGTAAATTTTTAAAATATTTTTTAAGATATATGGCAACACCTTAAAGAAAATAATTAATACAAAAAAAGAAATAGGAAACAGCATGACCTTATACAACACCATGGAGATGACAAGCATATAAACACACATTAAAACCAAAAGCCGGCTTTCAAGGATCATAAAAGTAATGAGATTTTTATATCGATAAAAATATCCATAACTTATATAATCCAGCTGCACCAAAACACTTTTAACAAAAATGTAATCAGATATATATAGATTGCTAATTTATCTTAAAATGTAAAAAAAGGAAGTAAGGAAACTCACCTCCTTGAATTCATCCTTTGTCATCTCCATTTATTAAACCAGAGATTGATGTCCTCCCCTGCCAAAAACTCTGCTGAGAAAGACAAACAAGTTTGCCTCCCGCTTCTTATCATGATCTAAGAGGCCGGGAGTGGCCTCCATTTAACAAGGTCAGCCCCCCACCAACACTTTGTGTAGAGGGAAGGCTGAGAGCTGCAGGCTTTACTCTGTATGTGCCGTGCTCTCTTAAAAAAAAAAAAAAAAAAATCTTCAAGAATAGTGACATAAGATGTTACTGGAACATCAAAAACCCACTGAAACAGGGTGTTTTAAGGGTCCACTAACTGGATTTTCTCCAACTAAGGTGCAAAATGAGGAGCCAGCATTGACATCTATTAACAGTTTAATTTCAACGTGATTAGGAAAGAAAAAAAAGCTTGCCTAAAATTATTAATTAAGAAGAAAAAGAAGAAAGAAAATTCCTTTATTGTCCCACAATGGATAAATTCCGGTGTTTACAGCAGCAAAAAGATTATAGAAAAAAAATTTCTAAGAATAACATACTGTAATAGTGAAGAGTAAAAAATAAATAATAAAATACTGCACTGTTTTAACAATATATATAATGTGCAGCTGAAGAATAAATAACCAATATACGGCTATGGAAATTTGTACAGCAAAAAAACAGCATATTATATATATAAATGGCGGATTTGTGGGTTTCAACTGCTTCTTGCAGGGCCTGATGCCAGGACCCCACCTAGGGAATTGCTGTGTTTCGGTCAGGAGTAACGTTTAGGACTAAGGAATTAATTTAGTTTAGGTTAGGGTTAGGCTGTAGAAATGAATGTAAGTCAGTAAAAAGGCCCCACAAAGACAGTGAGACAAGTTTTGGTGCCTGTGCAGAGACGGACGGACAGACAGATAGAAATTGAATATAGTTCACACTTAAGGGTCGATCTCTGTGTCAGAATTAAGGTTCTGTTTTCAATCAATGTTGCTGCAAAGCTTCCTTCATTTAAGATTATCTGACAGTTCATAGACGACTTCTATGGTTTCTTGATATATTTTGTAAAAGCTTTCAAATTTTTTTAAATGGCGTGATTTTTGGTCTGATCGTCTTGACCAAACTATTGTAAATTGGTCAGGTTAGAAGGCTGATTTCTCTACAGGGTTGGGATCATTACTTTGTGATGGAAACTCCAAAACCTCCACTTTGTTCTCCTTGGGTCCTTTGTAACTAATTTAGCAGGAGAATCTCTGTCTTGTGATGATATTTCCACATAATGTCCTTTCCCTCATGTTTCCACCCTGGCTTCATCCGGAGCACAGTGATAACTTATAAAATGGAAGAAACTAGAAAACAATCACTCATTTTTCTGTCATAAAATCAGATAATAGGAAAGGTCAGGTGTTTTTTTTTCCTGTCTGGTTTTAACTACAAGTATACCGAAAAAAAATTATTATATCATGGAAAGTTTCAGCATTTATTGCCCCCATGTTAAACTTACTGAATAAACAAGAAATCATTGCCTCAGAAAATGCTAATTCTACAAAAAAGTGGGTCAGAACATGTCGAGTGACAGAAAAAGGTGGACCAGCAACATGGATAACAGCAGCCTTAAGAGGATTGCCAAGCAATATCCAGTCAGGAATTTGGAGAATTTAACAATGAGCGGACTGAGGCCTGAATCAGAGCACCAGAGTCTGCCACACAGAGAGGAACCACTGCACAGGTGTTTTAGCAGGAACCAGAACCAGATCTTCTCTCAGAGGTCCAACATCCTCTCCAGATCAAAGTAAAGTTTGCATTTGGCTCGGAAATCAAGATCCCAGGTTCTAAAGGGAGAAATCAATGAAGCTTGAAATCCAGTTAGAATTTCCAGTCAGTGACATGTCAGCTGCTGGTTCTGGGATCCTGGGTTTTCTGGAGTGCAAAGAAGCCATATACCAGGACTTACATAGATGACCTCTTTCTTTCTCCTTCTTCAAAGCTTTGTGGAGACGCTGATTTCATTTTTCTGCTGGACTTGGTACCAGCCCACAGATTCCTAAACTGCTGGAAGTACCAACAGCTTGTTCAGAAACCGTGGTGTTACTGTGTTTGTTTGGCCAGCTGACCAGAAGGAGCAGAACCCCGATAGAGAATCAAGAATCTTTATTGTCATTATGAAAATATGGTGACATTTACTGGAAACTGTGTGTTTATCCATCCATCCATCCATTTTCTAGCACGCTTATCCCGAGCGGGGTTCGCGAGGGCTGCTGGTGCCCATCTCCAGCAGTCAATGGGCGAGAGGCGGGGTACACCGGGGTACATCCTGGACAGGGCATTGTGTGTTTAGAGTGGACAAAAAATACAAAGACAGCAATTAAAATCCCCTACAGAGTTAAACTGGGAGAAAAACTCTTATAAAGCCATATTAGGGGGGAAAAAAACAACTTCTTCCTCTGCGGGATGTATTAGGTGCCTCCAAATTATCCACTATAAGGCTACTGGCCTTTCATATGGCAGGCTAGACCTTCCCAAGAGTTAAAGAACAGTAGCTGATGTCATTTATGCTTTTTCAGACGTATTTAAATCGTTTCAGTGATTTTAGCATGACCATTTAACGCTATAAAAAAATGCTACTGGTCATTGCCATGGCCTAATGCCAGGACCCTACTGGGGGAATTGTTGTGTGTGGGTCAGGGGTCACGTTTAGGACTAAGGAATGAATGGAGTTTAGGTTAGGGTCCAGAAACCGTGGTGTTACTGTCAAGAACCGAGGGACCCAGTATTCAAGGAGATGGACAGACAGGGACAGGATCCAGATCAGGCAGGAACAGAAACAGGTGGCAGGATCCAGACTTCCAGGCATCCACAGGCTCCCAGGGGGGTTCAGAGTCTGACAGGGTACGAAAGCATGACCAGGTGGTCACGCACAGGATCAGACAGGATCAGGTGCAGCTGAGCAGGCTCAGTGGAAGAGGGTAGCCGAGACAGGACGTGGAACCAGAACTTGATGCAGGACTTTAAACTGGTCTCCTCCCTGGAGCCAGGCTTACTGAGATAAAAACTGAACCTCCCCACATATTGAGCCAAAAACCCAGAGGACTCCACGGGGGAGGAACAGTGGACGATCAGGAGACGAGACAAACACTAAAACCCTCTTTCCACTGGCTGCCAGGATCCAGGACATGAACCATGAAATAAAACTAACAGAAAGACAAGTAATGATCTGGCACTGAATGCTCAGGCTGAACTGAATATAAACCAGAGGAAACAGGTGAGAGGAATAAATTATAATTGAGGCAGGGAGGGAAAACGACAGGTTTAAGGAATGACTAATTAAGGGAGAGCAAACAGGCCAGATCATGACAGTTACTGTGTTTGTTTGGCCACCCGACCAGTAGGAGCAGAACCCTGATAAAGAATCTTTATTGTCATTATGAAAATATGGTGACATTTAATGGAAACTGAGTGTTTAGAGTGCACAAAAAATACAAAGACAGCACGAAAAATCCCTTACAAAGGAATATAAACATCTTTAGATGACAAAATGGAATACCCTTACAAGATAAACATAAAATATAAACAATATTAGAGTTAAGTTAGAAGAAAAACTCTTATAAAGCCCTATTACGAGAAAAAATAAAAATAAAAATTCCTCCGTCTGCGGGATGTATGAGGTGCCTCCAAATGATCCACAATAAGACTACTGGCCTTTTACATGGCAGGCTAGACCCTTCCAAGAGTTAAGCAACAGCAGCTGATGCCATTTATGCTTTTTCAGATGTTTTAAAATAGTTTTAGTGATTTTAGCATGGCCATTTAACACTTTAAAAGAAAAAAAGTGTATATAGAAAAGCAGTATGAAACATTTCCATGAAGTGCAGCTGGTGCTGCAATCTATGGAGGACTGTGGAGAATTAGAAGGTTAAATCAGCATGAAGACGTCCATCAGCAAGCAACGTGGGTTCCTAGAGCGCCTCACAAGAACTTCTGGTTGATCACATCCATGCCACGCATTGATGATGCAGGATTTTATGCAAAAGGAGTGCAGACCAAGTATTAAGAGCAAAGAAATAAACAATTTTCAGCAATATTACTGTTAAAAACATGCTTCATTAATTGCTTTTGTGTGATATTTTCATTTTTCTATGGCACTGAACTCTTGGCTTATATTGCTAGAATCATCCTGTGCATTATCAAATATTTGATTGTTTTTCTTGTCTGATAAGTCAATTCTTCTTTTGTCAGTGCAATTTTGGGTCCACTTTGTATAATTATACCGTATATATATATATTCTGTATAAATAGCTAGAATTCCAAACAAGAAACAAATCAAACGTGTTACTTTTGATAATATAGTGAAATGAGAAGCCATAATTAAAAATAAAGGTTAATTTAACTGAGCAAACAGACAATGAGAAAAATGCTTCAGCCTAAGAAACCCCCCAGAGCTATTAGTGAAGTTTCTAAACTGTAACACAAAGTCTGAGCTTCTTAGAGTCCGCCATTATCCCTGACCATCTGCCTGCATGTGATGCAGCATCAGCCTAAACAATTTTTTCCAGTGGTTTTGTGATTCATCTTACTGCAACATATCTTTACTTTTGTAAGTCTCCCTGACGATACCCACTGCAGTTTTCTGGTCAAAGAAAGCAGGAAGCTAATGACCTTTTATTTAAAAGTCTTCCTGCCAGTACATCACTCTGTTCACGTGGATGTAACACCAGTCAGGAGTCTGAGCAGAGGCCTTGTCTGTGGTGATCTTCTCATCATCAGTGGGTTCTGCTTCCTCTTACAAAAGTAATTGAAGTTCTTAGTTTAATGGTTCTGAATATGCAATTTATCCATTTATTCATAAGCAGATCTGCAAAAACTACTTTATTTCTCAGATTTAAATCAAAGAAAATAAAAAAGGCAGTTTTTTAGATGGTGATTTCCGCCATCCATATGTGAAGATGCAGAATCCCTCAAACTTATAAATGGATGTGCCAATTTTAGCAATGAATGATATTTAAAAAATTCAGGAGTTTGGCAACGAGTGTTTTTTTAGCCTGGCAGCCATCTTAAGGCTGGTATAAAGGAATTTAACAACGTGTCTACAGGTTTGTTTTAAAAGAGGTATTTTCTTTAGACAGTTCAAGTCTGACTCTTTATAACATTGTTCTACTGTCTGTTTAATGTCACTTCTTAAAACATTTCACTATGTGAACATAGGGAGGGAACAGTGGCGAGGGGGATTCTGCCAGACTGTGGAAAACAAATTAGAGACACTAGAGGGAAGTTCATACACCATAAAATAATGCACAGATGTTATCATACGGCGGTGAGAATGTATGACACCAGCTGATGAAGGATAAAAAAATGCTGGAAATATAAATTGGAAGCAGACTGGTCAAACCCCTCTGGGTTTAGGTATTGGGTTTGTTGAGTTCATCTTATGAATCCATGCTGCTTAGACTAGAAGACAATGAGCAAGTTTAACCGGAGAGGGAAACTGATGGGGAAAATTTCCAAAAAAAGTAAAAAAAAAAAAAAACATGCACTGGACTTTGTTTCCAAGTTTGAAGACGTTTCGCTTCCCATCCAGGGAGCTTTATTAATTCAAAATGTCATAATTAGTGTTGGGTATGGGAAAAGGTTTGGACTAATTGGGCAGGAGACTTCCCAGACATTTCAGGCTGTGAACCCAAAAATAACAATGCAGCAGACTCTAAACCCTAAAAATACATATGATTACTTCACACTGTACTTATTTTGTACTTTTTTTCATATCAAATAAAGTAATTGTATCAAGTTTCTAAATTACCAAAAAAATAAAAGTATTTTATAAGTAACATTTCATTACTTAATACATAGATTTGAGTGTATTTTTTTATTTTTTTGGGGCATTGAAATATTTTTAATTGTATATTTTAGTCTATGACTTGATTAAAGTCATAATTCTGAGATTAAAGTCAGAAATCTTAGAAAAAATTATTAATTCTGAGATTAAAGTCAGAATTCTGGGGAAAAAAAATCTGAATTCTGACTTTTCCCCCCATATTAAACTGAAAAAATATTTAAAAATCAGTTAACTTTTTTTGTCTTTTCAGTGGCCCAAATCCTCCTCCGTACATATGAAATTGAAACCATCTCTTGGGTTTACAGAGAATGGTCCGAAAAAGAAAAAACATCCAGTGAGCAGCAGTTCTGTGGGCGGAAATGCCTTGTTGATGCCAGAGGTCAGAGGAGAATGGCCAGACTGGTTCGAGCTGATAGAAGGGCAACAGTGACTCAAATAACCACCCGTTACAACCAAGGTGGGCAGAAGAGCATCTCTGAACGCACAGTACGTCGAACTTTGAGGCAGATGGGCTACAGCAGCAGAAGACCACACCCGGTGCCACTCCTTTCAGCTAAGAACAGGAAACCGAGGCTACAATTTGCAAAAGCTCATCGAAATTGGAAAATAGAAGATTGGAAAAACGTTGCCTGGTCTGATGAGTCTCGATTTCTGCTGCGACATTCGGATGGTAGGGTCAGAATTTGGCGTCTACAACATGAAAGCATGGATCCATCCTGCCTTGTATCAACGGTTCAGGCTGGTGGTGGTGGTGTCATGCTGTGGGGAATATTTTCTTGGCACTCTTTGGGCCCCTTGGTACCATTTGAGCATCGTTGCTACGCCACAGCCTACCTGAGTATTGTTGCTGACCATGTCCATCTCTTTATGATCACAATATACCCAACTTCTGATGGCTACTTTCAGCAGGATAATGCGCCATGTCATAAAGCTGGAATCATCTCAGACTGGTTTCTTGAACATGACAATGAGTTCACTGTACTCAAATGGCCTCCACAGTCACCAGATCTCAATCCAATAGAGCATCTTTGGTATGTGGTGGAACGGGAGATTCGCATCATGGATTTGCAGCCGACAAATCTGCGGCAACTGTGTGATGCCATCATGTCAATATGGACCAAACTTCCTGAGGAATGCTTCCAGCACCTTGTTGAATCTATGCCACGAAGAATTTAGGCAGTTCTGAATGCAAAAGGGGGTCCAACCCGTTACTAGCATGGGGTACCTAATAAAGTGGCCGGTGAGTGTATATATATATATATATATATATATATATATATATATATATATATATATATATATATATATATATATAAATAAACGTCCGATCCACACTCCACACCAGTAGATGGGGGTAATGCACCTCAATAAGTTGCTTGCTAAACGCCATAAAGAAGAAGAAGAAGAAGTTGTTGTTGTCCCTCTAAACATGGCGGAGTCCGAACCAACGGCAGAGGCGAGCAGCAGCAGCATCCCGGATTATGAATATGTGGACGTGAACACCACAGCCTTCCACATCGGCTCCTTCAGGGAGGAGTGGCTGAAAAGGCTGAAACCGGAACAAATCTCCTTCCAGCAGAAAGATCAGGACACGTTTGAAGCTAACTTTGCTGCTGAGATGGGCTTAGAAGAGGAAACGATGGCTGAACTCCGATCCGTCTGCAGGTTGAACAGCAAAGCAGCCACACATTTTATCACATAAACCTCACATCTCACTCTTTTAGGGCAATAACAGCCAATAAAAGCGATACTACTGAATTATTGTCATTTTGTTATACCACATATAATCACAGGGAGAGTGGTTTAAGACACGCTGACCAGACGTCCCCAAATTCCAGGGACAGTCCCCGTTTTGGACCCCCTGTCCCCGGCTAAAGCTGTCCCTGGAAATGTCCCTGATTTGACCGTTTTATGAATGATCAATGATTAGATTGGCTAAAAGTTAAATATACTTTAAACTTTAAAACATTTACATCCAATCAAAAACAATAACAGCTTATTTAAAACAAAAAGCACAGCTGTATCTATAGAAAATATATTCCTGTTAGGTTTCACTATAACTTTATTAAAGGACAGATTATTTTTATGCCCTGAGAGCTTATTTTTCATTCATCTATACCTGTGATGACAAAACATGTATTTCTGGTGTGGCTGCTTCAAGCTGCTCATGAGAGTGATCCAGATTTATAGATGTGTTTTAATGGTTTTAATTTAATCTGAATATAAAAATCTAACTTAAGTTTTTTAATAGTGACACAGATTTTAATCCAGGCTGCTGGAGGCGACCCAATGCTCTGCAGCTGTCCAGGATACAGTAGAAACAACTGAAGCCGCTTTCATTTTATAGTGATCAATATAAAAAGATAGATTTATATGTATGTTTTTCAAATTTTATATATATATATAAAAAAGTTTCATTTTAGGTTTTGGAATGGAAAAAGAGTTTCCAATTTCCCATAAAATCTGTATTGATGCCAACTGGCCTGTCCCTAAAAACAATGTTATGTTGCTCACAGGGAAGAAGACAATGAAGACTGAATGACCAGATGGCACTGATAAACACTATTGATTTATTAATATTATTTATCTTAATGGAAAAGGCACATTGCTGGATTTCACACTTGATTTTTTTTTATATTAATAAATATTTAAATATGGATAAAGGCATCACTGTTCCCCTTTCCTAATTTAATTTTCATGAAATGCATTTATTTTTATCTATGAGCTGGAAATGTCTCCAGATCAGATTGCAGAAATCTGGTCACCTTAGTTTAAGAGTCTCTGACAAGGAAAGCTGCTGCCTGGATGTTCAGAGCATCTCAGCAGGTTAGGGACACAAATGAGCACTAAAGGAGCACAAATGTTGATACAAGTGAAGTCAATTTTACATTTCATTTGAGATGTTCCCGCTCTGTCCTTAAATCTATGGAGGCGAGAATGGAGATCAGCTGAAGGTTGAAAGCTTCATTACCGTCTCAGCAGGACCTGACAGCCTCCTTTCCACACAAGCAGAAAAAGCCCAGAATTGCTGCTGTTTATCAATAGACACGATCTTTTGTTTAAAAAGAAAAACATTTCATTATGAGCTTTTTAAAATACATTTCACCCTTCCTCAATAACAGGATTAGTTCATTTATTAGCTGTAAGCCATACAGTACAGAGCATTAACCCTTTATAGGGCAACTTACTGTTTTAATCACTTGCATAGATCTAGAAGCACAACATCTATATCCAGCCATTCAGCAAAGATGTTGCTACATGGCTGCACATCTTATTTTGCCATTTGACCAATTATATGAGCCCTTGAATGATATATTACCTACTGGAAATTAAGTAGTGTTGCGCCGATGCCATTTTTTGGCCCCGATACCTGGCTGTGCAGTATTGGCCGATACAGATACTATCTGTTTGAAATTGATGTGTGTACATATGAAAAACTCCATACTACTTGGATGTAAAATAATTGCCATCATGGCTTTGTCAAGCTGCTGCCTACCTTTGCGAAGCAGGAAAAAGACTAATACAAAGTGAATCCAGTAGAACTTTTTATTGCCTACCTGGAATGGGTGACAATAGTCGAATAAACTTTTGGCTCTCAAAATGCTATCAGTGCTCTATTTGTTGGTACTCGCCGATACCAATACCACCATTTTAGTGCTGGATCGGGGCCCCAACCGATACTGGTATCAATATCGGTGCAACACTAGTTCCAATCTGGCCTCTGGTCCTTTGCCGCATGTCTCTCCCCCTCTCTCATACTCCCCAAAAAAGAGCCACTAGTTCTGTAACCCCACCCACCACAACAATACAATATAAAAGGAGCATTTTTTAATTTTTAAGACTACTCCTTTTGAGAGATCTTTGTGTCATTTCATTATGGCAGGAAACATCTTGAATAAAGATGTAATTCCCGCTCTTTGAGGAGGATGAATCATTTTGGCTTCGACTTTTAATCCTGTTGATGGGATTTCTTTTTATCAGATCTTACGGCTGTTAACCTTTTATAATTATGCCACAGACCTATTTATTCATATGTACTTTATGATGATGTTTAGTTTTACTTTATATTTCTTACCTGGAATGAGTGACAATAGTTAAATAAACTTTTGGCTCTCAAAATGGTATAAGTGCTCTATTTGTTGGTACTCACCGATACCAATATCACCATTTTAGTGCCCTGCCCGATACTGGTATCAGTGCAACACTAAAATGAAGGTAAAAAAAATGAAGAAAAAACAAAGTAAAAACTAATTGAAAAATAAAAAAGTTAATAAGCGTATTTAACAATTATATTTAGTTATATAAAGTAAAAAAAAATGTAAGTGCCAGTATCAGCATTAATGCCTCTAGGGTTATGTTGGACCAAAAAAATGTGTTTCTGTCCCTCTCAGAGTGTTTTTCATGAATTTCTTATAGAAGCACTTTTGTTATTTTTCTTAATATATTCCTGCAAGTTGGCGTTTCTTGTTATTACATTGACATTAATTTTTTCCATCATTTTTTGAATGTTACAAAAACAATAAGGTTTTGTTCTGGATTCCAATACCACTATTGACTTGAAACTGGCTTGAAACCGCCTTAGAGACAGTTTTTACCCGACAGCAATAACAAAACTAAATGCAACCAAAAATAACCATTAATCATCATGGATGATGTGTGTGAGAATGTTCTATTCTTATTAGTTGTTTTGTATCAGTTATTGTTATTTATTTATTATATAACGTGTAAATGGTGGTGACAGTGATTTTTGTTTTTTAAGCATATGCACTGAGCGATCAATGGCACTTTTTTAAATTTCGTTGTTCTTGTGACAAGGACAAAAAAGCTAAATTGAATTGAATTGAAAATTAGAATAATCTCACTGAGTTCCCTATAAAGGGTCAAAATGTCAGTCTACATGTTGCCGGTTTGAATTCAGCCAGCTTACTTTTATGCGTCGGTGGACTGATGGTTTCACTGGGATTCTTTTTATTCTTTAGTTAGTTGGTTAATTGCCAAATCTCTGTGTTTTTCTTCTTCTGGTTGAAGCGTGGACTCGCTTCGTTGCTACTCTGAAGATCAGCAGCCCGACCCAGAAGTCTTACCTTCAGAACCGACCCTGAAAACTCTCATGTAAGTCCTCCTCTGATACCACACCAGTAAGTGGGTCTGGGGTTCTCCGGTGGGATAATTCTGTTTGTTTGATTACAGATACAGAAAAAAGAAGCAAAGACGCTCATCATCTTATAGAGGAGGCCAAAACAGACATGAGCTCTACGCCGGTGAACTGGTGGGTGAATCCTGACCTTCGTCTCAGTGGGTCTTTCTGTCAGCGCTACAAAAATGTACCGATGTCTTTAAGGAATTTTCTTCATTTGACCTTCAGTTTCACCTGACAAAAACAGAGAATTGCTTTTTTCTGCTCTTCACTTTTTCACGTTCTTCAGCTTTTTCATTTTTTATTTTCTGTGACAAAAATCCACTGTGATTCTATGTTCTGGGGACAAAAATAAAGATGAACTGATACGGTTTTATTAGGGCCTAATTAATCCCAAATACTGGCTGCTGATATTTTTTGGGCCCGATTCCTCAAACTGATGTAGATTTTTCTTCCTCCATATAGATGATAGAAGTGACTCCATTAAAACAGACATTAAACCGCTCTTAGTTTAAACAAAAAGAAACATTTATTAACAAATCAAAGACATGTTAACAATGGATACAAGTGGAAAAAAACACAAATATTGGTCAGAAAATTCAATGTATCGGTCTGTAGAGAAGAACTGGAGGGAAAATGAGTGAAAGGATTAACTAAGGTGGCGTCTGCACTAGAAAAAATCGAAATCTAGATAAGTCATTTTTAAAATAAGTGCATTTGTTCTTGGATTAAGGAAAGGCAAGGCAAGTCAAATTTATTTGTATAGCACAATTAAGTACAAAGACAATACAAAGTGCTTTACATGATTAAAATATAGGAATGTAAAACAGAAACAAAGCGAGTAGGAAAAAATAATGCAGAAACAAAAAAGAACATTAAAAACAGTTGGACTAAAGAAAATAAAAAAGTTGAACTAATGATGTTTAGTTGAACTGTTTAACTAGAACAGTCGAAGGCAATCCTAAATAAATGTGTTTTTAGTCTTGATTTAAAGGAACTCAGGCTTTCCGCACTGTTACAGTTTTCTGGAAGTTTGTTCCTACGGAGCCCCTAAAGGGACATGGAGGGAAAAATAAACTTTGCGAGATCTCGCAAAAAAATAAGCTTTGGCGAGATCTCGCAAAAGGTTTTGCCATGTCAGCGAACCGGAAGTAAAACAAACAGTGGAGGTGCAAAGTGTACTGCTATGGGAGGATAACACGCCCATGTGTCACCTACAACCATGGAGGATGATTTGGAGAGGTTCTTAATTTCTAGACAAGTCCCAAAACAGACAAGGTCAGTATGCAATCCCACGGAGCTCCTAAAGGGACATGGAGGGAAAAAAAGGAACTTTTGCGTGATCTCGCAAGATTCCGCAATAGTTTTGCGGGATTTCGCAAAAGTTCTTTTTTTCCCCTCCATGTCCCTTTAGGGGCTCCGTATGTTCCAGATAAGTGGATCATAGGAACTAAATGTTGCTTCTCCATGTTTAGTTCTGGTTCTAAGTATGAGTGGTTTTAAGGATGTAAAACAGACATTTTGACAATGGAACAAGACAATTTACACTTAAAATTACAAAACAAAATTGCATTGCCTTATTTCAAGTGCATATTATCTAATTATCTTATTTTAAGATTAAAAATACTCATTACGTTGGCAAGCTATCTCATTTACCTACTCAAATTAAGGATAGATGCACTTAATTTAAGGAATTTTTTACTTATTTCTAGATTGTTTTTCCAGTGTGGCTCAGTGGGAGAACGAATGAAGGCTGGTTAAAAACATCAGCACTGCTTTTCTAAAACATCTACTGACTTACAGCAATCTGGAGGTGAGAAGGCGACCGACGTGTCCATTAATTGTTTCCCTGAATGATTTCCAGGACCGTCAAACTATTGGAAGGGCACCAGAGTCAGAGGCTGACATGGTCCCTGAGGGGGAGCTCATCCTTTCCATTAACATCTACTTCCCTGTGAACTTTGATAAAGTGAGTTTTGATCTCCCCGTTTTAAAGTTGTCAAAGTGCCTCCGGTCTTCACCGCGTTTTTTTCCTCCTGAGTGTTTTCATTTGTGGAGCTGACCTTTGATTTTAACCCCCCTGCAAGTTTAACTACATGCGACCTCATGTGACGCTGCTGATGAGAGGCTCCCAAACCCTGGCCGAGCTCCGAGACGCCATCTTCTGCGTCAGCGACCTGCAGGTGTGCGGCGAGTTCAGCAACACGCCAGACTTGGCTCCAGACTTCATCTGCAAGGTAAGCCTGCAGCCGCCACAGCACATTTCCCATCATGCACCTGCAGCCGAAGGGCCTGGTCGAGATCACGTTTTCAATATTTTTGCTTCCAGGACCTTTTCAGATCAGCCTTCTTTTTCTTCGAGGGAGTTTTCTACGACGACATGCGGCATCCTGACTGCCAGGACATCAGCAGGTCTGTTTCCAAACTTTCTGTTCAAACTTAAAAGTTTGGAAAAAGATGTTTTAGATCTCAATCAACCACAAAAAATGTCAGCTGGAACTTCTGACAACACAGTAAACAATAAATTGAGCTCCAAAAATGAACAAAACAAGCAACCACACATAAAAAAGACATAAAAATGCAACAGAAAAATGTTGCAAATGAAAAAAATGCTTCAGTAACAGAAGAAAATGATGCAAAGATTAAAAACAGCAGCAACTCGCTCCACAAAACGGAAGCACTCTGTACCACTAGAGCAGAAGTCATGGATTAGCGGACCAGATCCGGACCCACTTGCTGGGTAATATGGACCCAACCTGATTTAAAACATTTATAAATTACCGCATGTTGTCAGACTGTGGTGTCTAATCCCACATCCTCTGTCTCCGCCCTGCTCTGATGCTGACCGCCTATGCAAAGCAAAGCCTACAGCCTCCGCTGCTCCTCCCATCTTGCTCCGCTCCGACTTCCTTGGATACTCAAGGAGAGAATGGGAGATATTATTATTAAATTCAGGAGCAAAACATGTGGAAATGAACGCTTAATTTAATATGATAAATTTAAAAACTCCCCACCATCATCCAGCCAGCATATGTTCAGTTTCTGCCCAAATATTTTCTTTTTGTTGTGGATTTTTGTAACAGGGATAACTAGCATCTTCCATGGTTTGTATGAACTATGTTTGTTTTCTGCCTCCAAACTCAGCATCTCTTCATCCAGGCCTGAGATGAGAAGTTTCTTTTGAAGTGGTGAGATGCGCTCTTAGAAATTTTGACTGGATTTGATTAAACTTTTAAGCCTCTTAGTATAAAATAAATATTTTGATGGAAATGAGAAATCTGCTTCCTGGTATGTTGAAGTACCAATAGTTTGCATCCAATCATTTAAACAAACGGTCTTAGTTTTTGGGAATATATGAGCTCACCAATGAGCCTGGAATGGCTTTAGAATGGCTTAGTCTCCATTCAAACCCAGGTTTAAAGCCTTGCAGGGCAGCCTAAAGCCCACTGCTCTCATTAAGGCAGAAAAAAATAAAATAAAAACAAATGGTCAGCTCAGGTGTTTCATAAAATATGAGAGTCAAGAAATTGTCCATACGATTGTTGATCTCTACTTCAAAAAACACTTTAGATATTCAAATGGAAAAATTTTTGAAAATAGTTTTTTATTTAGTCAATGTAAACATGGATGCATAAAAACCTCATTTTATTTCAGTGTTAAATTCTGTTTAATGTTACAGATTCTAATTAAAAATATCTCTGGACCTTTAGGGATTGATGACCTTCTTTATCTGGACCCCACAGATTTTTAATTGGTTGCCCCCCCACGCTAGAGAAAGTCAAACACAGAAGAACCATATCAGACCACCCCCGCTTTACAACAGGAAAACAGATTAACGCAGGATTTAATAAAGAAAAGAAAGACATTTAGAGGAAGGAAAGATGTTCGTTATTTTTCATTTCATTTTCAAGTGCATAATATTACATTATTAAAGTAGTTATGCATGGTAACATATGTGTAACCCCCAAATTCCACATCCTCCGCCCCGCCCAGCTGACTTGCGTCATGCGGCGCATCTGTGTCATGTTAATCAATGAGAGCTGTTCCACATCCACCGCTACTTCTCCGCACGTCACAGTCCATGTACATGTTCTCCGTCCTTCGCCATCAAAATTCGGAGCCAAGCTATTTTTAGTTCCGGTCCGGCCAGGTCACGATCCGCGATTGCAATCGCACTAAAAAGGAAAAGGAACGTCGAGATCCAGTTTGTCAATTTAAAATATAGTAACGACAGATTGGTGACTACAAATTTTAGCATAATTCTTATATATTCCCATAAGCGTAGAACGTTTTATTAAATGATTGGATGCAAACTATTGGTACTTCAACATACCAGGAGGCAGATTTCTCATTTACATTAAAATATTTATTTTATATCAAGAGACTTAAAAGTTTCATCAAATCCAGTCACAACAACTTCTAAGAGCGCATCTCACAACTTCAAAATAAGTTTCTTATTGCAGGCATGGATGAAGAGATGCTGAGTTTGGAGATAGAGAACAAACCGTTTTCGTATGATCCTAATTATCCCTTTTATAAAGATCCACAACAAAAAGAAAATGTTTTGATAGAAATGTGTAATTGATGATGAGTTTTAATTATGTCATATTAAATTTAGCGTTCATTGCCGTATTTTTGCTCCTATGAAATAAATAATATTGCACATGCTCTCCTTGAGCTGCAAGGAAGTCAGAGCGGGAGGAAAGTGGAGGCTGTAGGCTTTTCTTCTTTTTTCCACTCCCTTTAGTGGTTGATTTGTTCATAAACATTTGTTTTCTTTATTGCGTGTTTGTGCATGTTGACCACCATACAGGAACTTCTCCAGTTGTTGCAACACCTTGTTTTTTTTTGTTGTTTTTTTGCATTTGTTTCACTGACTGTACGGTTTTTGCTTCTACTTTTTGTGATTGCAGCATTTTTCTTGTTTGCAGCATCTTTCAGTTGCATTTGGGTTTTGCGTGTTTTAGAGTTACCATCATACAAGTTTTTGCAGCATGTTTCGTTGTTTGCACCTGTCGTCCACCGTATTTCTGCCCCTTTTTTGAGAATTAAACCATAACTTCTTCTTTACAAAGAGAAGTCATCGTTAAATCCTTAACTTAAATTCACTTTATCATTTATAAACAGCAGAAATAGAGTAAAGACAACAGCTTCCATCTTGCTTCCTGCCTTCCGTTTGATAAATTTGTAACATTAATTGCAGTCCAAAAAGGTCTATAAAATATAAATTTGAAGTGTTTTACACTTTATTCTTCTCTGTGTTTGGTACCAATCCCAAAGCTCTGGTCTTTTGGGGCTCAGTCTGTGTTTCAGGTCAAAAAACTTGGAATTCCCTTAATAAAAAAAAAAAAAAAAAAAAACATGCCTGGCTTGTCTGAGAGTAGGTACGACGTGTTCAGGTCCTTGTGGATGTTTCTCTTAGGAATCCAGTCATCTCGTCCCCAAAGGGCAGAATGTAGAGCTAATTAGCAGGATGAATAGGGACTGGTTTGGTGGAGGCCTCGTGACTGTTGGTATAACTTAAGACCTGACCGGATTCGCATTCCTTTCAGGTTTTTCTTTTTATTTTCACAGTGTGTTGAACATAAATACATTAACATGTTAATACAAATAGTGATATGGATACAAGGATTGATAACTGTTGAAAGGAGGTTTTTATTAAAACCTTCTGTAACAACAGCACCTTTAGAATCTTTTCTCAGTATATAGTTATACTATTAGATCCTTCATCAAAGCAGTGAATTTATAGAGAACAGTTTGTTCCATTATTATTATTTAAGGAAAAAAAAATGCAATTGAGAAATAAAACCATGAAAAACCTTTAATAACTGAAATGTTTGAGAGTAACTTTGCTGTTTCGTCAGATTTTGTTTCTTTTTAAAATCATTTTGTATGTATTTTTCATATTTTTTAAAAGAATCTAATATTTTCACTATTTTTTTTTTTTATTTCTCTTTTTTATAGTGAGTTTTAGGAATGTCATTCTTTTCAAATCGCGTTTTGCAGATTGCTTCACTTCGTGGGGCGGGCTTTCCTCTGGGGCGAGGAGAGAAGACGCATTTACGGAAGAGGATTAGGGCCACTGAAAAAAAAAAAAAAGTTAACTGATTTGTTTTTATTTTATTTCAGTATAGTATAGGAAAAAAAGTCAGAATTCTGACTTTAATCTCAGAATTCTGAGAAAAAAAGTCAGAATTCTGACTTTTTTCCCATACTATACTGAAATAAAATTTTAAAATCAGTTAACTTTTTTTTTTCAGTGGCCCTAATCCTCTACCGTACGAATTTCTACTGAATCCTGGGATTTTATAAAACACAATTTACAAACCGTTTTAAAACTCAACCCAAAAAACGCCCCCAGGAAATATAAAATCATTCTTTTTTTTTTTAAAGAATAAAATTAAAAATATAAAAAATAAACTTGAATTCAAATTTTATTGAAAATAACATAACCTAATCTGAGGTGACAGCAAAGTTACTCTAAAAAACTTTTTTATATGAAAAAAAAATATGTTTTATTTTCCATTTGCAAACTTAATTTCATACATTTTATTTCTTTTTTGTATTGTATTTTAAATTTTTGTTTTAAATAATAATAAAAATAGATATAAACAGTTTATTGCTTGGACATTGCCTTATTTATAGTTATTTTTTGCAGTGTTAATAATGGCTGTTATGTAATTACAGCATAATTATTGTCCCATATCTCCTCATGGTAGCTGAGGTCGGCTAAAAATAGGCAACAGTAGGAATGTGCCGCCAATAATCTCTGTTAAACCAGCTGCTTTGCTTTCTTTGATATAAATATACTCATGGTTGTTTATTCAGCGTATATAGAATCAATAATAACTTGCTCCTCTTCTACGTTGTTGATTTTAGTGCTTCATCTGTTCCGTTCCTGCAGGAAAAAGACCTCAAACACAAACTTTACCTCGACCAACACTGGAGCTGAATCTGCACTGAAAGCAATTCTTTGATTCTTTGATTCATGTCTTTGTCTCTTGAATCCAGGACGACCATCGAGTGGTCAAAATCCAACAACTACCCGCCGTTCAGCCAGGCCAAGATGGAGGACACGCGTTGGGTGGATCTGAAGGTGAAGTTGGGATACCCGTACCTCTACTGTCACCAAGGAGACTGCGAACACCTGGTCATCATCACAGACATCAGGTCAGTGTTTCCATTCTGTGGTGCCGCCGTACAGCTGGCGGCGTCCGACTCGCGTCACGTGACTTGAAGTGCTTTGAGGATGATGAAAGAAGAAGATACCAAACCCAAACTATCATCCGCTCTAATTTATGAAAGCCTTTTTGCTCTGTTGCTTTTTTTTTTTACTTTCTAAACATCATTTAATAGTCGTTTTGAATGAGAAAGTTCATTGAATGGCAAAAGATTTTGGGCCTAATTTCTAAAAATTGAATAACTTGCGCATTGATAAAAAAAAAAAAAAAAAAAAAAAGAAGAAGTAAAAATAAGTTTGACGTCACTAAGGTTTTGGCATGGCTTGGTGAATGAGGTCCTTTATGTCAGCCTGTGAGTTTCCATGGAAAGAGCTGACTCCACCTCAAACCAGCCTCCACGGCTTAATGAACTCTGCACTGAGACGGTTCTTGTTAGCAAAGGTCCGGGTTGGTTTCTGTCCGTGTTTTCTCACCGTCTCTCTGAACAATAGGAGCCTTTGACTGTTCCCTGCTCCCATTGGACTGAAGCATAGAGGACTGTATGAAATCAGCCATTTTAACCACAAACAAACTGATTTTGATATTATGATGGAGCAACTCAATTTAGTACAGAATTTAGCAAATCAATGGGTGAACAGGATCATTTTTCCATTATTTAGATAAACTGTAGATCTGAAAAGCGTACAGAGGGGATGGAAAAGCCAAAACCTTTAGTAGGAGGAGAACAGCTTTATTTTGATGTAGTTTTACTAAAGTATCAGTAAAAATAAACACAGTATTTGGCACTATGGCTACTTGAGTACAGAGCAACTGTTGATAATAGGGCTCAGACAATTAATCAGATTAATTGTGAAAAATCTATTATTGAAATAATTGTCCACTAATTTAGTAATTGATTGTTAACTGTAGTATAGAGACTCTAAAACATACATTTAGCTGTCAGACTGACCCACTTAGAGCGGTAATTATCCCAAAATTGCAAAAATATAGGCAAAAATTTAGCGTTTTATTAAAAAGTAATGTTTTCTTCTGTCAAAATGCTAATTCGGAACTCCTCAAGTGGAAAAGTTTGTTTCACCTGATTTAATTTCGTAAAAAAATTCCATTAAGGAACCTTTTGGCTATCCGATTATTAATCAATTAATCGAAAAAATAATCAACAGATGAATCGATTTGCTAAATAATCATTAGTTGCACGTCGAAAATGTTTTCTTCTGACAGGCAAAAATAAAAAGTTTGGTACAAGTTTGGGTTCTTTAAAAATGAAAGTAAAGATAAGTAACGTCATAACCAGGGCTGGGCAATTAATTGCACTTGCAATATAATTGCAATTTAACAAAATGTAATTTTCAAATGGCAGAAGCAGTGATTATTATTCACATTATAAATAACAAGAGTAAGACACAAAATTTCTCCCTCCAGCCTGTTAGGTTGTGATTAAAAGCTTGAAGTGGGGTTTTGGCTGCAGGGAAAGGCAGAGAGAGTAGCAGCTAGCAGCAGATTCATGCCTGCAAGTAGAAATAAACACTTTTTCACACAGTGGTTACAGTAAAGTTCTGTAATACTGGACTCTGGGCAAACAAGCTTTCAAAAACCAGAAGTCTGGGGTTAAACATCTACAAGCTTGGGGTTAGTGCAAAGGAAAATCTAAATAAAATAATCACAATTTAGATTTTTGGCAAAATGGTTCAGCCTTACATTTGATCATACAATAAATATCAGTCTGATCTACAGTTTAGCAGGCTTTGCAGATAGGAAATTACATTAAAGATCCTTGAAACATTTTATGATATTCATTTTTAGAGGAACGGTGCAACCAAACATGTTCAGCAGGAAAATCAGTTAGCTTACAGCTCCATCCATGGTTTCTGATGCAACAAACAAAATAATGTGTTTATAACAATAAGAATAAGGTATATTACAACTATGGAGTGAAATTTGGTCCATTATTTTTACAAGTTAGGAACACATTTTGGAAAAAAACATTTGCAAACCAAAAATAAAACTTTGAAAAAAAAAAAAAAAAGGTTTTAATCTAAACAGGCTGTTTTCACAGTCTTAAATTTTTTTACGTACATTTATTTACAAATTTTTTTAACATACCGGTAGTTTATATTTTCCAAAATTTTCATTTTTAATTTGTTTTTTTTTTCCATAATTTTTTTAGATTTCATATTTTCTCTTTTTTTTTTGTTTTCTGTTTTACAGATTGAGATTTATGAATTGCATTCTTTTCCAATTCTGTTTCACAGATGACTTCTTTAGGTCCAAACAAATGCTTTTTCTCTCGACCAATAAAATGTTGTTGCTAACATCCAACCGACCAATAGAAATGCATCTTCTCTCCTCATCCCAGAGGGAAAACCGCCCCAAAAGTGAAGAGAATGTGATATATGGAACATTGGTAAAACACAGTATTAAAAAAGACTTTTCAAAAACAAATTTCAAAATATAAAATTGTAAAAAAAAAAAAAAAGAAAAAATGTCAAAAAAAGAAAAGAAAAATTGTAAAATATAAAAAAAAAAAAAAATCAGAGCAAATTTACTCTCAAAACCTTTTTTGATTCAGAAGGTTTTTAGTTTCATTTTTTGATTCCATTTTTTGTCTAATTTCAATTCCAAAATATGTTTTTTGCAACAATAATGAAACTAACTTCACTCTGGATTAACTAATCGCTAAACTACAAACCTTCTAAAAATAATTAGCTGTAATATCTTCTGTCCACTATGCATTGCTTGGTGTCAGTTACTTAAAAACACAAAGTACATAAAGTTTGCTGTTGCAATGTGGCAAAAAAAAAAATGAATGGAAGCTAAAATGTCAAAAAGCTGATGTGTAGTTTGCGTAAGAGAGGAAACCACATGAAGATGGGCTCCAGGCGTCACCAATGCGAGACTAATTCCATCCGATTTCCTCTGCAGACTGGTCCACCAGGGCGACTGCTTGGATAAGAGGCTGTATCCGCTCCTCACGCACAAGAACAGGGCGGTCACCCAGAAATGTGCCGTTTGCCACGTCTTCATCGGCAGGTGTGTAAACATGCAGCCTAAATCTGGATCTCCCTGAATTGCCTCTAACGTCGTCCTCCTTTTTATTTTATTAGATGGTACACCATCGGCGACCAGTTTGCTCCCAGTGATCCATGTATCTTCTGTGACAAATGCTTCCGGATGCTTCATTATGATGAGCAGGGCATCAAACTGGGAGAGTTCCTGGCTTATCCATACGTGGACCGCGGGGCCTTTAACTGAACTTCCTGTTATGCTGTATTATAGTTACATTTCATAAAGATGTATTTATTTTTATTTTTTTGCATAAATGTATCTTTGTTCATTAAAGCATCACTTTCATCAATTCCTCGCATATTTGCTTACGGTATATTAGAAGCAGGGGAAATGTGTCTTAGGCTACGTTCACACTGCAGCCTGAAGTGACCCAAATCCGATTTTTTTTTTGCCCATATGTGACCTGGATCTGATCTTTTCATGACAGTCTGAACAACTCGGATCTGATTTTTTCCAATTCGACCGAGGCCACTTGGCTATATGATCCTGAATCCGATCTTTTCAAATGTGACCTGTGTCTGAACGGCCAGGTCGCATTCATCCTACCTGAATGTCATTAATACCAAACAAAGGTCACTATTCTGCGTCCTGCTACGCAGAAGCGGCAAGAAAAACAACCATGGCGGACGATGATGCAGAGAGCAATATTTATGTTTAAACATATTAAAAAGATTGGAGTTTTTAAGGTTGGGAATAGATTGTGAGATGAGCTCCAGCATTACCATCCTCCTCTGTGTTTACTTCCGTAAACACGGAGCACACTGGCTTGTGACGTCATTGCGTCCTCTACTGCGCATGCGGGACACTTGCGTTGTATGAATACAGCTCACATAGGAGATCACATACAAGTCGCATTTATTTGGAAATGTGAACGGCAACGCAAAAAAAATCGGAATTGAGCATCAAGGCCTGCAGTGGGAACGTAGCCTTTGATGGGTGGCATTAAAGGAATAGTACACCCAAAACATGATTAGCCTTCATTTTCTACTCACCCCCATGCTGAACAACACCCTGGAGTACTTTTTTGATATCTCAAATGCATCTGGAGATCTGGGAGGCTTCTTGCTGTCTGCTGACATTCAAATAATGGAGGTCTATGGTGCCCGAGACAGAAAGGTCCATAAAAGTCCATAAAAACGTGTCAATATTCCTCCATACTGCTCGTCCAATGTAATCCAAGTGTCCTGAGTGGGTAGCGTCCATAATTTACTCGAAACAAAGTCATTTAGAATGTTTTTAGAGCATAAACAGTAGTGTATAGGATTTCCTGAAAGCGCGTTCACGAGTCTACGGAAACCGCGGCAGACCAAACCAGACGAAAGTGCGCATTCAGCGTCTGCTCTGCCGATAATGCAAGCGTAGAAGAAGAAATGTGCTTTTTACCTGTGCAAAGAAAGAAACAACGAAAGAAAAATGTCTGAGGACTTCAGTGTTGAGGAAGAACATGAGTTCTTTGCCGAGCTGAATGCGCACTTTCGTCTGGTTTGGTCTGCCGCGGTTTCTGTAGACTCGTGAACGCGCTTTTAGGAAATCCTATACACTACTGTTTATGCTCTAAAAACATTCTAAATGACTTTGTTTCGAGTAAATTCTGGATACTACCCACTCAGGACACTTGGAATACATTGGACGAGCAGTATGGAGGAATACTGACACGTTTTTTGTGGACTTTTATGGACCTTTCTGTCTCGGGCGCCACAGACCTCCATTATTTGAATGTCAGCAGACAGCAAGAAGCCTCCCAGATCTCCAGATGCATTTGAGATATCAAAAAAGTACTCCTGAGTGTTGTTGAGCATAGGGATGAGTAGAAAATGAAGGCTAATCATGTTTTGGGTGTACTATTCCTTTAACATAATTCCCTAAAAACGCCTTTGAAAAGATATCGAACTCAAAAATAAGATTCTACTGTGAAGTATTTCCATGTACTGAACCATATACGCTCATTATTCGGTCTGGGCTCCTATTGCATGAATACAGAGCAGCTGAGGTCCAGTGGAGGCCCAGGTTGCATTGAGATCTTCAGGTCATCTTCCTGGCTTTACAGGGTTCTGGTCAGGCCCATTTATTGAACAGTAAAGCACCGTAACACCTCAGTCACTAGGCCCCTCCTCTGGCACTCCCCAAGTCTTAAAATGGTTTTCCTACATGTTTACCTTCCACTCAACTTTCTGAACAAACCAGCTTCTTAAGTTACCAACATTTCCACAAAAAAAAGTGGATATAGCATGCATTGGCCCTTAATTTGAGCAGGGAAGTGAGATGATCTGCCAATAGAAGGCGTGTCTAAAATAAAGGAAGTCTTTTTTTAAATGTAAATCAGCTTATTCATTGTTAAATTGTCTTACCTGCTGAAAAAAGGGAAAAACACAGATTCAACATTTATTTATTGCGAGGTGCATCTTCCAGTCCTTGAGGACAGTAACTGTATTCTACACATTTGGGTCCAGTTATTTATATTTTTAAAATAGCTAAATTGGTCCATAATGTTTATAAAAAGTGTGATCGGAACTGAAGCTTTTATACATCCTTATGTCCACAGGGACATTTCTAAGATTTCACGCTGGTTCTATGTTAAAAGGATGAATGACGTCTGAATAAAACCAGAAGGCAACATGCTGTAACTACCACTTTATTACTAGATGATGACAAAAGCACAAAAATACTCTTATTTACATCTAGGTTTTAAAAAGAGACATTAAAAGACACTTAAACATGGTGGGAAATACAGCACTTTCTCGGCTAATGAAACTTTGGCAAATTCAACATCTTTCTGTTTGGATGGGAGAGGATGATCTGTTAAACATGCATCACAGAGCATTAAAACAGTTTCTCTACTTCAAGTCCGGAGCGGTTTAGTCCTAACTCTTTAAATGAAATGATGGACTCAAGATGAAGAAAGAAAGTAAAGGAATAAAATGTTCCTGACCCTGTTTTCTCTTAACATTCACACCTGCAGGTTTCTGAGCGCGACGCGGACATGAATTAAATACATCAAACAGCAGGCAGCACGAGGTGTCAAAGTACAAAAATAAACTATGCAGCAAGACGTAATCGGTGAACTGAAACCGTGGAGCAGCAACACTAAAGTTCAGAAAACTGGAAACCATTGGAATGACGGTTTTCCCAGTACAGCAGCGAATCCGTTCTTCAGGCCGGCGGGACGCTCAGCTGGACTCCTGAGCTTTCAGAAGACTGCAGTCAAACACAGAGAGGGGGAGGAGGGGGGGTTAATACAGTCTGGATGATTTATTATAACAGAGCTAATCTTAAACTAGAGAAATTACTTGAATAAACTGGGTTCCAGCAGCTTTGATTGGTGCGTTTGGCTGCTCCACTCCAAACTACAGCAGCTACACTGTTTACTGAAAAACCTTTAAAATAAGCCATTTTTTTTCTTCAGCAGCTTTCAGGAATAATAAAAAAAATGAATTCTAATAATTTTTTCCATCTGCTGACCTTTGACTGAAATATAAACAAAACGTTTCCATTTTTAAAAATGTTCCATTGGGCCAAAAAATCGTTCTGCGAATGCTGGGAGGACTGATTCCAGCTCTGCTCTCTGATCCAGATCTCGCTTCAGAACTCAGAAGTTCTGGGGTAGTTAAAGCACATCTTCTGTTCATATATTTTAGGGTTTCCAGGCATAGGATGGTGTCACATTCACTGTTCCTTCACTAAATAAAGATTTTTTTTAATGCTTTTTAGGTTCTCCTTTGTATTCTAAACATGGTTTCTTGTTCTTACAACTTGTAGAGTCATTTGAAAGGGAAAATCATGAACCAAGGTTTAACTTCTTACATATTAATTATTTAATTCACCAGGTTAATGTTAAACCTTACAGCTACTAACCGATTTAACGGCATTTTGTTTTTTATCTTGATTCACTGCTACATCCTTAATGTGCCTACTGGGTTGCACTAGACACATATTTCTAACTCATATCTAGTCTAACTGTGACCCTTACCTGAATCATTACGGGTTCATATACAACCCTGATCTAAACTCAATTCACATCTAAAGGCTGATTTTTACTCAGAAACCAGGTCGTCTGCGTGTGTCACAGTGAACGCAGAGACGTCCCCCGCCCCTGCCGCAGACACTCTGCTGCATCTCTCCATAATTATAGGTGACCGCAGACAGTGCTGCAGACAGGAGGCCCCTGATTGGTCAAATCTACATCTGCTCTATACTATTTGTATCTCCTGTTTGGTACCTTACCAGCTTGTTTGGTTTTTTATGACCGCCATTGTGGAAAATGACTGGTGAAGTTGGACCAGCTAAAGGGGCAAGGTGCGCGAGAACGCTGGGACCCTTTTCCCACCTGGATCCCCGCTCTTTTTGCCCCTCATGTCCCTCCATTGTCGGACAAACTTGCCCCCACTTCCTTACCGCCTCGGCCGTATCTAGACCCACAGCTAGTTCACGATTGTCCCTGCTGTGGGAGTATAACTTAGCCTGACGTAGTCCGACTCAATTCTAGTCAGAATATGAGTCTGATACTGCTCCATAGAGCTGTGATTATGGGGCGTGTTTCGAACGAACCAGGAAAAAAATGCCTCTGCACTCAATTGGATAGACCTACAACCAATAAGAGCAACGGAGTGCGTGACGTGTAGTAAGCGACGCAGAGTTGTTGTCAACAAAAATCAAAGCGTGCAGTTTCACGCCTAAAATAAGAAGATGAGCCTTGATCGCGTTTCTCTGTTCCTCTTTTAAAATTAATTTGCTGTCGATATCTTCTAGAACAGACCTAATAACAGAATCTACACACCTCAACTCTCCAGCGGCAGCCATTGTTGTTGTCACCCAAAGGCGCTTTGGTGACGTGGTTGATTACGTTACTGTTGATCATCTGTCCATCATCGTATAAAGCCCGCCCTGACAATTTGATTGGCCCGCCAGATATTGTGCTAGCATACTCGCACTACTATTGAGCAATGCCAGACCAAACTTACCGACCTCAAACGTTGTGGGCGGGACTAAGTTCGGAATGGCACCCAGGCTAAGTATAACCAGCCCTTCAGTCCTAAACCTAACAAAACGCTAGAAAAGCATTTGTACCCATGATGACCAGAGGTTGGTCCCCACTAGAGCACTCGGTCCCCACGGAAAATGGTCCCCATGATATAAGAAATATGCACCCACGCTCGTTCATTTTTCAGTGTTGACCTAGTGGTTAGAGCAGAGTGCTTGTGCTCTGAGAAGGTTGCAGTACCTGGTTCGATCCCCACAGCCTGCACTCTGGGTTCCTGAGCAAGACCCTTAACCCCACACTGCTCCCCAGGTGCTACACAATGGCAGCCCACTGCTCCCCAAGGGGATGGGTTAAAATGCAGAGAGGGAATTTCCCCATTGTGGGACAATAAAGGGATTTACACACACACACTACACATTCTATGTTAAATGACTGGGATTTGAACTCAACATTGAACTCATGATGGTCTCTGCAGAGTTAAATCTCATTTTGCAGAAGGAACAGTATAACCTTTAGTTTTAATAGGTTTTTTGTAATCTTAATCCAGCGTCACTGATTAACATTTTAGGTTCCACTGGTGAGCAATTCCCACTCTGAGGCTTATTTCCTCCTGTTGCTTGGCGGATGTTCTTTTCTGCTCGCGCTCTTTCTGATTGAACTCTGCTAACTGATTAACACCACCTGTCCAGAAACCAAAGATCCTGAAAAGCAAACCGCTGAATAAGTGGACTCAGAATATCTGCTCTCTACTCAGATTAGGTTAATCCAACTCCCTGAAACGAGGCCCTGCTTTGCTCTTGGGAGAGGATTGCTCCATGTTAAAAACAGTTCACTCCTACTAACAAACTTATCAAAAAAGGAATCCTTACCTCTAATATTAATGGATTTTTCTTGCATTATCTTATTTTATTTAAAGTAATAAAAACTAAAGAATCTGTTAAATTAGGCTCAAACGTTCTGGTTGATTTTACATCAGTTTAATGACTCTTCTAAATAAAATCTGATCCCTCCGAGTCTAAAACCAGAAGATGAGCAGAAAAGTGGATCCAATAGTTAAAGGTCTCCTTTCAGTCCAGGAAGCTCAAACCTGGATCCTCTACCTGTGATTTTCTCCTGCTGAGGCATCTTCAAGCTTTTCCATCTCCACCTCCTGCTTCTTCTCCTCAGGGCTGATGTCCCCGTTGGTCACCTTGTCTGCAGGGCAGGAATGGAGAGTTTTTCAGTATAATAATATGATTTAAAAGCACCACTCAGGTCACTTAAGGGCACTGAACAATCGCTCTATAATTGTACGGTGAACGGCCTTAATTTCCGAACCAGCGCGAGCAGCAGCATGTGATGACACCCAGCTCTGCAGAACTTCGCTAAATTGATAGATTTTCCATCCATTTGCTGCGCTGTGCAAAAATAAAAAGACAACCCATCAAATTTGGTATTTAGGAGTAAGGTTGTGGCGGCAGTATTTGATAAAAGCTCGTTTCTCCTGAGAAGGTCAACCACAGAGATCCCATGACAGCCCAGGGGGAAGGAGAGGCAGCAGGCTGAGCGCTGAGCTCCTTCCTGGATTCAAACCGCCTGTAATTTTTATCCATTTATCAACCAGAGGAATTTTCCTCATACACTAGAAGCAGATGTAATCATTTTTCACAGTAACAGACAAAAAGAAAAGTTTCTATGAAACCACTCCCTTTTATGTTCAACCAAAAATATATTATTCATTAAAAGTTAATCGAGAAAATACCTAAAACCATTTTATATTGGAGTCTGATGATTAAACATCTTGATCATCTTTTTAACATCTGAGCATGTGCAAAGGGTTAATAAGCTTCAGCAGTCCGTAGGGATGTGCAAATTAATCATCACGACGATGCATCGCGATTCTAATTTTTGTGATCTGCTGCATCGATTCTTGACGCCAAGTATCGATTCTTAATTTTTAAAAATGAACAAAAAATATACATGAATGGTTGGCGCACATCAGCCAAATCAAGTGGAATACAACTTCCAGTCCAGCAGATGTCGCTGTGGATGTGTTGACGCCCGCTGCCTTGTGTCACAAGCATTTCCGGCCGCGGGATACTGAGACGAGTCATTAGTAAACAAAACATGGAGGACACTGAGGAAATCCGCCCGGCTCCATCACATTTCAAGTCAGATGCTTGGATGCATTTTGGCTTTAAAAACAAAGAAGGTAAAAACTAAATTGATATGACGCATGTCATTTGCAAAAGGGGAAATATATATATGAATGTTTTCGTTTCACTGGTTTAAAGGACCACTGAGGCCATGTAAACGGCACTGGTTATCCTTATTTTGTTATTTTAAGTTTGATGAATCCTAAGATCTTTTTGTCAGTGTGTCCACGCCAGTAATATTTCTGTCCAGTATTTGTTTTCATGGCAACACCTCCAAAAGTCATTTCAATAAATACAGCTATGTACGAATTCAGTTGCTTTCAGTTATGTATCAATTGAAGACACTATCCAGATCACACCCAGCCAGTCAGCCACTGGTAATGGCTGTATCCTTTTCCTACAGTGTTCAGTAAAAATATCGCAATGCATCGCGATGCATCGCAATATTTCAAGTATCTTGATGCATCGTGATAGAATCGCATCGTGGCATGTGAATCGTGATTCGAATCGAATCATGACTTCTTTGCCAATACCCACCCCTAACGGTCCGTCAGTCTGGGTCAGAAGGCAACAGGACCATGAAGGCGAGCGCTGGACTGGACGGAGGTTTTCTAACATCTTCATTGATTTTATTTAGCCTTTATTTTACCAGGAAAGATCTCTGTTACAAGGATGTCCTGCAACAAGCTGCTACATGTACATTAACCTTATTCACAGGAGTAACACTAGTGCTGAAATGTTTACAACAAAGTATAAAATAAGATGTAAAAAAATACAATTTTAAATATAATTCAACTAAATGTTACACGTTACCAGATGTATTTATCAGGGTTTATACAGGAATGAGTAACTCTAATTGAATGCTCTTTTAATGCTCTTAGAAATAATTTCAATGCCATTAACAAGTACCCATAATTTTTATCGTCGACAGGCTGCAGGCATGTCCCGATTTCCTCGTTTTCCAGCATCTTTTGTTGAAATTTGCATTTTCCCATTCTCTAGCTTTTTGCATTGATGCAGCGATTCATGAAAAAGGAGCTCAAACCCAGTATTCAAATCATAGAAACAAACAGGCCTTTTAAAGGAAAAGTTATCCGGTCATATTCAGAATTCAACCTTCTGAAAGTACGTTTTCTGTGGCCAGAAGTTCGATGGCAAATCCTCCCTCTTCAAGTTGGCAATCCAATGACAAACCCGTCCGTGGAGGATCAGGAATCAGAAATGTGAAGTAACTAATTTCTTTAACTTTTACCTGATGTATTCCAACATCCAGCTGCCATGGACATTGGGCATTGTCGGTTTAACTATAGCTCTGGTGAATTTCAATGGTGAAGTCCTCTGGAAATCTTTAATAATTGTTGTTGATTGCAGATGTGTCTAGTAGTTCCCATTGAGTTTGCTTGTAAAGCGGGGAGAATGGCGCTAGGCTTACCGCACCATGACGTCATTGCTGGAGGATGTCAGCAGAGGTGTTACTATATTTAGGCAAAAATGGCCGCTCCCAGACGAAAATTGTTTTTATTTTTTTACTGATTAACACTAAATTCATTAAATCAACGCGAATGTATTAGTTTTAGGTATAACTGTACATTGGTTATTCTTTTGCTGACTTCTCCTGTAAAAGCCTGATTTCTGATTTCAATTTCATTGATGCCATGTAATATTTAATGACTGGATTTGAAGTATATCCCTCTAGGCGTGATGAATGCAAGCAGGTTTCCCCCTTTTAAAATGATAAGAGCTTCTTCTGAACTCTACCTGTGCTGCCGTCCTTGACGTGCTCCACTCTCTTCAGAGCTCCTTTCTTGGCCTCTTCATGCTGCCTCTGCTCAGCTAAGGACTTGTTCAGCACCTGGCTGAGCACGCACTCGCCTTCCCCCACCAGAAACATGGTCTTAAACTTGTTGTACAACATGGAGGCTTTGTCCATGATGTCCTGGCTGGCCTTGAACCTCCGGATCTGGATGATAAACAGGATCAGCAGCACGTCAGAGGTCTATAGGCTATAAAAACAAACCAAACTCTGCAGTTCTACCTTTTTGAGCGTTGCAATAAGTTCACTGTGTCTCTGCAGGTGCTGAGTCGTCACCTGAAGGGAGCCGATCTCATCTAATGCGTCCAAGCACTTCTTCACGTCCTAGTGAGGGAGATCAGGGGATGGAGGGAAAACAAGGAGATCTTTAGACTGATAAATAATTTGGGCTCCCTCATATTCTTCCTGCTGGATTATTTCTTTATGCACCTGTGGCAGTCTTTGATGAGCTGTATAAGGATATTTAAGCAAAACTTGTTTTTTTTTAAAACACTGACATTTGATTGAATATACTCACCCAAACAAAGCTCTTAAATACATTACCTACTACATTATTGAACTGATTAGGTTTTTTGGGGGGAAGATTTCGGATTCAAGAGTAAATTGTGGGACTGAACAGCTGATTTTATTTTTCTATTCCATGAACTTTTAAGACTAGGCTTAAAATTTTCCCTTTTTGACAAAGCTTACAGTTGGAGTGGCTGAGGTCATCCTGAACTATCTCTATATGCTGCTATAGGCTTAGGCTGCTGGAGGACATAGGGACCACCTTTCATCATTCTATCCCTATTCTTCAATTCTGCACTGTTATTATTCTAACAGCTAACCTTATGTTCTTTCTCGCGACACCATCCAGGAGAGAAATATAATCGGAAACGCTGCCATCAACACATCTGATTACAGATGATAGAGTTGGGCCTGTATTTATAGTTTTTTTTATTGTTTAGTCCAGTTTCTCTTCCAGACATAGCAATAAGCTTAGCTCTTCGCGTAACTTACTTTATTTGTTCTCCTTAATCCCTTTTACATGAAAGCCTGGCTCAGAGCTCATCTGGTTAACCGTCTCTTTCCCTTTTTAACATAGAAAGTATTTATAGATCAGTGCTTTTATGTTTGTTTTGTACGTTTACTTCTGTCTACTTGAAGCCCCAGTTTGCCACAGCAGAAGGCAGCTCACACTAACCTGATTGAGCTGTAAATGTCTTCCTGTTAAATGGAAGTTTTTCCTGTACACTGTCCCGGCATGCATGCTCAGTATGAGGGATTGCTGCAGTCAGCTACATAATGCAAGTAAATATCTACAGTGGCCTCATGCTCACACAGGAGTGTGTCGTACAAATCAATGACTGGAAGCAATCAGCTGGTTTTCTTAAACAGAAAATGCCACATATCCTCTGTAACGTATAGTGGAGGATCAGTCATGCTGTGGGCTCAAAGATTCCCCAAACTACTCGTAGAAAGTGTGAACAGCATGGATGCCGAAAACTGAATTTATTATTCAACCGTGCTTAATTAGTATAATTCAATTTGAGTGTGAAATGGTTCTACTGCAGTAACCAGGTAGTCAATAGATAGAAAGTGCTGTTGAGTTAAGAAGAACTTACAGGGTTGTCGATTTTAAGGGAAATTCTGATCTCACTGTGGAGCTTCTGGAGCTTCAGGTCAGTCGACATTTCTGAAACATAGAATGCAAAAGAGGATGATTAGTCTAAAGAATAAGAATCTGAATAATAAAAGACATCTGGAAACAGGCACTCCAATGCTTTTTTATGAAGAGTGCTGGTTATTCTGACTTAATTTATTATTTATTTAAAAACATCGTCCAGACTGACCTTTTTTTTTGGGTCCTGCCTCCATTTTCTTCACATCCTCTTTTTCAGGCCTGAAGGAGAGAGAGAGAAAAACAGCGTTAGGATCCTCCTGATCCAAATCACCCAGGGTTCAAGGCGCCAGAGAACCACATATTTAGAGGGACTTCTTAACCCGAGATAAAAATGGTTGTATTTCAGAGGTTTTATTGAAGGCATTTAAATGGACACAATGACCTGGTCTTGATAATGAGTTGATCTGATGGTGAGATATCAGCTTTCTGCTACAGTTAAGCCACATTTATCCATCCCTCACAGCAACACGGTGAAAGTTAAACCAGAGAGGAAAGATGAGCCCAGCCTGCTGGAGGAGAGACATGAACTCACTCTCTGGATTCGTCTGCTTTCCATCGCCTCACATCTTTCTCCGGTTCAGAGTTCTGCAGCTTCTTCCTGCCTTTGCTTTTCTGAAACTAACAGAAAAAAGAAAACATTAGTGAGGATCCTCTGGTCACACCGTCTGGACGTGTATGCGGAGCCTTGCCTCGTCGTCATCGGAGCCGGAGGAGCCGTCATCCTTCGACAGCTTCTTCTTCTTGGCTTCAGACTCTTTCAGCTCGGCTTCCTTTCCCTTACTGCCCTCCCTCTTCTTCCTCTTTTCCTCCTCTCCGCTCTGCTGCTTGTCGTCCACTGTCCTCCTTCGCTTCCTCTCTGACTCACTTGTTTCCCTAAGAGAGGATAAAAAGCAGAAGGAGCTATAATTAAGAGCTTTCGTTTCCTTATTGGGTGTCGTAGGACGGCTGAATCGATCGTTTACACTTCACTTCCGGATCCCTGCTGGTCCTGCTGGAGCAAAATCAGCTTCTCGCTTTTGGGCTTCCTGCCTCTTCGTTTAGGACCCTCTGCACCTGATTCCATGAACAAGAAAAACACAAAGTTTAACATTCAGTTTGTGCAACAGGGGTTCATAAAGCATCACTGCCCTCTATGCGTGTTTGATTCATTCTTCAAGGCTTTTCTGATTATTCCATCACCTATGCAAGACCTTTCTACCCCCTCTGTAACATTTCTAAACTCCACCGAAAAGCTGGTTTATGCATTTGTCTCCTCTAGACTGGACTATTGCAAAGCACTTCTCATTGGGATCCCTAGAAATAGTCTGCAGAGGCTTCAGTACATTCAAAACTCTGCAGCTAGGATCCTAATGAGAGTGCAGAGCACTTTACCCACATTCTCCATTCATTACAATGACTTACCACCCCAACCAGGATTGACTGCAAGGTTTCCCTCATCACACATCAATGCATCCATGGAGATGCAAACCTCTACCTCAAAGAACTTAACACACAAACAGAACACAACCAGCTCCCTTTGCTTCACTCATTCAAACTTCTCCACATTCCCACAACCAGACTCAGGACAATAGGAGATGGGGCATTTTGTGCTGCTGCCCCACATCTGTGGAATGCCCTCCCTGACACCTTGGCTACGTTCACACTGCAGCCTGAAGTGACCTAAATCCTATGTGGTCCTGAATCCGATCTTTTCAAATGCAACCTGTGTCTGAACGACCAGGTCGCATTCATCCGACCTGAACGCTATTTATACCCGACAAAGGTCACTATTCTGGGTCTTGCTATGAAGAAGTGGTAAAAAAACAACGATAGCAGATGATGATGCGGAGAGCTGTATTTATGTCTAACCATCTTGAAAAGATCGCTAGATGCACTCCAGCACTATCATCCATGTTTACTTCCGTAAACACAGAGCACGCTGGCCTGTGACGTCATTGCGTCCTCTACTGTGTAGGGGTGTGCAAAATAATCGTGATGATGATGCATCGTGATTCTAATTTTTGTGATCTACTGCATCGATTCTTGATGCCAAGAATCGATTATTAATTTAAAAAAATGAATAAATAAAATTGCATGAATGGTTGGCGAACATCAGCCAAAAACAAGTGCAATACCACTTCCAGTCCAGTAGATGTTGCTGCAAATGTGTTGACGCACGCTGCCTTGTGTCACAAGCATTTTCGGCCGTGGGATACTGTGCCGAGTCATTCAAAAACAAAACATGGAGGAGAAAATATTGCAATTCATCGCAATAATTCAAGTATCGTGATGTATCGTGATAGAATCGCATCGTGGCCTGTGAATCGTGATTCGAATCGAATCGTGACTTCTTTGGCAATACCCACCCCTACTACTGTGCATGCGGGACACTTGCGATGAAAATGTGAATGGCAACGCAGAAAAACAAATCGGATTTCACACACACACAAAAGTGTGAACGTAGCCTTTGAGGACACCTCAATCCACTGAATTGAAAAAAGGCCTTAAAACATTTCTTTTTAGCAAAGCTTTTGCTCCCCTTTAAATTTTTTTTCATGGTATTCTCTTTTTAACTGTAGCGCTTTGAGATCTTTTCATGGAAAGTGCAGTATAAATTAAATGTATTATTATTTGTAGTGAGTTTCTGATTCTTCATAATGATGCTCAAAAGTTTAAGCAGTGAAGCACATTTTATGAAAACTTTGCAGCTATAGTTCTGTGGAGGAAGTTCTTCTGGTTTTAGATGATTGTGCAAAAAAAACAAAAAGTTTTTTAACTTTAATTTACAAGCACATTAAATCATAGAAAAGAGTAGCAATCATTTTTCAAATCGTCACAAGATGTTAGTCTGCAAGAATCATCACTTTGCACCAAAATGGCCTCTGATGGAAAAATTTATAAAAACCTGCTGTAAATAACCGTTAAAGCAAAATTTTCTGCATCTTAATACGCTTCAGTAGGTTCAATGGGGCCCAGGATCTTGTTGCCACCAGCGCAGAGCTTGCTCAACATCAGCTGCATGTAAATGGGAGACACTGGAACAATCAATGAGCCGCTTCTATCCAAGAAAGACTGAAATGTCGCCCCATATTCAAAGATGGACGGTGTTCTGGAAGGTGAGAACAATGAGTCCCGTGAGAAACGCACTGTATGAACAGTAATGCTGCTAATCCATGGCAGAGACCTTCTTATAGATCTACTCAGCGGCGTAGGAAGCGGGGGGGGACGGGGGGGACATGTCCCCCCCAATATAAAAGCCAGGTGGATATGTCCCCCCCAAAAAATTGTACCGCAACATATTATTTTGACATTTTTTTTAACTAGCGTGCTTTTATTTTGAAGGCGCAGCATAGCGTTACGTCACTGTACTCCCCCTCCCCTCTCTGAACTGCTGTGTGTTTGAAGGGAGGGAAACAGCGACACAGAATTCAGAAACTTGTGAATGAGGTGAAATGGTCTGTCGGGAATGCTGCTATGAATATTGCCAATTTATAACGTCTTGTCAGTTCACTTTCATATATAGAAACTGAATCTTTTTGGTTTAGTCATCTTGGTCTTGTACGGAAGAGGATTAGGGCCACTGAAAAAAAAAAGGTTAACTGATTTTTACTTTTTTTTTTTAGTTTAACATGGGTAAAAAAGTCAGAATTCTGACTTTTTTCTTCTGACATTTTTTCTCATAAATCTGACAGATGATTAATATTTCTAATCAATTTACAGTGTTTTTTTTTTTTTTGGGGGGGGGGGGTACTATACAGATATATAAAAACAAGAAGGTCTAACTAAAAAATAACCAGAATATATGTTTAGAGTAAAGATTGACTACTTGTGTTTACACAAGCACACAATTTCAAATCTGCTGAGCTTGCTGTGCAAGAAAATGTAAAATACACTTTTAAAGAAATATAACAGGATGTACTGATAAAACAAACTAAATGCTAAATAATGTAGATATTGGTTTAAAAAATTCTTCAGATTTGGAAATTTGGAAGGAATACATAATTTTGAAATTAATCAACAAATCTGGTAAAAAAAAAAATAAAAGTTGCACTTTTTTACTTGAGGAATTTGTTGAATCACTTCATAATTATGAGTTTAACTAGTTGGAGGTAATGCTACACTTCTCTGCTTACTGTCCTGCTCATAAAAGGTAAACATTATAAACCCACCATTAATTTTCTATACTATTTGGAAAACACAACACAAATGTAATATAACAAAATGTTAACATCAAGCCATAGCCATGTCTGTTTTAGAGACTAGCTCTCTTGTTTTAATGACCTTCTGCTCCTCCATTAATGAGGGGACCCCTCGGGCACGTAAAAAGTTGCCACCAATGTGTCACTGGCTCTCTCAAACAAACTCACATCTTTGTCAGTGAAGCTGAGTGCTCCACATCTCTGCCTTCATGGTGCCCATCTACATTAAGATCCAAAATTCTGAGAAAAAAAGTCAGAATTCTGGGATTAAAGTCAGAATTCTGAGAAAACAAGTCTTAATTCTGAGAAAAAAAAAGTCAGAATTCTGAGAAAAAAAGTCAGAATTCGGACTTTTTTCCCATATTAAACTGAAATAAAATTTAAAAATCACTTAACTTTTTTTTTTTCAATGGCCCTATCCTCTTCTGTAGTCTTGGGCTGATCACTCATCCAATATTTAACTGCTTACTTTCTCTAGATGTTTGCCACGCTAGCCAAAATGTTTTTTTTTTTTTTTATATATATATCTCATTTAAGTACAATGCCACCACCAACTAAAAGGCTGAAACAGCAGTAGGACTTACTCAGATTTTTTTAAAAGAGAAACGTCAGTGTGAGTAACAGTCACCTAACACAACTTGTGTTGAAATTAGCCCGGTCTGGGCGTGAGTTTTACGAGGATTTATTATTTTTTTCGTGGTTTTGATTCCTCGAAATGGACAGATGTTATACCTGCCGTGCTCCTGATCGTTAGTTAAAACCACAGGGAGAATTAATTTTAATTCTTAGCAGCGGCGGTCGCATTGGTTGTGCAACCACTAATTAACCAACTAATTAACTTCTGCACCTTTATTTCCTCAAATAAACTGCTGGCTCCTCTTTTTAGACTATAAACAGATTAACACAACATTGACAACTCTGTAGTTTCTCTGTTCTCTACTGCAAACTGGAATTAAAGGCGCCATTTCTACCAAAGGTCTGGACAGACTGGCGCACCAGCACCTCCTGACCCCACTAAGGGACAGGGTGTACAGAAAATGGAAGGATAGATGGATTTCTACCAAAGGTTTAGAATACGTTTTTGAACCAGATGCTTCAAAGCGCCCTGTCCATAATTCTTCAACACACTGTCAGCTCCCTCTGTCAGTCAACCTATATAAATTCATTTTTGACCATTATTGCAAGTTTGAAAAAATAAAACATATCAAACTTTGCACTTCTGTGGCCTACTGAATTGTTTTTAATCAAACTGAAATATTTGATTTTCTAATGCGTATGCGGACACTAAATATGCCAAGGGCTGAAGCCCTTGAAAGACATCTCCCTTTGCTTAATAAAAGACTCCAGTCATTTTGTTTGGTGATATGCTCACATCTTATGAACAAATGCATTATGTAAATTTTAAATGCATTATTTTTGCAAACACATTTATAAAGGAATAAAGTAAAAGATTAAATAGCCTTTTTTTTAAGTAGCGTACTTAAGATATGTTTCTGTTGAATATTTACGAATCTCAGATTTCCGACATGTGTCCCCCCCAATTATAAACATATTCCTACGCCCTTGGATCTACTCAACATCTAAACCCCACTAAGTTAAGAGGTGGAAAAACACTAGGGCTAGGTATATCGCTTAAAATCTAATCACCATTTTTTTTACTATCAAATCGGATTAATTGATTTTATTTCCCAAGTTTAGTTTCATAATACTAAAAAAACAAACCAAATTACATTTATTGCTTTCAAGAACTGGCTTTTATTTCAATGATCCTCTCCGGGAGGTGATCTTAATTTAAAATTCAAGCTGTGAAACAGCCGTAAAAAAGTCAAAATCGAAACAATAAAAATACAACTAACAGCTTTTGGAATCATCAGCTATGAGGAGACATCCAAGAACAAACGGTAATGAACTGATGTCACTATGAGCTAAGTCTGAACGATTTTAGCAAAAATCTAAATTGCGATTGTTTTTAACCAAAGCTGCGACTTTATTTCGTTTTTCCTTTGCACTAACCTCAAGCCCTTAGATGTTTCAATCCAGGCTTTCAGTTTCTGAAAGCTTGTTTTCCCAAAGTCTAATGTTACAGAACTTCACTGTAACTACTGAGTGAAAAAGTGTTTTCCTCTACCGGCCTGCATGGATCTGCTGCTAGCTGCAAATCTATCCACCTGTCTGTGTGGTGAAAACCTACTTCAAGCATTTTTCCACCATCTAAATGGCTGGAGGGAGAAGTTTAGTGTCTTACTCTGGCCAATTATTCTGCGATTTAAACATCACATAGCAAAAATGATCTAAAAATAAGTAAAAATGTCTTAAATTAAGTGAATTTACTCTTAATTTGAGCAGGTAAATAAGATCGTTTAACAATGGAATGAGTAGTTTTACACAGAATAAGATAATTAGATACTATGCACTTGAAATAACAAAATTTAGATGTTTTTTTTCTTATTTTCAATGTAAATTGTCTTGTTCCATTGGCAAAGTGTCTCATTTACCTCCTCAGTTGAAGAAAAAAAATGCACAAATTTAAAGAAAAAAAAAAAAACTTATTTAGATTAACATTTTTTTTTGCAGTGCAGTGCTCTACAATTTGAAAATTGCATTTTTTTTAAATTGCGATTATATTGCAAATGTAAGTAATTGCCCAGAAGGACAAGAATTGGTGGAAAACAAAATAAAAATCTTAGAAATAAAAAACAAAATTGGATTAATTGATTTAAAATAAATAATAAAGCCAAGAATGGGTCAGGATTAGACCAGAGTAAATTACAAAACATTGCAAAAACAGACTTTGCTTAGATTTTATGTATATTAAGATTTTAAAATCTGTAGGAGGCAAAAAGAAAACCCATCAGATCACAGCCAACCTTTTACCACCTCTGCAGTTTGTGACAGACTGATGCGAATGCAGCAGAAATCCTACCTGATTGACTCATAGGGCTCCCTGGATCCTCCTCTTTGTCATTATCCTGTTCAGTCTAAAAAAAAAAAAAAGAAACACTGAAATTAACAATGTCACAATTAAGTTGCTCCAATACATTTAGTAAACTCATTTAAACATGCGCAGGATTACTGCCAACCTTTTTCTTTCTCCCTCTCTTGGGTTTTAATAGATCATTTGACTCCTTCAGAGCAGAAACCTAAAAATTAATCATAAAAATATGTTTTTATTTCAGTTTATCTCAAACACAATGAGCCTTGCAATTCAGCAGAATGTTAGAAGCTGCAAAAGCAAAAGCCGAACACAAACCAAATATATAGATTTACTTCTCAGTATAGAGACACAGCACCCTCTAGTGGGCAGTTGTAGTGTTGCACCCACTTGAATATTCGTAGAGAGGGAATATTGTTATACTTACTTTCTTTTAGAGATTGTTTGCATATAAAATAAAACGAAAATCTGATTTTGTCAGTAGAAACTGATATTCTGCAATGTGATGAATTTAGCATGAATAGTTGTTTGTTAAAGTCAGATTATGGTAAAGAAGTGAATTGGTGAAATCATGCAGCAGTAAGACAGAGAAGCAGGAAACTGACCCAAAACAGAAGGAAAACTTTTGTATTTCATATAAGCTCAGTCAGGATTTCATGTTTTGTTCAAACACCATAAGAGAGCGTCAAATGTTCCCCTCAAAGTGACCAAAAAATACAAAAAGCTTTGATTTCTGTTGGATGTTTAATCACCAGGAGAAAACCGGACACCCTGCACGCAAATCTAAAGCGGCCTGAGAAACAGTTTTGACCAAAAAGGGGATTTTCAAATCAATCAGGAATAAAATAGAGATAAAAGGATTAAAACCACCCGGTGCAGCATGCTGTTCCACCGAATTAAGGGGATGAAATGACCTGCAACGCTTCACGGAGCCCAACATGCAAACGTACGTACATCCTGGTTCTGAGGACCCTGCTCAGACATCAGAGACCCTTCCTCCTTCTCTTCCTCCTCCTCCTCAGCCTCTTTTCCTGGAACCTGAATGCACCCAAGACACAGCATAGGACGCAGCGTGGTGGGGTCAACCAGTCTTGAAAGGGAGAGAAGTCAGCCAGTATTCTTCTGTAGCACACCCTGCTTTTATTCTGCTACCAGAGAACAACTCTACTGTTACGTGGAAACGAATTCCTCCACTTGTGATGCAGACACACAACAACAAGGAAGATTTGACAGGCAGAATAAAGCTAAAGCAAAAAGAAATCTGACAACAGAAGAGATTCAATGCAGTGAAGCATCTGTATGTATTTGCATGGGAATGAAAGACATGAAAGGATAAAAAAGAAAAAAAAAAAGAAGGAAACTTTAAAAACTTACTTTGGATTTGATTCCTTTATCGGCTGTTTCTTCTTCTCCGTCTGGACCGCTGTCCAAGTCCTTCTCCATGAAGGACGGAGGAGGAACCGGCTTCAAAGAAAAACAGCATTGGATTAACTAAGACCTCAGCTTGATGAGACGACATTACAGCCACATTAGATGATGCGACGCACTCATTCAGATCTTTAACCTCCAAACAAGTTGAATGGCATACCTTGGGTGCAGTCAGCTCCACTTTGGGATTGTTTTCGATCTCCCATAATCCTTCATTGAAGCCTTTCCTCTTGTTGGGTTTAGCATATTTGTCTTTGTTTGGCAAGTATGGAAAAATGTCCTTTGGCCCGAGAAATGCTCTGCAGGAGAAAAAAAACAATGTCACTCATGCATGTATACAAATACTACTCTGTAAACCATAAAAAAATGCAGCAGATTGGCAAAAGACCAGACCTGATTAAGAAAAGAAGGCAACTAAAAACAGACCTCATCAAACATCCCTGCATCTAACACCTTTAAACCATTTCATCTACTGAACTTTGTATATGAATCTGGAATATGAAACCTCCTGGAGAGGAAATGCATCTGCGTTGGTTCCTCTGAAACATGACAATATGCCGTCTCTTTATATCAAGCCCGGATCTCATGACAGGATCCAAGTAGAGCTGAAGTTCATGATGTGGTTTACGGTATAGATAGTGATGGTTAATGAGGCATCTTGAAGCCAAACTATATTGATGCTGCGTTGATACTGTCTCAGAGAATACTGACACCTGCTGGACTTTTAAAGACACTACAGGCAGCTGATTTTAACTGAATTAATTTGATCACTTTGTACTATGATATGATTGAAGTTATTGTAGGTTATATTTTATTATTTCATATCTATGCTTAAACTGAAAATATCTTTGATATTTTTAGATGCAGCCAAAAAATAATGTAAACATATATGCAGGAGCCAAATATTTTTTGTTAATAATTAACAAGGTTTTTTGTTTTTGTGGATAATCTAGCAAAGTTTATTCTACTTTATTGTTATGAGATTAAGTTTTTTGGTTATTTAGTCATGTTCCTTTGTTTTTTGTTAGTTATGATTAATTTGCGTGAATTATTTTTATAAATAGGCTGTCAGTGGTAGGACCAGCATGCATCTGGGTGGGCGTATGTTTTTTTTTTAGAAGCATGGAAGAAATGTTTGCCTTTTTCTGTTTGTTTGCCTGAGGAGAAATAAACTGAGAAAACTAAAACTACTTTTTTTCTTTTGCCTGCGTAAATTACTTAGTCCATGATGCATCTGCGGCCTTTGTGGATTTCTTATTTTTGTGTGTGCCATCAAAGCTGGGCCACAACAATATATCATAACGTGAAATTTTAGGGGAAAATGCCAATGGGGATTCTTGTGGACTAGGTTTTTAAATAATATTTTAAAACGATAAGTACGATAAAAACAGTAAATAAACTAAGAGTCAATTTGAAATTAACTTTAATTCGGATAAGTTCAGTGAAAACTAAGAGGAAAAGGATGACACAACGAGAAAATTAAAATTACACAGGTGAAACTTTCCAATTCCTTTCAGGCTGCTAAAATTCTTGATAATTTTAATGATAAACCATAAAAGAGAATTTTTTTTTAGCAGATGCATTATGTTGATAGATAAGTTTTTTAACACAGTTTAGTGAGTCAATCAGTTAGAAACAACTCCTGTATCGGTCACAGGACTTTCTGGAAACAACCCGCGCTCCGATACAGTGCTCTACAGGCTCCACGCATGCAGAGAGGCATCGGTGTTGCTGGACCCATCAGGGTAGAGGTTTAGTACTCACGTTTCATGAGTGCCAAAGAAGAAAATAGGATACTTGATGTTCGATGGTTTTACAGCCCCATCTGGTACTTCATCAATCTATAAAAAAACAACAAAAACTATAAATGGACGAGTAATTAAAGCTAGTAGGTATACGGTAAGATCTTTGTGAAACAGCTTAGACGTACCCTGGCAGGCCAGTGAGGATAACCCTTCATTTTGGCAAAAATAAGGTCACCTGGCTTCCAATCTCGAGCCATGTTTAATGGGAAATCAAGCTGTAAAACAAAACAAAACACCAAAATTACATCTTCTCTAACCACTTAGACTGGAGCCAAGGCTTTAGACCAACTAATTAAAGGCAAATTAAAATCCAAATGACTTGACTTCTTGAGATCCTACTAAAACAGGAAACTTGAATGTGTTTTAAATGGATCTCATGGAATCAGTCTGTAATACCGAAGCAGAATAAACCAGTGGTTTTAAATGTTTTCCTAACCTGAAACACTTTAGCATAAGGGCTGCCCCAGTCTCCACTTGTTTACAACCTCTAAAAAGTTTCTTCCAAAAGACCAAATGGAAGTTAACTCTATCCCTCTACTAGCTAAAATGTCCCCACAGCCTGATTCTGCCATCACCGTGTTAAACAGCAGGGGAAATCTAATTAGAGCCGACAATGTCTCCCTTTAAACAGCGGCTTTCTTCTCACCACTTATTTTAACAGTTGGTTAACATATTTCCACCTGAGCTGAAGATCTCCACAGCTCCTCCATTGTTGCCATGGGTTACTATGGCTCCTCCTCTAATTGATGCCATCCTTGCAGGGAGGGGGAAATCTTTTGAATAGACTATTTCTCTCAACAAAGGATTATGTTTAGCCAGTCCTCTGCACAGGTCGGCATTGTGAACATTATGACTAATAGTTGTCGTGACAACGGATTAATCCACCTGCGTTCTCTTCCTTTAATAGTCTCTGCATGCCTAGACTGCATTCCAGATGGATGCACATGTCCTGGGATGTGTACATTGTTCAAACTTTTAACAAGATGAAACGTTTGGTGAGATGTTGAAACCTTAGGATATAATTTTAGAACATTTTGCCCTGCTTCTCCAAAACTTTCCACCCTTGGAGTTTGTTCTTTAATAAACCTCCGAGGCCTCCGCAGAACAGCTGCATTTATACCCCAGGTAATGACGCACAGGTGGAATCAGTTGGAGGCATAGGATATATTAAAAAAGTGCTGCTTATCTAAAAACTCGGTTTATACATCATATAATTAATAACTACGTTGATCTGCAGGATGACGACCAGGACGTAAACGCGAAACGCCACATTACCACGACTTAGCTAGCTTAAAATAAGCACAAAAAGCTAATGAAAGTGTGTGGTTAATTTACCTCCGTTCTGTGCAGGCTTCTTGAAAAGGGGAAGGGTATTGGTTGCAGTTGATTAAAGCCTGTATGCGATGTTATTTCACCAATAACACAAAACGCTCCCTTTTCCGCAGAGGCGACGCACGTTTTCCGCTCCCGCGCAGGACGTCGTCGGAATGTACCACTGCTGTGTGGAAACGCGGGGGTGTCTGATTTGACAACATGACAGTACCGCTGCTGTGACTGCATTAAAAGCTGCAATACTTCATAACTTCAACTTTTAGTGACTCTAAAAACATTACTTGTATTTGTTGTATTAATAACGAAGCCACGCAACTGTTAAATATAATTTAATTGCGTAATTATGTGAGACAGCCCTGACAATTTAAAGATCGTGTAATAAAGCAAGATGGGCTACTAGGAACCGGATTTGTAAACGAGGATGTACCAAGATAACATAGCTTTTGACATCGTGGCTTAAATTAAATTGCCCTTGTAACGCAAAGAGGGAAAACATAAACCTCGGGAATTCAAATATGCATTTGGTTGCAAAGGTATTTCAATGGAAATCATACAAAGCTGTCATTATATTGTAGATACTGGAAGAATCAGAGTAGGAGCTCTGAAGTGTTACATTTTCGGGTCTCCTCTTTGGCAGTGATGCTGATAAATTTTAAAGAGTAGGGCGCTTCTTTCTTGTCTAAAACGTGTAGAATTTGTAACACCTTAAAAACTAAATTGTAAATGAGAATTTAAACATCAGCTAATATATTGAACAGATATGGAGATAGGGTAAGAAGCAAAAAAAAAACAAAAAAAAAAACAAAAACGAACCCTAAAATAAATAATATTAATAAAATTGATTTGGCTTATGTCTTTTAGTGCATACTTCTTTAGGTACATACATGGAAAAAAGCTAAGATTATGAACGTTTTGGTCAGTCCGAAAAATCAATAATAATACTTAAAAGGACTCAACCATGATAGTAAAAAATAAATTAATTTAACATTAGGCTTTTATTCTATTTGTTTCTGCACAATTCAAAATAAATGCAATTATTAGAAATTCATTGTTAATCAAAATGATTCACATCAGGATAAAAACTTAAACTTTATAAATAAAATATACGTACACCTTGTTGAAATTAGATTCGTATTTAGTGACCTCTGGTGGTTTAATCTAGCATAACATCTGCAGTCCATAAATCCACTTAAGAGATTTTTGTCCATGTATATAACATAACGTTATATTAGAAAATAGCTGATCATAGCACAATTCTATAGTTTTTGTTTTTGTTGAAATGAAAACAAAGTAAATATATATATCACAGTGAATTTAATGCAGAGGACTTTGTTCGATCATCTAATTGTGATAAAAAGGATTTGCCTTTTGTAAACTCATACAACTCAGATGCTTTTATAATAATTTCAGCTGTGAAGCATGTCCTGTTGTTACAACAATGCAAATCATGGAGATAAATACGGTAAAGTGTGGCTGTGTTAGCAGACACTGATAGCTGAAGGACAGGTGCATTATCCACTCAGTCCCACAGAGGGGGGCAAGACAGAGAAAAGGCCATTGCAGGGCAAAAGGAGGCTGCATGAGACAAAAGGTAAAAACAGACAAAAGGTAAAGATGTAGGTGTGTGAAACTCAGGTTGGTATCCAGGAATAACCACAGGATCAACCAAGCCCCCTACCCAGCCTGTGAGGTGAGAGACCTCAGCTTTGGATGGCAGCCAGCTTAGAGGGGTTCCTACTTCGACACACGACCGCAGCAGAGGCCAGGGATGAAGCTATGGACGGATGACAGGATTGTATATCCTTCACCCCGGCAGACGAGGTTATAACAGAACATCCCAACCCACTACGTCTCAGAGGGCCACTACAGTCCTGTTATCCCCCCTCATTCATTTGTCTCTATTCTTTTCCAGGTCCTCTCTCATGCTGGGAGGCTTTGTATATGAGTAGCAGTATTTCAAATCACCTCCCTGTATCAGCGATGTCCTCTGGCCAATGTGACAAAAGCAGCAGGGTTGCTTTAGACCCATACAGCCACAATAAGGTGATTCTGTGGAAGTGCTCCACTTATAGATGATCTCTGTGCAGCTCAAATGTGAGTCCTGATAATACTGTTCTGCCACATAATAAGCCCTGAAATATTGTTTGACTTTAATAGCAGTGGTGCCATTTCAACTAATTGCAGCTGTTCCTGACTATCCACACAAGATAACCCAAATTAGTCTTTTCCCATGAGGTTAATTTTTTTTAATATATCCTAGATTAACTTGTGTATTGTATTATTGGAATGGAGAATACCTTTTAAAAGCAGCTTTAGACCTAGACTTTAGAATTAGACTGCTTTTATTGTTTTATAAAAAAAAATTTCGTTTAGTACAGTCCACAATTAGTAGATATTTTCTGCTTCATATTTTATTTTCTTCTTGAAAGAAAGTTTTTCAGTTCAACATCAGTGAGATGAAAGGCTGCCTTAAAGATGGAGGGTTTGAAATAAACTATTTAAAAAGTGTTAATGATTAGAGTTAACTATAAAATGTTTCATCTATTGTGTTTATTACATATTAAAGTAAAGTAAGCAAAATTCACCCTGACATACTTCTCTGCTTGAAAGTAAAAAAAGAAAATTTAAACATTTCGCTTCTCTATGATGAAACAGTTGAAACCCTCAAAGGTAAGCGTGTGGTGACTGTGTATTTATGCTGTTTATGTGTGCGTCCATGTGGAGTTGGCTGATTGATGCATAGATTCCTCCTCTTTAAACAATGCTATTATACCTTACTCTTCTCTTTAAACGTGATCATAAAATCAAGAATAATAGTACTAAGCCAATTAGTTCAGTTATGCAAATAGTTTCAGCAGGCAGCGAAAGACACCTGTTACCATGTTTTTTTCTGTAGCTATTGTAGAATTGAGTGTGGCCTTAATAACCGCATATAGAGATTTTTGAAGGATTTCAGGGAAGACCTGTGTCTGCTGACATGATATGTTGTCATGACATTTGAAGCGCTTTAAACTGTGGTAGTTAAATGCTATTTGGGATCATTTCTTTGTCAAGATTTAACAATGATTTTGCTTTCTGGTGATAAAAACATGGAATAAAAGCAGCTTTCTGAACATCAGGTTGGCCACATTAGAAGCTGCAATTAAGTTAGCCAAGAGAGTGAAACCGATGAAAATAGCTGGCAAGGCCAGTAACCAATTTCTTTTTGATAACATTACATATATATTCATACAAACTTAAACATCATGCCATAAGTTTAACATTTTTAGAGATTTAAATTTTTACAGGGCAAAATTTATATGGGTAAATGAATCAGAATTTTCTTATATTCTTATATTTAGACTAATTTAGGCAAGGCAAAGCAAGGCAAGGCAAGGCAAATTTATTTGTATAGCACAATTCAGTACAAAGACAATGCAAAGTGCTTTACATGATTAAAATACAGGAAGATAAAACAGAATCAAAGCAAGTAGGAAAAAAAATAAAAAAAAATACATAAAAAATAAATAAAATAAAAAATGCAGAAAAAAAAGTTTATTAAAAACAGTTGGATTAAAGAAAATATGTTTTAGTTGAACTGTTTAACTAGAACAGTCGAAGGCAATCCTAAACAAATGTGTTTTTAGTCTTGTTTTAATGGAACTCAGACTTTCCGCACTTTTACAGTTTTCTGGAAGTTTGTTCCAGATACGTGGAGCACAGGAACTAAATGCTGCTTCTCCATGTTTAGTTCTGGTTCTAGGTATGCAGAGCAGGCTGGAGCCAGAAGACCTGAGTGGTCTGGAGGGTTGATACACTGATAGCAAGTCTGTGATGTATTTAGGTGCTAAGCCATTCAGAGATTTATAGACTAACAGAAGTATTTTAAAGTCTATTCTCTGAGATACAGGGAGCCAGTGTAAGGACTTTAGAACCGGGGTGATGTGCTCTACTTTCTTAGTCTTGGTGAGGACACGGGCAGCAGCGTTCTGGATCAGCTGCAGCTGTCTAACCACTTTTTAGGCAGACCTGTGAAAACACCGTTGCAGTAATCAATTCGACTAAAAATAAATGCATGGGTTAGTTTTTCCAGATCATGCTGAGACATTAGTCCTTTAATCCTGGAAATGTTCTTCAGGTGATAGAAAGCCGACCTTGTAATTGTCTTTAAATGCCTTTGGAGGTTCAAGTCTGAATCCAGCACTACACCTAGATTTCGGGCCTGATCAGTGGTTACTAGCTGAAGCGACTGAAGCTGTGTGCTAATTTAGATCAATTAGGCATGGTTGTTTGTCCTGTGTGTCTCTGTGTTGCCCTGCGATGGACTGGCGACCTGTCCAGGGTGTACCCCACCTCTCGCCTGTAGACTGCTGGTGATAGGCACCAGCGCCCCTCACGACCCCACTCGGGACAAGCGTGGCAGATAATGGTTGGATGGATGGATAGATCAATTAGTTATTTTAATTCAACATTTAATCTCCAAAATACTTTTTTAAGCCCAAAGGTAAAAAAAAAAAAAAAAAAAACGTTGTAACTCATATTATAGGATTTTCTTGATGGAGTAAACTGACACAAAAATAGTATTTCAGAAAGAAGCAAAAAAGTAGTTTCCTTTACCTTTAATGAAGTTATTTTTAATTTTATTTCTAATCTCTTAAAATACCTCATTTACTTCAGTTCCTCTGGTCCATGTTGAGTGTGGTACACACCATGTCATCCAAACAGCACAGTGACTACCAGTAGACCTATACAGTATGTAGGCCCTTTGACTGATTATTGATTGTAGACACCTGTGATGCTAATTGGTGGACACATCTTGATTTGATACGTCCCTTTGTCAATTATAAGTCTTTTCTAGGGGTACCATCATTTTTGTCCAGGCCTGTGTCATGATTTCATCTGTTTAAATAATTCAGTTGAAGCATGGTTGAAAAAATGTTTTACTCATTTCTTTTCAAACATTTTTTATTTGTTATTACTTTTGTCAGATTTAAGTTATTTCTGTGACCATTGTGTGTGTTAAATTCAATTAACAGAGGGTACCAACAGTTTTTTTCCACATGTTTATAAAGTTGAATGTCATCTGTATAAATATGATAAGGCATTTCATAAAAAAAAATCTAATAACTCTAGCTAAAGGAAGGATATTAAAACAAAAACAACCAATAAAGTAATACAAACTTAGTTTCATGATTTTTTTTTTACTGAATCCATCTATAAAATCACCCTGAGAAAAAACTCATCATAGATTAAAATCTCTCTTAGGTACAAAGATCCAAATCGTAACTTGATTATACTCTAGCTAAGTTATCCTAGGTTAAGCCTTTTTTTTCAAGGTGTTAGCTGAAGGGCACCTTCTTTGGACTTGAATGAGGGATGGTGTCCTTCAGCTTGTGTGCATGTGTTTTTTATGTATGTGTGTGTCATGCACATGGATTGGCACCCTTCCCCTTTCTGCTGGCAACCCTTCAGCATGTTCAGGGAAACAGACCCGATGCCACCGGAGGATGATGAAGTAGTCACAAGGCAGGTCAGTATATTCATTAACAGCAGAGAAACATCCCTCCATAAATAAAAAGGGTTTGACGCAGACTTGGCTATGCACAACATACGCGATGATCGTGTCGTAGATGGTCACCAAGTAAACAGGAGTTTGGGAAAAAATAGCTGAAACTAAAGAGTTACGGTGAAGTTTTAAAGGAGTGTGAGATTTCTAAGAGTGAGGAAGCTAAGAGAGGACAGGAGACGGAGCCGGAGAGAGGGAGTCAGGCCCTTGGACAGCAGGTGAGGATGTGAAGGCAGGGTGTGACAGATGCTTCTGTCAGCGTTCCAACGGTCGTCGCTTTGCAGGAGCAGTGCAGATGCCTTCTCCCCCTTCCTCGCTAACCCTCTCAACCCTCCTTTCCACCCGACAGGCTGTGATGAGGGGATAACAAGACAGGAGCGTTCCTCTCAGCAGTCAAGTGACCACACTGGCACAGTGCTACATGCAGACGGGGTGATGGAGAGGTCCAGGTCTGAGCCCAGGGCCTGAGGAGGCCCCTGCTCTGGTGGAGGTGTTGGGGGGGAGTTATAAATGTTGGGGTCACTGCATGAGGACAGGAGAAGGGCTCTCTCGCTGGGCTGAGGGAACCAGCTGAGACATGGGGTCCGTGGCGGTCCTGCCTGTGAGGAAAGCAGATGTTTTCGCTCGGGGGTGTGCCAAGTTTGCAGAGCAACCTTCAGCAGCTTGGAGGTCAGGTCTTTAATAAGGGGGCTGAGCACAGGACATTTTGGAGGCAAATGCTTCAACTTTGATATAACAACATATTAATTATAATGGCAGACCGTGGGGCAGAGGGTTGTAGTGGTACATCCCACCCCACCGGCTTGGAGCCTCCATCGGGCTGACATTCGCCAACACTGGCTGGCAGGATTACTGCTGTCCCAGCAGCAGCCCACTTCAAGCAGACCCCACTCATGCAGAGGCAGCAATTTGGACTGGATCTACCAGAACTGATTATAACACTGTTTGTTGAGCTGACACACAAAGGCAAACAGTGCACTTTGGCTTATAAAACAATGAATAAAATTAACATTTTATTTTTTTGTATTAATTACATCAGAATAACACATATTTTACACGTTCTCTATTTTTACATTGCTTTTCCTTAAAAATTAAATATAATTTTATCAAGAAGGTCCACAAAATGTCAGCTAAACCAGTAGTTGCCTTCCATTATTAAATCATTTCTTTCTGTGCCTGATAAACAATACATAGAGAAATATATTTCTGCAAACTTAATAATTTTTTTCATAGAATTGCTATTAGCATAAAAAATATTGATAGTCTTAGAAGAAAAAAAAGCATACATTTTGAGTTATTTTTACGCTACATTTATTTTTTTTATTTGATTTAATCATTGCTATCTGTCTGTCTGTCTGTCTGTCTGTTTTTCTCTCTCCGACTAAAGGGAACACTCAAATAACACATCTTAGATCGAAAGAATGGAATATCCTCATTGAATACCGTTGTGTACAAAGTTTCATGTGCTTACAACAAAATCTTGAAAAAATCATGAATCAAAATTAGCCAATGAAGACCTGGTTTTGGAGTCAGACACAAAATTAAAGTGGAAAAAAACACTTCAGGCTGATCGAACTTTGATGTAATGTCCTAAAAACATTTCAAAATGACCCTCAGTATTATGTGTGGCCTCCATGCCTCACTCCTGGGCATGCCAATCCTTAGGTGCTTGATGGTCTACTGAGGATGCAATGTGATATTGGTGGATGGAGTGAGAAATGATGTTGCAGATGTGCTCGATCAGATTCAGTTCTGGGGAACAGGTGGGCCAGCCCATAGCTTCGATGCTTTCATCTTACAGGAACTGCTGACACATTCCAGCCACATGAGATATAATATTGTCCTGTATTAGGAGGAACCCAGGGCCAACCGCACCAGGACCTATTGGCAGTAATGTTACCTCTGGCGAGCACATGAAGGGCTGTGCGGCCCTCCAAAGACATCCCACGCCATTACTAATCCACTGCCAAACTGGTCGTGGTGAAGGATGTTGCAGGCAGCAGATCACTTTCCATGGTGTCTCCAGACTCTGTCACGTCTATCACATGTGCTCAGTTTGATACCTGTTTCCACCTGTTAAGATCACAAGACACCAGTGGTGAATTTGCCAATCCTGGTGTTTTTTGGCAAATGCTCAGCGTCCTGTATGATGTTGGGGTGTGAGCACTACCTCAATCTGTGGACTTAGGGTCCTCATACCATCCTCATGGAGTCGATTCAACCATTTGTGCAGAAACATGCACATTTGTGCCCTGCAGTGCTCCTCCTGTTCCTCCTTGCACAAAGGCAGAGGTAGTGGTCCTGCTTCTGGGTTGTTGCCCTCCTCCACATCTCCTGATGTACTTGCCTGTCTCCTGGTAGCGACTCCAGCATCTTTGACTCTACGCTGACAGACACAGCAAATCTTCTCGCCACAGCCTGTATTGATGTGTGATCCTGAGCCATGAGCTGCTCTACTTGAGCTTTTTGTGTGGGTTGTAGAGTCTGTGTCATGCTACCGTGAGTGTGAAAGCAACACCAACATTCAAAACTGTCAGAAAGCTAGGTACGGAGGAGAGGTCTGTGGTCTCCACCTGCAGAACCACTCATTTGTTCAGTGTTTCTTGCCAATTGCCAACAACTTCCACCTTCTGTCTAATTCATGTAGAGGCAGCATATGAAATTGAATGCCAGTCAGTGTTGCTTCAAAAGTGGACAATTTGATACCACTTAAGTTACTTTGTGTTAATATATATATATATAATACATGTTCATATACTGTCCTATTCAAAATAAACAAAAAATGTTGTTTGTGTATCTGTCTGACTTTTGATTCAGAGTTTGCTAAGTTTTCATAAAGTCAGTTAATTTGACATTAAAAACTATATAAAATATTCAATTTTCTTAAAGACTTAAAACCCAGATTTTTCTTTCGGGAGGGAGACTTGAATCAAACACCGTCCTCTATCCCTGCAAATTTAATTAACTTTTTATAAACTTATTTGGCTTCTTCCAGATTCCAGATTCTTCCAGTGTCTCAATAAAAAAGATGTAACGCTTTCAAATACATTTATATTTTATAGCTGATTTTTTTTTCCCCACTGTGAGTAATGAAGATAAATCCAACCTTTGATCTGACTGATTTCATTTAGAAGGGAGGAAAAAAAATTCACATCAGGAAATAAAGTTTCACTAAATCCCTAATGCCAAACTCACTGACACCTTTAACTTGTATAAGAAACTGTAAGATGGTCAGCTGAGAAGGAACTTAAATATCATCATAAAGTGTTTCTCTTATGTGACATATAAATGATAAGATAATCATGAGTAAAAACATGTGTGTCTCAGTGTTTTAATATAAAATGTGATTATATAAATGTGATTAAAAAGAACAGTTGTATTTTTCTACTTACTATCAACTTTTACTCTTTTTTTATATACATTCTCTACATTTTTGAAACATGCCCGGTGTCTTTTGCCAATGAGTGAGTCCATCATAACCTAGCATAAGCTAGATTGATACGTGCACATATTAGTCTGGAAAGCCTCATGTAGAAAGTGTTCGCAAATGGAGGGACATTCAGTTCAATTCTTAGAGCTGATTTGGTACCTGTCTCTGATGTAGAGTTTTTAGCCAATCACAGTAGCCGTAGCATCTGAGATATGTCACATTTTTTATTTGTTTTATGGAGTTAACTGATAAATCAAACTCTTAAATGCGGTTGAGAGGAATTCGAAAACATCCTTCCCACCCAAAATTGACATGATTATACGATCGGCTCTAGAGCAGGCACAATCACAGTCAGACAGAGGTAAGTCTTCGCAGAGATTTATTTTCTTGTATAACACAGAGAGTTTGGTTCTCCTTGAAAAAGGAGGCTCAGACTGGATTGCTCTGGGGAAGAGATACAATCAGTAATGTGGCTTCAGGAGAAATCTTAGGAGTGAGAGAAGGTTGTGCAGTCCTTACGGTTTTAATATGCTGGGACTTGTCCGGGGGGGAACTTGAGTTGTTCAGGCAGATTGGGAATCCGATTGGGCTTCAGGGATTCACTTTCTCTTTTACTGATGAGTGTACAGGCAGGTGAGCTCTTAGGATGAAGCTAACCAACTGGCGTCCGTCCTAGGAGCGAAGTAGCATCAGCTGGGAGCTCATCCTGCCAAATCACAACCCGAGGAGGAGAAAGGTAAAGCACATGCACCCACAACCGAGGTCCAACAAAAATGGCATAAATTGCGTCCTTTTGCCTGTTTTTAAATAGAAAAACAGGGTATTCCAGCTGAATCCGGTGCAGCCATGGATGTTTTCCTTTAAACTTCTGAGTTTGTTGGACTCGCTGACGTTAAATGCGCCAATGCATTTTATTGGTCCTTAACATTTCTGTATGGAGTTTAATGTATCCTTCGGTATGGAAGCCGAGAGCGGTTGACTCCCTGAGATACTTATTCACGGTTCATTCTGGTGAATGAGTTAATTTTCTCATTATCTAAAGATAAAGAAAGCCGTTTTCTCGTGATAAGGAGATGATAATTTTATCCTTAAAAAGCTGTTTTCTTGTCACAACGAGAGGATTGGTGTGTGTAAAACCTGGTTAAATCCTTGAATAACCACAACATCGGGAGAGGATTTATAAGTATAAATCATGGCAGTGTATGTGTTATTCTGTAAATAATCCTGTATTTAACTTTTAGGTAACAAGATGATGTTGTTGGTTTGATATTTGCTTCCTCTTCCGCTTCTGATGCCTTAGCACCTGTTTTTTTTTTAACATCCCCAGTGTTACGCCTGTAACAGGTATAAGATGCATTAACCCCCAAAATTAATCCAGATTAAAGATTTTCATTTGTTTCTACTGTATTCCATGCAATCCAATCATCAAACACAACCTGACAATGAGTGAAAAGAAAAAAGGAAACTGAAAAACTGATTATTTCCTCTCACGCAGTACCGCTATTGCACAACTACAGGCATCGCAGGCATGGATGGACTGGGAATCCAGGGTTGTTGGCCAGCCTCATTCATTACTCATACAGGTTAATCATCTTGTTATCTCAAGAAATGAATATTTCTCATGATAAAGAGATGATTATCTCATTATCTCTAGAAAACAATTAATGGTTTAACTGGGATAATGAAATAGTTATGTCCTATCTCGAGAAATCAAAGGAAAAAAAAAGTTAAGTACGGAAGCTAAGAGCGACCGTACTAAACTTTTTTGGATTTATTTTCGTAATTTTTATTTTTTTCTTTTAACAAATGTTGTGACAATTCATCTTGCTTGTCAGCTTAACTCCATCATACACTGATGCATCAAATCTTAGACTTTTGCCAAAATACCCGACAAACAAAGCAGAATACAGCATTTTTGTCTTAGAAAGATATTCCAACCATTGAACCAGTTTCAGATTTTGATCTGCCTTTTGATTTTGATATGCTGTTCTCTCTGCGTATTCTCTTCTTCTCTTTCCTTGCTCTGCTCTGTCTCTTCTCCATCTTCTTCTCATCCCTGTATAATGAAACTAAGCTAGTAGCAAACTATATAGCTAACTAGGAAAATTGAATAAAGATGTCTAGTTTAGACAGGAGTCCACTGATATATTAAGCGTATGGGTGCTACTGGAAAGCATTTAATATTGGACGGTTGCTTGTAAGTGTGCAAGCAAAGCTCCTTTGTAGATTTTTTTCTTTGGGTCTCTGCTTCTTCTTCTGTTATAGACAAAAAGTTGCATGACTTCAGTTGTGGCTTTATAGTTCTGTTGCAGCTATTGTATTTGTGTTGTGGCTTTTATATTAGTGCTTCGGCTTTTGGGCGTTTTTCTTTGTCAGCATAATAGCTACTGTTTGGCAACTATTCTATTTCTTACCTTTTTTTTCCTGACCTTGCACTTTGCACATACCTTGCTCCTCTCCTTCCCCTTGTACATCTCTACCTTTTTGGACTGGAAAATATAAAATGGATTGTATTCAACTGGGTTAATATGTTAAGTGTACTTGAAAGCCTAGACAAACTACCATTTCAATCAGAAAAACTCACACGAAGAGAAAATAATAGTGCTGTTTTCCCCAGGCCTGAAACTGGTGATGGAGTGGAGATAGATGAAGTTGGTCACGCTATAGACTGCTGGTTAACGAGATGGTATACTGAGCTTTATGGGGAGATCCAGTGGACTGTGTGAGCTGATACTAGAGCTTCACTCAGGGACCTGGAAAATGGAAGTCCAGTTTGGACACAGTTGAGAGAACCTGTCCATGATGAGCAAGCATAAAGCGACAGTGGAGAGGAAAAACCCCCTGTGGAGAAGAAACCTCTTGCAGAACCAGGCTCAACATGGCGGTCTTCTGCTGGACCGGTTGAAATGAGATGTGGAATGCAGTGAGAGTCCGGATGGAATGACACTCTGACAAAGCTTAGCGATTAAGGTGGAGGAGGGGCTGGAGGTGGGTTGAAACAGGATCATCTGAATGAAGTCACACAGCGCAACCACCGCTTGTGCACAGGAGCAGACACTGCTGATTGGAGAACTTTTAAGATGAACTTTGGATGCTAATTGACTTTCTTAGAGGTGTAGTTCAAAGCTGATTGGCTGTGTAGTAGGTGGATGTACAGTAGGAAAGCAATCAGTTTCTTCAGTTGCACTTAGACCTAAGCTGCATTAAAGAGAAGGCTAAAATTCACCTCAGTAATTCCAATAATGAGAAACTGAAAAAAAAATGATAAAAATAAATAAATTGAACTTTATTGATCTCACAATGGAGAAATTAACTCTGCATTTAACCCATCCCCTTTAGAGAGAAATGGCCTGCCACTATGCAGCGCCCGGGGAGCAATCAGGGGTTAGGGTCTTGCCCCCTGACCCAGAGTGGCAGTCTGTGGGAGTGGGGCTCAAACTCACAACCTCAGGATTCCAAGCCCTATGTCCAAACCACTTGGCCCCCACTGCCCATAATTTTAATGAATTGACAAAATGATATATGTTAGTAAATGGAAGAGTTTATTTTAAATTGTGGTTTTAAAAACAATAAAAAGATACAAAACATAAAAAACAGTCCCAGACACATTAGAGCACCTTGCTCATGAATATTTCACCAACAAACCGTCAGCAGGTGCAGAAATATGACTGAACATTTCAGAAAACACCTCATTGCACTGATTCCCTCAAAGTGTTGCTCAACATTTTAGCTTATGAGCCCCATCATGCTTGTGTACTTTTGTTTTTGGTTTGTTGAATATCAATATTTCTGTTTAACTGTAATTAAAAATTAATGTCAGGATTTTCATACAATCTTTATTTATTGTTACTTTTTTCTGTGTAAACTTATTTCACCAGCAGCTGATTATTTCTCCCATCTTTAATGTTGACTGTTAAGGAAGTTTCCAACAGTATCATTGGTTTAAATATATTCAATAAACTGTTTTGTTATCTTTTTATGTGGTTGCCCCCGGGGGATTGTTGAAGAATAAATTGGGGGTTCATCCGGGATTATGCAACCTACCAGTTGCAGAAATGATATTTGATATGACATTTTAATTGATAATCAATGATGTTGTTAAAACATGATGTTGTTAAAAAAAAAAAAAAAAAAAAAAAAAATATATATATATATATATATATATATATATATATATATATATATATATATATATATATATATATATATGTATATATAACTGAATGGAAGCCACTCTGTTTTAACAACATCGTTTCAGTACACACTCTATAATTTCAACTTTACAAGTAGTTTGTTACAACCTGCACCAACTTCTTCAAAGCATCTTTTATTTTCCAAGCTGCACCATGAACGACAGTTTAAAGGCCTGCGTGAAATAGGACAATTAGTTTCATCATGGAGCCACACCGATCAAGGAAAAAGTGATCATAAGACCATCACTTCCCAGCCTGATGAGTTAAGAAGGGAGTTTCACCTCGTCTCAACCTTTGCATTGATTTTTGAGAGAGTGGGAGATCTGGGGATTACTTTGGAGAGCAGCGATGAAGACCTAGCTTATTTGGTCTTTTTTGTATTTGGCAAATGGGCTTGACAAAGATGGAGGAGACAAAATCTAGGGCTTACAGCTGCGGCACCCAATCGGGGGAACTTGAAAGTAGCGCTGGTATGGGAAGCTGGGATAGACGGTGCCTCATTTAGGAGTTGTGCATTTGGACAGGGCGGCATAGGGAGATGCTTAAAGTAAACCACAGAGGCCCCAACAATCGTCGGGAATTGAGACGTTTTAAACCTTTAACAGGGGACTGTGATCAAAGCGGCAGCAGATCCTCACTCGAGTGTGAAAGGAACCGGGGGGAACAGAGGGGATTGGGAGGGGATCACGGCAGGTTGAAAATGTAAAATCAGCACATTAGCTTTATAAGGGCATCAGAATATAGATGATCTGGGGATCATTGGACCCATGGGGAACCAAAGAGAATCTAAAATGTACCGAGCTGAAGCGGAGGAAAAATGAGGCCACTGCTGACAGAAAAGCCTCCTTTATCAAAGATGCAGTTAGAGAGGATTTTTTTTTTCTAAATTCCCATGGAAAATATCTTCATACTCAGGATGTAGTTGAAAACTTTATAATTTATTGCCACCTTCTTCTTGATGGTTACATTGCAAACGAGCGACTTTCATCATATCCAACTTTTCGGGCAGTTCGCCTGAAATTTTGATTGTTTTAATCTGATCAGAAAATGAACAGCAAATAATAAACAGGCTGCATTTTCAGATTTGGTGCCTTTAAAGTCAAATTTGGATATTTAATCTTCTTCTTCTCAGACACATCTTTTAAAAAACAGAGCAGGGTTACACTCTTTTGCAGTTCCTCCAGTTTCTGCCACCTCCTGCATTTAAAAAAAGTGGTAGAGAAAGGATCCTTTTGATGTCAACTTATAAATCAAAGGGCATTTGAATAAATTAATTTGCTACATACATATTCACCCATTTTTGTATATTACTTAATCTCAGCTGATTGTTTAAAAGATGTAAAGAAATAACTTTAAAGTAATCATTTATCAGAGAAGAAAAGAGGCATACATAATAATGATGAGGTAATTTCTTTTGTTAATTGAGATGAGAAATAAAAGGGATTTGCTCTAAAGGTTGAGTACACAGGTGAAGTTTCTCAGGTGTTTATTAATGTTAACTACTATCTTTTCTATAAAAGCCACCAGTCTGTGGTTCTGTAGAGATTAAACTGAAGCTCAGGTTTCTTCGATTGCTGTCTTTATGTTGGTTCTGGTAGATCTCCTTTTCCTTTTGAAAATCCCTCAGATTCTCGAGGTCAGGCTAGTTTGCGAACCACAGTACCACCAGGTTAAATGGACCAGCTTTTAGTAATTTTGGCCGCATGGAATGGTACTAAGGCCTGCTGAGAAATCAGCATCTCTAATAAACTTGTTACTCTTTCTCCTATAGTCTGGGACATGGGTTACCAATTAAAAGTCATCAGGGTCCGAATAAAGAAAATCAACAACCAGTAAAGTTCCGGAGACATTTTTAATTATAATCTGTTACTTTAAGCAGAATTTAACACTGACATAAAATTAGTAGGCTATTTTATGCATCCACTGACTTTTTAAATTAAAAAAAGATATATATATATATATATATATATATATATATATATATATATATATATATATATATATATATATATATATATATATATATATATATATATATATATAATATATATAATATAAAATATTACAAATAAAATATATAATATAAAATATTACATTTTGTTCTCAGCTGAAGGACACCGCTCTCATTCCATTTCCAAATCTTTGCCATGTACAAAATTAAGATTATACCTGTATATCCAGACAAAGGAACTGTCCTAATTAGATTAAAACTTCACTTCTGATGCACAACAGGCAGCCCATACCAGGGTACAATAAAATCACACATCTTCAATGATAATTATCCTAACAGTTGTCAGGGTTTGGTTGACGTTTTCAGGACCCAAATCCATAGGTTAGGAGGCAGAGGTTAGTTCTTGAAGATTTTATGAAATTACTCAGATGCAACTGAGGCAGGAATCCAAAAATCCAACAAAAAAGTCCACAAAAAAAATTAGAACCATGGAGATATCAGGGAAAACTTGCATGAGTAGCCAGGAAAAAGATGAGGAACCAGCACTGAGGAACTGCACATGGAGAGTATATATGGGTGACTGAACAAAGACAGGACTAATGAGCTGATTGGGAGCAGATGTGAACAGAGGATTCTAGAAAGAGATAGTGAAAAGGAGACCAACACATGAGAGGAACCAAAAAAAACCTATGAACTCAAATACGTATACTCAGAAACCACCACAAAATAGGAATTAAACCAATAAAAGTAGAAAACAAAGAAAAACATGGACCTAAGTGAAACTGAAAACTCAAAAGAAAACTTAACAGAATCAAGACTGTGACAGCTGTAGGTTCACTTTGGATCTGTTTCTGCGTTAATGTCAACCTTTGCCACTTTGACGGTGGGACCACCCCAAGAAAGTAAACTGGCTGTGATTGGCTACATATTAGGAATTCACGCCTTTTTAGACATTATTTTAATTATTACACATGTGCCATTTTGGCAGTATTCCGACTTTCTATCAGGAGCAATGGACGCTAAAATCAAACCGAACTTTCATCTGAAAAGAGGACTTTAGATAACTGAGCACCATCCAAGAAAATATGCCTCTACATTTTTTTTTCTTATGTGTCTTATGTCTTAATGTGTCTGACATACTCCACCTGAAGTCCATATCATGTGATTTAGCCCCAAACTCTTTAATAGTCTTTTATTTCACAATCATCTCACAGCTCTTATCTGTGTTTATAAAACTTTTCATCATGACCTTTTAAGCTAACTCTCCTGGTGAGGGTTTTCTGTGGCTACATGGCCACAATCTGTCATTTCTGTATGGATTTTTTTAACCCTTTGTAGACTGTCTGCTGTCTAGTTTTATGAGAAGCTAAAGGTTTGGTTGTCTGTTATGACCAAATAGGCACATAGGCAGCGAAAAAACATCTACGCCACAATAATTTAGGTTAAGATAATTAAATGCTTTGAACATGTTTATTACTTGGTGTCATTTTTTTATTTCAGTTTAATTTTTTATATTGTGATTTAATATGGTATGATATTTTTCTTTAGATTAAATAAAAATGTGTATTTCCTGAAATAAACTCCTAAATGATCTAGATCATCCTGATCTAACCTGCTACCAAAATGGCTCTCTTTTTCCATCCAGTAAAGATATTTTTATCTCCACTCCTCTCTTGTGTTGTTGGTGACTTCCTCGTCCTCTTTATGTCCTCTGAGTGTGATACTTTACGCCCCCACCGCCTCTGCAAGGCGAACCAATTCATCACCGGCCAAAGAAGGGCCTTCACTTTGTCTATTTTCGCGGCTCATGCTCCATAGGTCGGTCTCATAATGAAAGGGGGTGTCGTGTCCTAGCCAGTCCACCGAGACTCAAAAGGGCTAAGAAGTCCAGGTCCAAGTCCAACGTGGAGAGGTAATTATCCCTCTGGTGGAGTACTGAGCAACACACATCTGCAGGCCTCCTGGTTGTTAAAGGCGCCACTGAATCTGGGTGTCATGTGACCTGGTCGACTTGGCCTTGGTCGCAGATACCAGTAAAAAGGATAAGGACTGGTGCCAGGGCCAGCAGATGAGAGGGGGAATATGGGGAGATGGGAGAGGAGAGGCTTTGACAGGAAGAAGAATGGACTGTCAGGCAGAGATAAATAACGAGAGGAAAGCGGGCAGCAGCTGACCCGCGGCAGGGCTGCCTCGTTGGGACAGTGACCCACTGACCTCTGGGCTGGCTCTCGCGGGGCCCACCCACTGGTCACCTACTTTCCCTCTGTCATCTCACAGTAGAGGCTGGGATGGATAAATTACATCATGAATAATGAGGAAACACAAGCAATTAAAAGTGATAAACTGTGTTGATTTGATCTGAGCAGTGGAATCCAAACCAAGACTTCTCTTGATTTTTAAGAAAAGGTGACCTACAAACAGCTCAAATAAATTAAGATCTTTGGGAATATTATACAAAATAATGTACAAAATCACTTATAGCATAACTCCTGGCACCCCTCCTGTTAATGTTCTACAAGATTTAATAAGGAAGGGCACTATAGAAGGAGGAGTATTTCACCATTGGCAGTAGCCAGATTGATGTGTAGAAGTTGAGTTCTACATAATCAATCTGGGATGGCTGCCGCTCAGTCTGTCTGTGAAAAGGCGTGACGTTTAGTACAACACTTTGCTTCGGCAACTTGGACCTACAGAAGAGCCACCGACCGAGACACGATAATCACAATAGGATTTGTCTGCAGTTTCTTGATTGTTTTCTCTACTAGCAGAGTAAGCTAATAAATCAATTTTTTTCAAATCCTGTCGGAAGAAAAGCACTGACATCTTTTCAATCTAAAAATGCACAAAGTGCTTCTCTTTGCTCCTTTGTTAAACAAGAAATTGTTGCTATTTTAGCTGAAAACGAGCCAATTGCTGTATCGACAGGTGAGTCCTCCAGCGTAGCCATGTTTGCCCTGGCAAGGCCCTTCTGGCTGTTGTCCTTCCTACAAGTCCCACCCCAAAAAACACGGCTGGCATGTCATTGGTCAGACCTGCTGGTTGTTATGAGACGCATATATTAGCGGGCTTTCAAGATGGATTTGTTGTGAGACTGAATACGCAGATCTCACGACAACCCAGCTTGCAGCCCAAGGTTATTGCATGACCTTACATAATCCTTTATTTCTCTCAACCATGTTCTTCTCGTAGGGTTCAATTAAGTCTTTCAGAAGTAATTCATTCTGGGACTAAGGTCTTGAAATAAGTATTTCTGTAAGGCAACACATCTGGAATATTACATTTTTTTCCCAACAGGTGCCATGGGATGTTTTATTTTAAAAAAAATTCATGATGCAATGCAGTCTAAAAAGCACCATCCATCTTTCCCCTGTACATAGAAGACATGTGGTTTAACTTTTCCTTCACACCTCAGTCTAATCTCAGCCCTTTGCAAACTCTATGTAGGACAGAAAATCATTTTTTGACTGGAAATCCACTGGTCACACACCAGCAATTTCCTGTCCTTAAAGGTTATAAACAGGACACGTTCAGACCCTGCTGCAGAAACAAATTAAGGGGGGGATTTCATGTTTTCAGGTGGGCACACTTTCTAAACAACTTTTTGAATACTGATTTGAATACTGAAATGTAATTGTTTTTTATTCATGAATTTTTTCTTCTTCTAAATTTTCAAGTCAAAGGAAAGTTGCATTTAGGTCCAAACAGGCTTCTCTCCTCCTTCACAAACTTTACACAGACAGTCTAGCTGAAGGTCCATAAATTAAAGCACAAACTTCTCCTGAAAACAGCCCTCTAGCAGTTTTTGTAGCCATCTTGACTGTTTTCATCATGGACCAGTATCTGAGTTTGTAATGTAATTTAGTTGAGTGAGCTGCCTGGGTTGCCCATCATTCTCTCTATCTCTTCCTGCTGATATTGATCTTTTTCTTGGACCAATTAGACATCTGCCTCCACAGGAGCTGTTGCACCAATATCTGCACCACTGGACCAAACCCAGCGTTTCCCCTGTGACAACAGGACTTTTCCCCTCCTAAGTATCAATGATAGACTAGATTTTATCTGGGGCAGCTGTTAATAAACTTTATTAAACATCTAAATAATTGAAGCCTTATAAACTATTTGCTCTATGTGAATAAATACTGCATCAATGTTTTATGGATTTTATTCATCTTTGCTCTACAGAAAAAAAAAATCAATCAGCTGCAACCAAGGGCGTAGGAATATGTTTACAATTGGGGGGGACACATGTCGGAAATCTGAGATTCGTAAATATTCAACAGAAACATGTCTTAAGTACGCTACTTTAAAAAAAGGCTATTTAATCTTTTACTTTATTCCTTTATAAATGTGTCTTGCAAAAATAATGCATTTAAAATTTACATAATGCATTTGTTCATAAGATGTGAGCATATCACCAAACAAAATGACTGGAGTCTTTTATTAAGCAAAGGGAGATGTCTTTCAAGGGCTTCAGCCCTTGGCATATTTAGTGTCCGCATCACACTAGAAAATCAAATATTTCAGTTGGATTAAAAACAATTCAGTAGGCCACAGAAGTGCAAAGTTTGAGATGTTTTATTTTGTCAAACTTGCAATAATGGTCAAAAATGAATTTATATAGATTGACTGACAGAGGGAGCTGACAGTGTGGTGAAGAATTATGGACAGGGCGCTTTGAAGCATCTGGTTCAAAAACACATTCTAAATCTTTGGTAGAAATCCATCTATCCTTCCATTTTCTGTACACCCTGTCCCTTAGTGGGGTCAGGAGGTGCTGGTGCGCCAGTCTGTCCCGACCTTTGGTAGAAATGGCGTCTTTAATTCCAATTTGCAGTACAGAACAGAGAAAACTACAGAGATGTCAATGTTGTGTTAATCTGTTTATAGTCTAAAAAGAGGAGCCAGCAGTTTATTTGAGGAAATAAAGTTGCAGAAGTTAATTAGTTGGTTAATTAGTGGTTGTGCAGCAGTTCGCTGCTAAGAATTAAAATTAATTCTCCCTGTGGTTTTAACTAACGATCAGGAGCGCGGCAGGTATAACATCTGTCCATTTCGGCGAATCAAAACCACACAAAAAATAAAAAATCCCAGACCGGGCTAATTTCAAAACAAGTTGTGTAAGGTGACTGTTACTCACACTGACGTTTCTCTTTTTAAAAAATCTGAGTAAGTCCTACTGCTGTTTAAGCCTTTTAGTTGGTGGTGGCATTGTACTGAAATGAGATATATAAAAAAAAATAACATTTTGGCTAGCGTGGCAAACATCTAGAGAAAGTTAGCAGTTAAATATTGGATGAGTGATCAGCCCAAGACTACGGAAGAGGATTAGGGCCACTGAAAAAAGTTAAGTGATTTTTAAATTTTATTTCAGTTTAATACAGGAAAAAAGTCAGAATTCTGACTTTTTTCTCAGAATTCTGACTTTTTTTCACAGAATTCTGACTTTAATCTCATAATTCTGACTTCTTTCTCAGAATTCTGACTTTAATCTCAGAATTTTGGATCTTAATGTAGATGGGCACCATGAAGGTAGAGATGTGGAGCATTCAGCTTCACTGATAAAGATGTGAGTTGTTTGAGGTGGCCAGTGACATATTGGTGAAAAATTACAGAATTAGGCAACTTTTGATGTGCCCGGGGGGTCCCCCTTATAAATGGAGGAGCAGAAGGTCATTAAAACAAGAGAGCTAGTCTCTAAAACAGACATGGCTATGGCTTGATGCTAACATGTTTGTTGTTAAACATACTTTTGTTATATTACATTTGTGTTGTGTTTTCCAAATAGTGTAGAAAATGAATGGTGGGTTTATAATGTTTACCTTTTATGAGCAGGACAGGAAGCAGAGAAGTGTAGCATTACCTCCAACTAGTTAAACTCATAATTATGAAGTTATTCAACAAATTCCTCAAGAAAAAAGTGCAACTTTTATTTTTTATTTTTTTATTTTTTACCAGATTTGTTGATTAATTTCAAAATTATGTATTCCTTCCAAATTTCCAAATCTGAAGAATTTTTTAAACCAATATCTACATTATTTAACATTTAGTTTGTTTTAGCAGTACTTCCTGTTATATTTCCTTATATGTATATTTTACATTTTCTTGCACAGCAAGCTCAGCAGATTTGAAATTGTGTGCTTGTGTACAAGTCGTAAATCTTTACTCTAAACATATATTCTGGTTATTTTTTTAGTTAGACCTTCTTGTTTTTATATATCTTTATAGTACCCCCCCCCAAAAAAAAAAATAAACACTGGAAATTGATTAGAAATATTAATCATCTGTCAGATTTCTGAGAAAAAAGTCAGAATTCTGAGATTAAAGTCAGAATTTTGAGGAAAAAAGTCAGAATTCTGAGATTAAAGTCAGAATTCTGAGATTAAAGTCAGAATTCTGAGAAAAAAGTCAGAAGAAAAAAGTCAGAATTCTGAGATTAAAGTCAGAATTCTGAGAAAAGTCAGAATTCTGAGATTAAAGTCAGAATTTTGAGGAAAAAAGTCAGAATTCTGAGATTAAAGTCAGAATTCTGAGAAAAAAGTCAGAAGAAAAAAGTCAGAATTCTGAGATTAAAGTCAGAATTCTGAGAAAAGTCAGAATTCTTACTTTTTTACCCATGTTAAACTAAAAAAAAATTTAAAAATCAGTTAACTTTTTTTTCCAGTGGCCCTAATCCTCTTTCGTACAAGACTAAGATGACTAAACCAAAAAGATTCAGTTTCTATATATGAAAGTGAACTGACAACAAAGACGTTTTAAATAGGCAGCATCCCGACAGACCATTTTACCTCTTTCACAAGTTTCTGACTTCTGTATCGCTGTTTCCCTCCCTTCTGTGCTCAAACACTCTCACTCAGCAGTTCAGAGAGGGGAGGGGGAGTACAGTGACGTAACGCTATGCTGCGCCTTCAAAATAAAAGCACGCTAGTTAAAAAATGTCAAAATCTAATATTTTGCGGTACAATTTTTTGGGGGGGACATATCCACCTGGCTTTTATATTGGGGGGGACATGTCCCCCCGTCCCCCCCGCTTCCTACGCCGCTGGCTGCAACTATACATTGAGTCCTTTGTTTTTTTGTTTTTGTCTAGTTTTTTAAATATATATTTAAATATCTTTTCGAGAATATGACATTTTGCGTTCCAAATGCAGTGAAATCAAATCTGGGTAAAACAAAAACCAATGTCAAAGTCAACTACTTCATTAATGTTATGGTGCATTCATACCGAACGGAGTGTTCACCTACAGAGAGTTCACCGCTCTGCATTTCAGAGACACTGTGTTTGCACCCTGGACCTGATCATGAAGTAGGGGGAGCTGCCTGTAGCTGACACACCTGACGTGAGAAAAACTGAGCATGTAAACTGAATGGTTATTGCTGCATTAGTCTAGGTTTGCGCACTTAAAATGCTCATTTGTAAAATAAACTAAACTAAGTTTTCTTTTTGAGTTTTCAGTTAAACTTTGATTTATGTCATTGTGTGTTTTCTAGGTCATTGGTTTTATTTCCATTTTGTGTCATTTTACTTGATGTCTGGTTGTATTTGAGTTCTTACTGTATGTAATTCTTGCTTACTCTCTGTTGCCCCCTTGTGTCAGTCTCCTTATACTAGCTCCCTTCTAGATGATTCTGCCCACACATGCTCCCAATCAGTTGATTACTCAATTCTTTGTTCTGTATCGCATATACTCCTCCTCTGCAGGAGAAGGAGTACATACCTGACACCTTTTAAGCTCCAAATTGAATCAAAATGATCTAGCTTACTTTTTCAGTGCTACTTTATTTATGCAAACTGTTGTTTGTGCAAATTTGTTTTTTTTCAGATAGAATCATTTTTCAGTACAGCGATGACAATGCTCCACTCGTTTCCTGATATAAAGCTATTGCATAACATCACATGTTTTTCCTGTGCTGGCATTGAATATAACAGTGGGCATGTGTACCTCATTTAGTGGCTGTAATTATTGTTTAATATTTAGTAAATCACCAGCCTCCCAGACTGTTCTATTTGGACCTACCATTACCCCTGGCAACCCCAAACCATTTCCTGTCAAAGTTTAGCTGTCAACGAAAGCACAGATGCAGTAAAAGCAAAGTTAAACTTAACATTACGGACTGCTCCTGAATTGATCTCTATTAAATCCACACATTAAATCATTCTCTAATGACTGGATTCAATTCAGTTTATTTATAAATATAAGTGCAAATTCACCACACAAGTCATCTCAAGGCACTTTATAGAGACAATTCAACCAGATCATCCAGTCAGATTGGTTACATTTTCTATATAAGAAAGGTGCTGATTGCATCAAGCAATTGACTTTGCAGGATTTGGTCCTCCTGGTCAAGGAGTGGCAACAGCAGACATTTGCTTGCATTGTGTTGTTGACTCTACAGCAATCCATCACACTAAGCATGCATGCAGTGACAGTAGACAGAAAAAAAACATGAAGTTACTTTTAACAGGAGGAAACCTCCAGCAAAAACAGACTCTGTGTGAGCGGCTTTCTGTCAAGCTCGAAAGGGGGTTCAAGCAGACACAAGCAGAGACAGAAGGGACATAGAAGCACTGATCCATAAATACTTTTTCTGTTAGATAAAGTACGGTAAACTAGCTCCATAGGTGCCTCTGTCTTGGGAAGAAGCAGTTAGACAGATGAGACAGTTTTAGTATCAAAGGAGATAAAAGAGAGCACAAAGAGTTTGTCAGTAAAAGCTGAGCCTATCTCTATGTCCACAATAGAAAAGGACTAAGCATTGAAAATAGGCCCAACTCCATTATCTAGAATCGGAGGTATTAATTAGAGGTGGGCGGATGGATCCTGGGATGGATACTATTGATACCAATGCTGGTATTGATATTGAACAATTTTCAAGATTAACATTTTATTCTCTCCTACATGCACTAACAGCAGCAGATTCACCAGTCTCCCTGTCATTGTTACAACACTTTGCTGCTCCGCCCTCCCTCTCAATATGAACTTAGCAAGCAGACTCAGCCACGCCCGCCCACTCGACTCTCTCTACACTGGACACACCAACATCCGTGCTGCTGCTCCTCAAACACCGGAGCAGAAAAAGATGAAGAAGAGGCAACAAAGCAAGCTTGGCTACATTTTAATGCCGTAAATGAAACTACAGCAAGCTGTATGGTTTGTTAAAAGCAGATTAAATGCTGTGTAAACACAACACGTTTATATAAGCACATAAAAAACCATTAGCAGTAAGAAGCTGAGCTACATAAATGTAGAGAGGAGACGAAACTTCGCTCATTGGCCTGACAGACCCTGGAACCTCATACAGACATCAATGACAGAGGCATTTCAGATCTCAAGAGAATATAAAGGTAGATAAGAATGGTCACCTTCATATTAACTTTCAAAATAGATGTTATATGTCATATGTTACTGGAGCCCACTCAGAAGTGTAATTAAGACATTGAAAGAACCCAGAACATTTATCCCATTAAAATATGTTATCTAAAGAGGCTAACATTAGCTAATCCTTTATTTATCCCATAAAGTGTAAATATATAGGCAAGGTACACAATAGATATTAAATTACATAATGATCGAAAGATATTATATAAGAGGTAGATTAGGAAAAAAAAACCACAATGAACATAACTTTATTAATATTATTATTCAATAGTAACAATTAAATAAAAATCACAAAAACACTAAAAGGTCAACAGTACCATGTTACATCAAGTTTAAATGTAAAACGTATCGGTATCATATCGTTATCAGCGATACTGACCATGTATTTACTCAGTATCGTATCGTTTAAAAATTCCCCGTATCGCCAACCATTAGTATTAATAGCAGGTGATATTACTGTCCAGCATGTTGTCACAGCTAAACAAAACCAGGCCAGATGAAGATAATATGACATGAAAAGCAGAGGGAAATGTGTGTGGTTAAACTTACAAAGACTGCAGAATTGGAGAATATAGATGGAATGAAGCAGAGTTATGAAAAGTGGGCCCTATGTCTTCCAGCAGCCTAAACCTATAACAGCATAACCATAGAGATAAAGTAGGAAAAACTGAGCCACTCCAACTGTAAGTTTTATCTAAGGCAATGTTTTAAGCCCAGGATAATCAATAGTCCTAAAGATTAAAGTTGGGCATCAAGAATAACATTTCATCTGTTGTGTATTGTACGCAATGTAATCTTTTTAATGTGCATTACCCTTTAAATTCAGAGGTACTTCTAGTACAAACTGGAAAAGTTTCATTAATAACATAAAATTTGTGTTTTTCACAACCTTTAACCTTTTGGAATATTATAGGGGGTAGATGTAGAAGTATGAGATTAATGAACTTAGGTAAAGGTAAAGGTCGGGAAAACACTGGGAATATGTTTAGGAATAGGTTAAATGTCATAGGTTAGGCATAAATGCAGGGAGCGGCGGCTTAGTGGTTAGGGCATAGAGCTTGGAATCCTGAGGTTTTGAGTTCAAGGCCCACTTCCACAGCCTGCACTCTTGGTCCCTGAGCAAAGACCCTTAACCCCACACTGCCACACAATGGCAGCCCAATGGGTTAAACGTAAAGGGTTCATTTCGATGCTCTGTTCTTGTGACAATAAAAGCTGGGAAAAAAACAGCAAAAAAACCTAAAAGGAATAAAGTCAATATGAGCAGAAATGCAAGCTTGTGTTTATATGGGGGAGCTTATGCACCCTGAAGGAGCCATGGCAGGTAGCCTTGGCTCCTGCAGGGTGCAAGGGCTGTAGGTTGGTAGACACCAGGCATCCAATCAGAACAGTAATACCCCTGACACAGAGGCAGGTCGGTCAATTAACTCAGGGTTAGCAACATCCTGTTCAGAGAGGTATGGTGAGAGATACATGCTACTAAAATACTCACATGCCCACGCAACTCAGAGAAAAGGAAAGTTGCCCCAAAAAATCCAGGGACTGAAAAGCAAGCGGGAGTCTGAAAGTCCAAGGAGGGGGAACCATGTTGTTTAACCCAATTAGCACTTGGAAGGTCAAGAGAGCAGAATCCCAACCAGGGTCTGGATAAGACCGAAAAGCTGTATAAATTATAGGCCACCAGCAAGGATACCACATTGCCACACAGCCCAAGTCCCCACAGAAATGATAAATCACCTTCCTTTGTAGATGTTGTTTTTTGTTTTTTTCAACCAAAGATCGAAGTAGAACTACAGCCCTTGATATATTCCTCCTGTCACAGCGCATCCCATAATATTCAGAGTTTTAGGATGCAGAGAGGTGACAGTGGGCCAGGCTGGAGTCGTCATGGTGATGGCCCGAGCAGAAAGTCAATACGCGTTGAGGCGAGGAGTCATGGGGAGGAGGAGGGGGGCACAGCACGGGTTGAAGGAAGAGCAGATCAATTTTGCTGTTTGATCTTTCTCAGGCCCTGAATAAATGTATATTTTAAGATGTCTTTTTTTTGCCTCTCTCTGAGCAAACATTGACATTTTTCATGTTGATTCTTGACTTTTGTGGGTAGAGACTTGATTTTATCCAACATCTTGGACTTGTTATTCCAGTGGTGATTTTTGCTTGGACCTTTGCAGCCAGGCTAAGGTGGCTGGGCACAAAAAGGGAATCCCTTACCACCCTCTGACTGCCGGCACAGAAACATGGCTGCTCTTAATAGTGCACCAATCTCTGTTAAAATAATAGATTTTTAACACATACAATTTAAAATCTCCTGTAATACTGAAGTGATGGATGAAAAAAAAGCTGAAAATTAAAGAGTTAATATTACTTTGTTATACACAGTAGATGAGTGCCTTTCTGCTTTAACATTTAGCTTCAGTTTCCCCAACTTGAATCAATTATAGGAAATTTGAAGTACCTGAGATTAACATTAGTTTTTACAGTTTTTAATATTATAAATACATGACAAGGGTAATGGAGGCATTAAAAAAGAAAAACTTTACATTTCTCCAAAATGTGTAGATCAGACTGAAACAGGTCGGCAAGCTCTCAGATTATCTTTTAAGTATTTTTCGTGTTCATTGTGTGACCTTGCTTTGCTGTATGCTTCATTTGTCTTAAACCAGAAGAAGGATTTAACAACAGTAGAGTTTTCTTCCAAAGACAACACAAGGCAGGTTTATCACTAAACAACATATCAATAGGTACACCTCATATGACACTGGTCAGGAACCTTTTTACATATCTGATGATCTTTTGCGCCTTCACCCCAACATGTCTCATGAGGAATCAAAACTAAAAAGGATTTGATTTATTTATTTTTTTTTACCTCAGGTTTAGATCAAGTATACATATGAAAAAGTAACACCAACAAAAATAACAAAGAAACAGCCTCAGGAAGAGGAGGTATAGTGGTATAGTAAAGGTATAGTGGAGGATGTTCTTTTTCTGCGGGATCATCTAAATAAGTGGTCCTCCTAATTGTCAATCATTCTAGTGATATGTTTAGAGAAGGCCGTCCAATGTGCTCATCCCCATTTTCACTTATGCTATGTTCACACTGGACACAGCAAAAGCAGCAAAATCGCGTCTGCTGCTTCATTTTTGCTGCTTGTACCAGTTAGTTCTGACGCGCGGCTGAAGCAGGCTGAAGCAGCTTTGCTGCTCTGGCTGCGAAAAGTGTGTCTGACGTGCGTTGGGCGGAGCTTCACTATTCTTTCTCTGCCTTGCAGCTATATTTGCTGTGATCAGTGGGAATAAAGTAGTTTTAATATGTTTTTAAGTGAAAAAATACACCTGAAAACGTAATCAGTGCCGTCAGTTCATTCAGATTATCATCCTGCCTTCCAATATTTTTTCTGTCGGAGCCGCTCAGACCCCCACATACCGGTGGTGCGCCAACAGTAGAAATCCCTTCATCAGCAGCCTCTGGCCGGGTCGCCGCCTCGCGGTTCACCGCGGCAGCTGGTAGGTGTTTTTCATCTAAATAATTCAAACTGCAGGCAGCAGGATAATAAAAGCGATCATATTCTGCCGGCAGATTTCTGCATTTTAAAGTTAATTTATGCATCAATAAACTGTTTCAGAGGAGTGATCATAGTGTCTGTATCATCAGCGCTGTGTCTCTCTCTCTGCCAGCTCCCAGATCAGCTCCTCTGATTGGTTGACGTGGCACGTCGAGCAGCAAAAATTCAATTTTTCCATCTCGAGCAGGAGCGCGTTTGTGGCGCATCAACCATTGACTTTGCATGTAAACTCGCTGCTTCTGCCGCGCCTGCTGCGTCCGATGTGAACGCAGCATTAGAGGTGGTGAGTATGACATAGTGGAAAAATTGCAAATCTTCTTTTAGAAAGTAAGCTTGTATGAGCGTTGCAAACAGCAACTTTTAAAGAGAGCGTGCAAGAGGATAAATGGGCACGTGCACACTCTCACATGCGTTTAATAGGCGTTCCATATTGGATACAGGGTTGTGTATTTGCTTTTTTTTTTTTAAGTGGAGAAGGTAGGTCTTTTCAAAAAATTTTGAAAATCCTCCACTATACCTTTGTTTTGAAATGGCCTGGCTAAAACAAAGCACCAAATCAGCCCCAGAATGTGTGGATGAAATGTACCTTAAAAATCTGAAGAATTTTAAGAATTTCAAAATTTAAATCTAGATAAATCGATTTTACTTAAAATAGGTGAGCTTTCCCTTTATTTGAACATGTACCAATGGTACCAATGGGTTAACTATTACCTACATTTATTTTCAGAAATTTGTACCCATTTTACATCCGTTTTTGCTGTGAAATCAAACGATATGGGGAACAGCTGTTTAAAAATCAAAATTGAAAAGCTGAAAAAGGAAAATGAATAAATACAAATGGAGTTGAGCAGGGACACAATAGCAAGAGATTAACAGTGATACAAAAAACTGATCACAAAAGCGTAAACTAAAATAAGTTAAATAAACCCACAAGTAAATTCTCAAAACAAACAACAACAAAAAATTATCAAAACCCCAAATACCTGAAAATATTGATATATACTAGATTACTTTTATTGCAATTCGGCTCTAACCGGTCATCTATTTACCTGAGGAGGCACTAAATTATTTCTTTGTTCGGTTTTACTTCTGATCACAAGTCAGGAAAAGCTGTGTCTGTCAGTAATAGTTGCGGAATAAACAAAGAAATGTATTTTAAATTAGATGGCCTGAAAAGCTAATCTAAACAAATATACTTAACTTTTTTTAAGTGGACTTTGACACAGTTAGTTTGTGGGAAATTATAACTTTTTTTTTTTTTTTAAGAGTGTCCTGTCTGGCAATGTGGCAATAAGAATAATTGTCTTTCTACCAAAAAGAGCCCAACAGATTTTACTTTCACAAGTGGAGCAGTACGGCTGTTGCCATAGTGTTCCGCTTGTTTCATGCATATAAACTGCTTTATTATAATTATGCAGGGAGTTTTACAGATTATATGGACACTGCAATGTAAGTAGAACAGAAGAGAAAAAAAAAGGAGAAAAGATGAAAGAAAGAGGAGAAGGGAAATGATTGCTGACCTACTGTAACTGTGAACACGTTCCTGACAGTCAATTAAAATCCTAAGCAACTTTTTTGGTAGCCAAACAACATTATGACCATAATATATCATACAATAACAGTGTGTCAAAAAATTAATTGAGCTAAATTTAATCTCTATGGCACATTTCTTTAATGAGTCTAAATTTGGCCATTTATTTTATTAGATTAGTTAGTTCATTGATTAATAGGAGTGCACATTTTTTTTCTTGTTTCTATTGCTCTCAGAGTCAATCTAAACAACTATCTGAATGTTGTTAAGGGTCTTTTAGGCTGAGCTAAGTGGTTTCTGGCAGGACACTGAGTATCTTTGGGAGTACAGGCTGTGATAGCCATGTTTACACCTGAGCACTCAGTTAAAATCACTTGCAGGTGACTTGCCTCTGGTCACAGCACAAACTGGTTTTGCTCAGATCTTAGGAAGCAGATGCCAGACTAATATTTTCCTTATTCAAACATTGCTGATGCAAGAGTGGCGTAAAAGTCTCATATGTTCACTTGATACCAAACAAATATACACAAACGGTAAACAGAATTGCACAGGGTTGCATTTAGCACCGAAGGGATGACCATTATGGCAACTACAGAGGAATTCACTGAATTGTGTTTATCATGTGCTATATTGACGTTAATTGAATCACTGTATGACTTGTCATAAATATATCCACAGCTGATGGATTCGACAAAGTTCTGTGGTTCTATAATTTGACCCATTTTCAGTTCACTACTCCCTGTATAACATGGCTGTGATCCCAGAGGTCCTTCTCACCCTTGATCTGGTATAAAAAACAAGCCATGCTGCAATAATTATAATTTTATCTCCTTTAACGTTGCTGAATAAAAGAGTTTCAGGGATGGATAGACTGGAAATAGAGCAAGATTTAAATGAGAGCTGATAAAATTACACCGACTGGACATTTGTCTAAATAATTTATTGTCCATGTGATGTTTCAGTGAAGTGATTACCAATTTAAATTTCTTGAAGAGGAGTTTTGTTACTTTTCACACAGTTGCATGAAAGAAAATATGAAACGGCTACTTGTCAGGCCGTGCCTCTGTAATGTGTTTTCAAAAGGCATATTTATTCCCCTGTTTGTGTAGATCCATTAAATATTTAATCATGAGGGTGTGAAACTTTTTTTGTTTTATTAAAAGCAATACAAGTGCTGCAACTCTCAGTGCAAGTTCAAAGGAAATTAATGTTAAAAAAGTAAGAGGTATCAACAATACAAATCATATATATATATATATATATATATATCAAAATTGGTACACGATACAGTTGTGTGTATATCAATTAACATATATGAAGAAAATAAGATATTAGCAAAAATATTTTTCATTTTATTTGCAGCTGAGTAGATGATTACTTAGGCTGTGGGGTGTGTTTGTTCTTTGCATTTAAACCTTGGGCGGAAATGTCATGGCAGGTTTTTTTAAATTGTGCTCCACAGCGCTGACATAAAGCTGAAATCTAAACAGCTTGTGTCCAGGATGTGTGGGGTCTGCAGAGACGTTACAGTGGGGCAATAAAATATTCAATCAGCCACTTTGTCATTGTGTCTCTCTTCCCATCTGGCTCTTGATATTCCTGTCAAATTGTTGCATAGGTCCAACCAGAGGTCTATCTCGGTCAGAATTGTGCAAGCAGATAGAGTGGGTAAAATAAGTATTTAACATGCCACGCCTTTTCTCAGTAAAAATATGTCTAGAGCTGCTACTGACATGATATTTTCAATGAGACTGGCCATAAGGAAGTGTTATCCCACGTTGTTTCCACAAAGCTGACAGCAATTGGACCTTTATAGGGGTTTCATTCAGTAGTTCTGTTTTAGAAATTCAAATGTTTTTTTTTTCCAACATAGTCATCAGCAGCCAATCAGAATCAATATAACAATTTGATCTCATTAGAAGATAAGACAGTTGAACAGACACAAAAGTTGTCTCAGATTTTTAACAGCTGAGCAGAACAGAAGGATGTTTTGTTCAAAGGAGACTGCAAATTAATTTAGCACATATTTTCTCAAATGTGTACTTTAAAACTTTATATAATAATAGTATCTCCTAATGATGGTTAAAACATACCTATCAAGTTAAGTCTTAAGTGTACTGAACTCTTACTTTTACAGCAGAAATATCTCTATTTAGTCTTACATGTTTTTGGATAATTTCAACCCAAAACAGCTCAGTGGGTACCTGCCTCCTAGTTTCTCACTACTACAGGGGAATGTCTACCTATAATGTAATCCTGTTCTCTATGAACGTCAGTAAACCTGATTCTCACTGTGATCTCACAGGTACTTCCCTGTTCATCATATCTTTTTGGATGAGTGTGTGGAGGTCAGTCAGCAGACCTGCAGTACCTCTCTATCCTCTAACACTCTCTTCTGTCAGTCATCCGCAGAGTCATGAGCTGTGTGCTGATTGGTTGGTTTACAACGAGCGAAGGTGCTGAGCAAAGATGCATCATAGCAACAAGCACTCACTCACTGAAACATTGAAATTGTTGATATGGTAGGGTGACCAGATGTCCTCTTTTTCCCGGACATGCCCTACTTTTCATACTTTAAAAAATTTATGGGGGGGGGGGGGGGGGGGGGGGGGGTTTAAAATCGTCCGGGATTTTGGTCCACTACAGTGCAGCATGTAGGCAAGGCAAGGCAAGGCAAATTTATTTGTATAGCACAATTCAGTACAAAAACAATACAAAGTGCTTTACATGATTAAAATACAGGAAAATGAAACAGAATCAAAGAAAGTAGGAAAAAAGAAAAAAATAAAGGAAATAAAATAAAAAATGCAGAAACAAAAAAAGAATGTTAAAAACAGTTGGACTAAAGAAAATAAAAAAGTTGAACTTATGATGTTTTAGTTGAACTTTTTAACTAGAACAGTCGAAAGCAATCCTAAACAAATGTGTTTTTAGTCTTGATTTAAAGGAACTCAGGCTTTCCGCACTTTTACGGTTTTCTGGAAGTTTTTTTCCAGATAAGTGGAGCATAGGAACTAATGTAGTAGACAACTCGAACCGAGCCTTCAGCTCCGCGGCTGGTCCGGGAACCCAGGCGGACGGGGGCAGGGCGCCAGCGGGGACGGAGCGACCGAACCCGACCCAGTGACGGTAGCCTGGACAAAGGCGGCCCTGTGCTTCCCCCGCCTGCCTTAACACCCCCCCAGACCCCCCCCCTCTGGCTGAGGACAGGCGGCTCATGGCTTTCTGCTGAGGTCCGGTCCTGTCGCCACCACACTTCATACTCTGAGACACTTCATGCATTCTATGACCCCTTGAAATGATTGCCGTTAGTAGTTGCCTACTTTCTAAACAGAGTGGTCATAAGTGTAACTTAAAGTACAAACTCAAATCAAAACTCTGAATTATGAGGAAACAGGACAGTGTTAAACAGAAACCCTTCAATTTTTATAGATACTAAGTTAGCTATTTTCCATAGAACAATTTGCAAGAATGTTAATCTGTACATATGTAATGCCTGCCAAAATTATTACATTTACAATTACAGAGAGGCACAACACTACTTTCATTATTTGTAATGAAACAAAAAATGAAATAATGAATTGATGACTTCATGTCAACAATCTGCTGGTCTGTCTTATAAAACCTTTCAAAAACAAAGGGAGATTTAAGGCTTTGGTAAAATATATTAAATGAATAGTTTTACCGGTTGTTCTATCTCCCCCGCTGCAGACTTGAATGGTTAGTTCTTTCTAAAGTCTTTTTTATGAAGTTTTTCAATATGGATGTATTGATCAATGGATAAATGAATAAATGGATATAATACGCCCTGTTCTATATTATGTTTCATTAACTTTCAATACTTGACGTTAACAGGGTTTTCATTCCTCAGAAGTTACAATACACCCAAATTTGTGAATTTTATTTTTCTTTTGGATTTCCTCTTCTGTACGTTTAGTTCATGTGGATGTGTTCTGCATGCTTGTTTGTACGCATTATTCCTTTCATCCAATGCACTAAACTTCCTTGTGCATTTAAATTTTAAGGCAGGGTAATGAAACGGAAAGATCTGCACCTAGAGGGATTTTTGTTATTAGAGGAGAACTGAGGTGCTTATGGGATTTCACTCTGTCAATATGGATCTTAAAATCACCCTGCCTTTAGACTATACATGGGCTCAAAGTGAGGGGGGGGGGGGGGGGGGGGGGGGGGGGTTTGTTTTTCTGTGTGATTCCCTCAGCAGCTGCGGTGGAGCGGTGTGGGGAGCACCTGAACCTGGCCAACTTGAACTTAACAACACGGCAGTGAAGCCTGCAGGACATGCTGTGTTCAGGCCACTCAATCAGGTCTCCCTGGTCTGACCCTATGACCTCAACCTGAGCTAATGAGCGGGTTGAACGGATGAGCTAGGCCCTCCAGCAGCTGGGCTTCACACCTTATTCCTGTTGATGACATTTTTCCAGCAAGCAGCTTGGATGGAGCCCACTCAGGCATTTTTCTTAAAACTCTCATGAGGCTGCAGATAAACACGCACAAATCATTTAGGATTGCAGACACTCTGATACAGTGTGCAGGACATAATAAGGATGGAAACAATAATTATTCACCAGCTTTACTTATGACATTGCTGTATCTCGGCTTGGTGTGCATCTTACATTGTCTTAATGTTTGTAAGGAACTTGGCATCATTCACTTTGTGGGGTCAGCCATTGCTAGCTTCAGCTACTGGGATCTAATTAACATAACATAAATTATGGATTGCTGATGAAGCAGTCAGAGAGGCTCTTACAGCAGACTGACTGTGTTTACCTGGAAAGGTGGGTCTGTTTAGTACCATAAAAATACATGGTGAGATCAATGGATAAATTAGGAATTGTTTACTATAAAATAAAAAAAAAATACAAATCAACTGGTTATCAAAGGACAAATACTTTCCACTGTACCTGATATTTTCCATTGTTGGGGATTTATAAGGTCTTTGTCTGGATCAGCTGTGTGTTGGCAGGTCAAGGATGTACGGAGTTACTTTTAAAATGCAGAGGAAACTCTTGGTAAATATTCTTCAAGGGACCATGAACTGGTCTCCAGGGCACACTTTTAGATACCACTGGCCCAGTGGGTTTTTGTATGAAAACATTTTTACTTTCTCAAAAAGTACAGGTTCCAAAAAGTGATAACATTGTTATAGAAAACAACTCCACAGTTAAAGAGCAACTTAGTATTTACTGTAAAGTGGACAATGGAAATAAAATGAAGAACCCCATGAGATGATGCAGAGGTCCTACCTTTTAGAACGCTTTATACTTCATCTTCACCTGCTGTCAGGTTCGCTTTCACCTAAATATTATATATTAATTCATTACCATTCAACAAGTGAACTGTTTTTGCCCCCATAATGTTATCTTCATTAAAACAGGCTCTGGCAGGCCATTTATATATTTATTTGTCATAAAACGGGACATACAGTATGGACCCAGTATTCAATATGAGACTGTCAGTAGGAAAGTTCAAAACATTTATCCAGGTCAGGGATTAAGATCAGACAGGAACAGTTCTAGAATGCAGGAGTCCTCAGCCTGATCAGGGGTTCCGATCCACACAGGAGCAGACAGATCCAGCCTTCCACAGAGTGTGAAGGCAGATTCAGAGTCCCGTGTGTCGAGCAACCAGCTCAGACAGAAACGCACAGAGGCAGACAGGCAGAATCCAGCAGGAGTCCAAAGATGGTTCAGACGAAAGTGTGCCGTCTGAAAATGAATACAAAGATGTTTAAGGTTTAAATGTTGGTCTTCTTAAACTGTTTCATCATAGTTCATAAAAATATTTTAGTGCAGTTATAATGATCAAAGCTTGATTCCACACAGCGCAACAGCACAGTATGTAGCAGATGTGTTGCGGATGCTGATTGGCTTTCATGGAGGTGTGGTTCAAAGCATCCATCCATCCATCCATCCATCCATCCATCCATCCATCCATCCATCCATCCATCCATCCATCCATCCATCCATCCATCCATCCATCCATCCATCCATTTTCTATCACACTTATCCCAAGTGGGGTTGCAAGGGTTGCTGGTGCCTAACTCCAGCTGTCTATGGGCGAGAGGAGGGGTACACCCAGTTCCAGTCCATCGCAGGATAAAACCATCTTGGCTCTTCAAATGTAATTTTTAATTTATTCTATGAATTAAAAAAAGTACTTTCATGTTCACTGTACCATTGCAATGGGGGCATTGAGGGAGGATGACACCACAGGGAACTATCTATATTCCTTTTGGTAAATGGTAAATGGCATGTACTTAATGCTGTACTATAATGCGCCTTTATTCAAGTTAGGAGACTTGACCAAAGCGCTTTAGACTACATTCATTCACCCATTCACGCACACACTCACACACTGATGGTGGCAAGCTACATTGTAGCCACAGCTGCCCTGGGGCTCACTGATAGAAGCGGGGCTGCCTTACACTGGCACCACCGGGCCCTCTGACCACCATCAGTAGACAATGCAGGTGAAGTGTCTTGCCCAAGGACACAACCACACTGAAAGTCGGAGTCGGGGCTTGAACCGTCAATCCTTCGATTTCAGGGCAAACTCCTACATCCAACGCCACTTTTGGATTTCTAAAAGTTTTAATGTTGTTTTCTTTCAACTTGAGCTGCTTTCTCGCTCATTATCTGTTTGGACCTTTCTCCTGACAGCATACAAAAGTATCAGGTCTAATAGAATACCATGTCTAGGTCTAAATTCAGATCTTTAAACTCTACAGCTGAACTTTTTATAGGTCTTGCACTGCACAAGTTGTCTTTCAGTATAGAAAGCTTTCATAATGAATACATTGCACATTGCTCAGTGGAGTGTTGGTTTGAACAATCGCCTAACGGCAAGAGTTTCTTTACTTTGAATCTTTGCTTTGAGGCCTCACTGAGTAAAGCTAGTCTTTTTCTAACAGCTTCTGTGTTATTTCTCTTCTGGTTTTCTTTCTCCTGCCGAAATTATGCATGTTGGAGAATCTGTTGCTTCTTAGTTGTCTGTAGGAATGGAAATGTGCAAAACTCTGTAATGTGGACCTGCATGGAAGACAGGTACTGCAGTGAGCAGATGTGTGAGTTTGAACAGTTCCGTTTTGTTCTTTTTTTGCACTTAGCAACAAATCTGAAGACGCAAATTTATTTTGAATTCTAAATTTCTCTTTTTCACAAGCTTAATGTCATGAAATTTCTTTTTGTATTGAATTGAAAAAGCTTCCTCGATGAGGAGCGCAACGTTTTCAAACTTGGAAACAAAGTCCAGTGGTGTCCAGGTTCTGCTCTCTGTTTAAAGTTATTTTTGATTTCTTTGTATTTGTAGTTGTAGAGTTACTCTCTGTTTCCCCCTTGTGTTTGTTTGCTTTCCCCTTGGCTTCCATCTAGATGCTTACATTCACACCTGTTCCTTGTCAGCTCATTAGTCAAGTCTTTGTTCAGTCTCCCATATATACACTCTCCCTTTGTAGTTCCTCAGAGCTGGTTCTTTTCCTGTCTCCTAGATTCTGTTTGTTTCAGCATTTGTTATTTTTGATTTTTAGATTTCTCCCTCAGCTTACTGTAAGTACGTCATTAAATCAGCAAAACTCATCTCTGACTACTAATCTCTGCATTTCGGTCCTCAAAGCCTTTATTCAACCTGACAGGTGGATTGTTTTTTAACCTTTTTTTAACCTTTTTTAACCAGCAACTGCACTGCTGTTTGGACCTGTTCACTTCCTGTTTGGACCTGTTCACTTCCTGTTTGGATTAACTGAGTGTGGAGCTGTTGCAGCTGTCCAGAGGAACTCCATCTGAAGTTAAGTTATTTTCTCTGTGATATCTCTGTATCTGAGTAACTCTAACTGACTACTTTAAAACATAGCACCTTCTGCTGCACTTTTCTACTGAGCACTTGTCAGTTTCACACGGTTTTATTTCTGATAGCAAGGAGTAGCTAGCCTAGGCTAGCGCTAGCTTAGCATTGCTATGGCTTCTCTCTCTCCCTCCCTTGACTCTTTTCCAACTCTTCCTTCTTCCTCTCCTGCTCTCTGTGTCAGATGTTCAGTTATTCCTCTGCCTCCTTTAGTGATAATGGGATGTGTAATAAGTATAGTATTTTTGTAGCTTTGGAGGCGAGGGTGTCAGAGTTAGAATCCAGGCTTCAGGCTGTTGAACATCCAGGAGTTAAAGTAGGCCCCCCACGTAGCTGTCCTCCAAAAGTGCCTGAGCAGCCAGGCGATTGGGTAACTGTACGCAGAAAGCGTAGTCGTGGATCTCTGCCCACTGGTCACCACCAACCCGTTCACGTTTCTAACCGGTTTTCCCCACTCAGTGACACACCCACTGAGAAGCCCACTCTGGTGATTGGCAGCTCCATAGTCAGAAACGTGGCATTAGAGACACCAGGGACCATAGTCAAATGTTTGCCGGGGGCCAGAACGGGCGACATCAAATCCTACCTGAAACTACTGGCTAAGGATAAGGTTAAATACAGTAAGTGTTATTCACGCTGGTGGTAATGACACCCGGTTACGCCGATCGGAGGTCACTAAAATTAGTGTTGCTTCGGTGTGTAAGTTTGCCAAAAAAATGTCGGACTCCGTAATTTTCTCTGGTCCCCTCCCTGATCTGACCAGTGATGACATGTTTAGCCGCATGTCGTCATTCAACCGCTGGTTGTCTAGGTGGTGTCCTGAAAACAACGTGGGCTACATTAATAATTGGCAATCCTTTTGGGGAAAGCCTGGTCTGATTCGGAGAGACGGCATCCATCCCACTTTGGATGGTGCAGCTCTTCTTTCTAGGAATCTGGCCACATTTATTAGTCCTCCAAAACCCTGACCACCCAGGGTGCAGACCAGGAAGCAGAGTTGTAGTTTAACACACATCTCTGCAGCTTCTCTACTGTTACCCACTCTTTACTCCATCCAGACAGTGTCTTGCCCACGACCAAAATCTAATAAATTAGCAAAGATTCCCAAAGGAGTAAATCATGATAATCTAATTAAAATCAAAATAACTTCAATTGGGGAAAAAGTTAAAACAATTAAATGCGGTCTGTTTAACATTAGATCGCTTTCCTCTAAAAGTCTGCTAGTTAATGACTTGATTTGTGATAATCACATTGACTTGTGTTGCCTTACAGAAACCTGGCTGCAGCAAGAGGATTATGTGAGCATAAATGAGGCAACTCCTTCAAGCTATTTAAATTTTCACATACCCAGAAGTTCTGGGCGAGGAGGAGGAGTAGCAACAATCTTCCAGTCTGACTTACTGATTACTCCCAAAACAGTTAATACCTACAACTCTTTTGAACATTTAACCCTTAATTTCCCTGATCCAAATTTCAAGGCAAGAAAACCTCTTCTTTTTGTAACTTTGTATCGTCCACCAGGTCCCTACTCTGAATTTTTAGATGAGTTTTCAGAGTTCCTTTCTGATTTGGTATTAAATACTGACAGGGTCATCATAGTGGGAGATTTTAACATCCATGCTGACATTGAAGGCGATAGCTTAAGAGCAGCCTTTAATGCTATCTTAGACACTATTGGCTTTGTTCAAAATGTGAATAGTCCCACACATTCTCATCTTCATACTTTGGATCTTGTGCTGACATACGGCATAGAATGTGAAGAAATAACAGTATTTCCTCACAACTCTGTCCTCTCTGACCACTTTCTAATAACCTTCAGGATTACTTTAACAGAGTTCTCCTCCCCCAAAAGAAGGTTCAATTTTAGTAGATCTTTATCAGATAGTGCAGTTATAAATTTTAAAGAATCTGCTTCACTTTCTCTCTCCTCTGTGTCGCTGAGCAGTGCTGCAGAGTGCAAAAGCATAGCTTATTCCCCTTCACAGGTTGATGATTTTGTTGATGGGGTTGCTAGTTCTCTGCGTACTGCCTTAGACAACGCAGCTCCTTTGAAAATGAAAACCGTTAAAAATAGAAAGCTTGCTCCTTGGTTTAATGCAGAGCTGCGTACTTTGAAGCAAAATGCTAGGAAACTGGAGAGAAAATATCGCTCCACAGGCCTGCAGGAGTCCTTCCAAGTCTGGAAAAATGGTTTACTGCTGTATAATAGGACCCTTTGTAAAGCAAGAGCAGCATACTTCTCCTCATTAATAGAGGAGAATAAGAATAATCCTAGATTTCTTTTTAATACAGTTGCCAAACTCACTCAGAGCCATAGCTCTGTTGAACCGTCCATTCCACCTGCTCTTAGCAGCAATGATTTTATGGGATTCTTTATAAATAAGATTGATCTTATAAAAAATAAGATCATAAGCACTCCTCTATCCGTGATTGTACCTGAGGTAGTCATGGAATCTGAACTGGGTTTAGACTGCTTTGATCCAGTTGAACTTTCTGAATTAGCAAAATTATTGTCTTCATCTAAGCCTTTAACTTGTATGTTAGATCCAGTTCCAACCAGGTTATTTAAGGAGGTATTCCCTTTGATCTCCTCCTCCATTTTAGATGTGATTAATCTATCTCTGTTACAGGGATATGTACCTAAAGCTTTTAAGGTTGCTGTAATTAAACCTCTGCTTAAGAAACCGTCTCTTGACCCAGATGACTTGGTTAATTATAGACCTATATCCAATCTTCCTTTCTTATCCAAAATTCTTGAGAAAGTAGTTGCCAAACAAGTTTGCGATCACTTACACCATAATGAACTTTTTGAAGAGTTTCAGTCTGGCTTTAGAGCTCATCATAGCACTGAAACAGCTCTGGTGAAAGTCACTAATGATATTCTCATGGCCTCAGATAATGGACTTGTATCTGTGCTCGTCCTGTTAGATCTTAGTGCTGCATTTGATACAGTTGACCATAATATTCTTTTAGAAAGACTTGAATATTTTGTTGGAATTAAAGGAACAGCACTAGACTGGTTTAAATCTTATCTATCTGATCGAATTCAGTTTGTTCATGTTAATGACAGATCTTCCACATGCTCACAGGTTACCTGTGGAGTACCACAGGGATCAGTGCTAGGACCAATTCTCTTTACTTTATACATGCTCCCAATTGGTAGAGTTATTAGACAGCATGGGATTAATTTCCACTGTTATGCTGATGATACCCAGCTATATCTCTCTATAAATCCAGATGAAGCTAACCCATTACATAGATTACAGGCATGTCTTGAAGACATAAAAACCTGGATGACTCTTAACTTTCTGCTTCTGAATGCAGACAAAACAGAAGTTATAGTCTTTGGACCAGAGTCTCTGAAAAAGAAGCTGATTAGCCAGTCAATTCATTTGGATGGGATTAAACTGATTTCAGATAATAAAGTAAAAAATCTTGGTGTTATTTTTGATCAGGACCTGTCATTTAAATCCCATATCAAAGAGGTTTCTAGAATATCCTTCTTTCATCTGAGGAACATTGCAAAAATTAGAAATCTCCTGTCCAGGGGTGATGCTGAGAAACTAGTCCATGCATTTGTTACTTCAAGGCTGGACTATTGTAATTCTTTACTATCAGGAAGTCCACAAACTGTAGTTAAAAGCCTTCAGCTGATCCAAAATGCTGCAGCCAGAGTTCTAATGAAAATTAAAAAGAGAGATCATATCTCGCCTATCCTGGCTTCTCTTCATTGGCTTCCTGTTAAATCCAGAATAAAATTTAAAATCCTCCTTCTCACATATAAAGCCTTAAATGGCCAAGCTCCATCTTATATCAGAGATCTGATTGTTCCTTATGTTCCTAACAGAGCACTTCGCTCTCAATCTGCAGGTTTACTAGTAGTTCCTAGAATTTCTAAAAGTAGAATGGGAGGCAGATCTTTTAGTTATCAGGCTCCTCTCCTGTGGAACCAACTACCAGTTTTAGTCCGTGAGGCAGACACCCTGTCTACTTTTAAGGCTAGGCTTAAAACTTTCCTTTTTGATAAAGCTTATAGTTAGAGTGGCTCAGGTTATCCTGAGCTATCTCTATAGTTATGCTGCTATAGGCTTAGACTTTTGGAGGACATAGGGACCCCCATTTCATCATTCTGCTTCATTCTCTCTCTGTTCTCCTATTCTGCAGAATCTGTTAGTTCAATCTCTAACCTTCTGCTCTCTCTGCTTTTCCTCAGAGTAGCTTTGCCTCGTCTGTTCCTGTTTGGCTGTGACTTCATCCTGGAAAGAAACATCAGCTGTGCTGCTTCCATCAACACCCTTGTTTATAGATGTTGAAGATCGGCCTGTTTTCCAGTGTGGTCCTGTTTCTCTGACCGTGACTGAGTGGATGTGCTCTCTTCGTCCTCTGGCATGGGAGCTGGCTCTGATCTCGTCTGCCTGGCTGTGTTTCCTGGACGGGGCCGCCTTTTACAGCTGCTTTTTGTATCTCTGCTTCTGTCTCCTTGAACCCCAGTCGGCCTCGGCAGATGGCCGCTCACACTGAGCCTGGTTCTGCTGGAGGTTTCTTCCTGTTAAAAGGGAGTTTTTCTTCTCCACTGTCGCTACAAGCATGCTTAGTGTGAGGGATTGCTGAAGAGTCAATGAGTCAATGCAATCAACTGGTTTTCCTCAGACAGAAAAATTTGTATCAATTTGACTGTATGATCTGGTTGAACTGTAAAGTGCCTTGAGATGACATGTGTTGTGAATTTGGCGCTATATAAATAAACTGAATTGAATTGAATTGTAAGTTTTGTGTACACAGTGTATACAAAATGACACTAAAAGTTGTCTAGGTTTAAATTATTATCTCTCCAAACTTGAAACCACAAAAATCTTTTACCAGTAAGATTACATGTGATATGTTTACTTAAATCATTGTCTGTTATTTGCCCAAGTTTCACATAATTCTTTCTGCATGAGTGAGCAAACTTAGCTGCTTCTCCAGAGGTGCTTGTCTATTAAATATTTTCTCTTTGTAGTTTCAAATTTTAGGTGGACTTCCAGCTTTTGGCAGTTTACAGTTTGCAGTTAATGTCCTGTGTTTGCATGTCCTGCAATAATAAGATACCTGCCTGTAGATTATAGAGTGATCATTGATTAAAAGACACATTAAACCGTCTGTAGCTTCAATTTTCAGAAGTTATTGTTTGCTGGAGCCTCCAAAAGACTGTTTGTGGATACAGGCCCTTTGTGATGCATTCAAGGACCACTGTTAATGACCACAAAGATGATCATTAACAGGCTGAGCTTTAATTCTGATAAGCTCCCTTAATTATTTTTGAAGAATGGAATTGTCACAAAAGGGACAAGCCCTCATTGTTAAGTTTTCACCAGAGCATCAGGATTTATCTTTGTACACTGCAAAAACAATCCAGAAATAAGTAAAAAATGGCTTAAATTAAGTATATTTAGCCTTAATTTGAGCAGGTAAATAAGATGATTTGCCAATGGAATGAGTATTTTCACTCTTAAAATAAGATAGTTAGATAATATTTACTTGAAATAAGACGATAAAATAGTTTTTTCTTATTTTAAAAGGAAATTGTCTTGTTCCATTGGCAAAGTGTCTTACTTACCTCCTCAAATCAAGGAAAAACACACTTATTTTAAGAAAAAATAACTTATTGAGATTTATATTTTTTGCAGTGTAGTTATGCTGCTATAGGCCTAGGCTGCTGGAGAACATAGAGGCCACTTTTCACCATTCTGCTTCAATCTCAGTCTATTGTGTGTCTGTGTTTGTCTCCTTGAACCCCAGTCAGCCTCGCAGAAGGCTGCTCACAAAGAGTATGGTTCTGCTGGTTTCTTTCTCTTGTTGAAAGGGAGTTTCCCTCTCCACTGTTGCCGCATGCACGCTCGGTGTGAGAGATTGCTGTAGAGATAACGACACAATGCAAGGAAATATCTGCTGTTGCAGCAGAAGGAGCATATCCTTCAAAGTCAATGACTGGATGCAATCAACTGATTTTCTTAGAAAACAAGGAAACAAGGAAAAATAGAATGCAACAGGATTTTAAAGGAGTGAGCACATAGCATTCAGAATTCAACCCAGCTTATAAATAAAAAAAATAAACACTTTCGCCACTTTAGGACCATACTGTAGTTACACTACTAAAAGGCAACCCGAGGACCATCAGTGGAACCACAGCTTTAGAAAGTGAATCACACCTGCAACCCCTGATCCCTTTCTCCTTATGTTTCAACACATTTTTAGAAAGGATCCAAGCAATTTTGCCCTAAGTTATTATTTTCTAAAAAAAAAAAAAAAAAACTTAAAAATATATAAATGCTTAAAATATTTATCCCCACACTGGATAAGTGCAATGGAAATACATCTAGGATTATTTGGATCGATATTTTAGTGTCAGATTATATCACTACAGTAAAGAATTATTTGGAATTTCGGGTTATTACATATCTACCTGGAGTATAAAAATAGATTTGTCTAGTCTCGAATTTTTTTCCATGAGCTAAAAAAGGAGATAAGTAGCATAATTAGCTGCAGGACACAATGCAGGCTTGTGGAACCTTGAAAAATACAGTAATAACCCAGGAAAAAGTCTGTGTGACCGAAAGCAAGTTTGGTCAAATAAGGAGAGAAGAAACAGAGTTGACAGCAAGGCAGTGGTCGATAAACTTAGACAAAATGAAAATGGAAGTGTGGAGCCATCCGTTAACTCCAGTTCTGGAGGAGATAAACCTTAGGCTGTTACTGCAGACATGATGGGGACCAGCAAAGAGGGGCCCTGGACATAGAAACACTAAGGGCATGATAGATGTTAAAGCGAATGAAACTGCAGAGTAATGATCCATGAAAAGATGGAACCCACCGGCACAGACATCACTGCCAAAGAAAACAAGCAGGTAAAAGAAGTGGGGGGGAAAAAAACCCAACAAAACAAACAAAGACAATTCCAGCAGCTCCTGGCTTTAAAAGAGAATCAGGCAGCACTCAGGTAGCCTTGTTCTCTGTTTATCTGAAAAACAACAGAGAAACGAGCTGAGGTGTGCTCCGCCAGGTGCATTGTAGGCATTGCCCATGGTTGTGCTGTTTGATTTGTGCTCGGCCTTGTGTTGTGCTTGTCTATGAGCTCTTGACATGTGCACTGCCGCATGAATAATTGAGGCCTCGCACACAGTCAGGGTCCAGCAGGCACTGCTTGCTCTCTCTGTTTTTTTACTCGCCTCAAGTCCTTTCTGTCTCTCCCCTCCCCTCTCTTGGCCTTCCTTTTGTCTTGTCGTCTCACTTCGCTTTCAACTGGACTCCAGACACTTTGGCACCCCAACCTGTTTTCCTTGTGAAATATTATGGACAGTTTGGCCTGTAACGACACTGACTGAAGCTCCACTTGTGTGTTTCTGTCCATGCTTCTGCTTTACGTTAAGGTTAATTATGTCCTATGATATCATTGATGTATGTTTTGTGTGGTCATCCTGTTCTGGAGGTCTTAAAACATTATTGCCTGTTTAAACTGTCGTGTGATGACAGAGAATCTCAGCATGAAAGTCTAAATTGCGACAGGCTGTATTGCATCAGCTACAGTCAGGCAACCAACTGAATATTCATGTAATTAAATGCATTCTATTGCAATGAGGAAGAAATGTAACAGCAGAAAATTTATGCTTTAGGGTTGTAATATTGTCCACACCATCTTGCTGTGAAATCCATTGACAACTTTTTTAATTAATATATTTTTTTAAACCAATATGAGCTGCAAATCATCCAATCTCAAAATAAGTAATGTTTATATATCTTTAGTAATATATTTTAACGATTAAGCAAGGTTTTTCAACTATAGAAATTGTAAGAATCTGAACCTTTCTATAGTTTTCTGTAATTTTCCACTGGATCAGCCCATGGTGCTTTTCACACTATCTTGGTTCAATAAAAAAAAAGAAGAAAAGAATCTCTGATAGTGGCACTTCTCGTACTTTAGGATCAGAATTACCCTTCTGTGAATCTAACATTGTGTTTTCAAGAATCATTGTTATAGGCTATATTAAATATATATTTATATTACAGTTACACATAGTAGCTCTAGCTACATGCAGTAGCACCACTGCTTTAGTACGATTCCCACCCGACAAGTTGATGTTACTACTCTAAGAGTAAATGTGTGTCAGAGTAAACTGTCGACTGAGAGCTGAGAAGCAGAGCTGGAAATTTGTTTATACACCTACCCTCTGAGTGAGCGGTCAACATAAGAGAGGATAACAGAACATAAATTCTCTAATAAATAATGTCTAAATCATGTTTTTTTTTTAGCTAGTACCCAAACACACCAGACTCTACTGTCTTATTAAATCCTAAATCTAGTGTAAACAGCCAAATTTTCCCCCTACTATAAGTTCAAGTTCAATGAAGTGTGGATGAGAAACAAAGTCAGCTTGGAGATTTGGCTATCAGGATATGGGACTGCTTTGCCGTTAAAGAGAGAGACTGGTAGAGAACCTTCTCAGGGGCAGTTGGCTTAAACAAATTACTTCAAGAGGGCATTAAAATGAATTCAAGAGCTCTCCAAACAACATCTAAATCCCTTAAGGCCTCCCCTAACTTGACATAAACCAGTTTGATACATGCAGTTCAATTTGAATTCTACACAGTATCGACCTGGAAAGTCTCGTGTAGAAAGTGTTTGCAAAGGGAGGGACATTAAAGTCGTAGGGAAGCGGTTGGTCCCAACTTTACACAAGTGATTAAAGTTAATGTGATTGGTCGATTATCAAGTGGGTGGGATTGTTGTGGCAGAAGGTTCGCAAGCATTTTGGTTGTGGCTGATGTCTCAGAAGCATCTTGCTAACCAGTTAGCAACTTAGTGCTAGTAGGTTCCAAATGGGAAATTCCATTGAGACCAAGTAGCACTAAATTGATGACTTAGAAACGACACTGTCAAGGAACGCTATGGACAGCGGAAACATGCAAGAGGAGGAGAGTTTTATGTCGGAGGTCGTGGATGAGTCTCCTCTGTCAAACATTTTTTATTTAGAAGAGGAAAGCGGTGGTGAAGATGTTGTGGAAGAGGACGCCAGGGTGGCAGAAGCTTGGTTTGGTGTCGAAGGCTTACAGCCGTACATGTTTAAGCGCTTGCCTCGCAACGCTGCCAGTTCTGTTAGCTCTACGCCTGCCGAAGACACAGACGTCCATCCCCGTGAACACTGAAACAGAACTCAATGGGAAAGGAAATGATTCTTATTTCTTCTTTCAACCGGTGCGTATATTAGCTGCGGCATATGAATCAAGATGCTATGACCGAAGAAATGTAATTGACAGATGACCATTGATATATGATTGGCCGAATTTACGTGTACAGGCTGACGTATAACTAACTGCCCTGCATAAGATAGCGAAAAAAACTACAGATTTTACAACAAGATTTTTTTTAAATGGAAATGTTCTAACTTTTGGGAAAATATGGTCTGATAAAGAGTACATTTATATACATGTTTAAGCCAGAATGATTTGACTTTTAAATATGACTTCCCTATGACTTTAAAAACACTTCTTCAAGCTGACCTGTCTCCCATCTTACTTTTTAAGGCAATCACAGCAGCAGTAGCAGCTGTGATGTATCACAATCTTGATTTGTTTCACAACTCGTGAAATTAACTGATAAAATCAAACTTGATTGCATCAAATGATCAAACTCTTACCATTACCCTTACCTCACTGCATCTCACTGGTCCGAAACCTTTCTGTATCGAGGCTAACATATCTGCTTGTTTTTGGCAAGATGTATTTTCGGGAGTTTGTGAATTCACAGATCTCTCAACAATTCATCCTACTGGCAAGGTAAGACCTCCCCTGTCCCCTGTTAAAATCAAAGGTTGTATCTGATCACACTCAAATAATTGTTTACAAATTTGTTCAGATCTTTTTTTAAGTTCCGCTCAGTTCTTTATTTAATTTTTCAATATGCATGTTTCAGTTTTTTACCCTTCAAGTGCTTCAAGTGCATGAATGTAGCTCATCTTATGACCTCCATTTCACTTATTTTCACTTAGAAAAAAATGAAGTACAGTAACAAAAGATAAGCTGACGTGTTTAAAATAAATGCATAAATACTTTTACCTAATATAAAACTGTCATAATTATTTATTTTAATCCAATGAATATAAGAGGGTCAACATAATCTTATCTACTTATGTACCAATTTTTCTGAATTCCTTTATCTTCAATACCTTTGCTTCGTTAATGGTAACTGCTGCTCTGGATTATTTTTTTACAGTGCATGCTCCCATCATATTTAACTCATAAGGTAAAGAATAACCACTATGCCGGGGTCAGAGGACTGATGAAGACATGCTAAATCAATGAGAAAAGACTGGAGTAGGTGTGAATACATGAGAGTTCTGTCTCTCCCTCCCTCCCTTCTCTCACCCCTTGCTCCATACTGAGGTACAGTTATCAGCCCCAGCAGATAAACAAGCCTGGTTGCCAGATATAACTCCAATATGTGAAACTCAATCAAAATTCTGGAAACCGGCTGGGGATATGAAAGGAGGAAAGAGGAAAATGAAAGCTGCCATGCCCACAGGGCAAAGCCCAAGGTCCCTTTTGGAAAAGCAAAGCTACTTTCCTTCCTTCTTTTCTATCACTTATTAATTTTAGAAAGAGAAAAAAAATAAAATAATTGTAAGAAATAAAAAAAAAAATCACCATACAGCAAACGTTTATGAAGCTCTTTACATTTCTTTGTCAGCATGCAGGGGCTGCTTGTTAGAGGAAGCAGTGAGGAAGACGTTCTTGGTGTCGTCATTCTTTAGGTTCAACTCACTGTTGGCTGAAGGGTCCACACCTCTGAAGTCTTCTTCACTCTCCATCTTTTGCTAGTGGGATGTCTGTGATTTCCACTTGTCAGTGGGGGCCAGTCATGCAAAGGGAATGGGACCTGTGCATCAGAGGAAACTTAGAGGAAGAAAAAAAAACAAGCAAGTATGTGTGTGTGTGTGTCTACTGAAGAAGAGGCTAGTTTCGACTGGACTCACTCATGCTTTGACATTGACGGCCCTGGGAGAGTAAAAGAGGACCAGCTACCCCAGAGGAATGGGGAGAGAGGGGTTGAGGAAGGCAGGAAGAGGAGGGGAGGGGGGACTGCCAGAGGCTGATCCAGGCTTTGAAGCGGGGACTAGAAAGGGCTGAGGGCACTGTTAGGCTCCTTGAAGTGGTTTCAGCACTTGTCACTCTTTCGGGCGTTGCCTTGAGCTGTGGACAGCTCTGCTCTTTCAGGATGAGGTCCCACTCTGGGCTCTGCAGCACTGATGCTCACCTTGATGTGGTGACTTAAATCAATAGACAGGCCAGTGAGCCACTGGCACCAGTATGTTGTGATGTTGAAATGTAGCTGAAGTGCTTCTGGATGCCGCGGCAAGTTATAGAGGAAGTGGTTCCTGTCAAAGTCCTCCAACACACAGCAGGAAACAAAGTAGGAGGAAAGCACACAGGATCAGGCTGTAAACTTTAGTTTAGCAGAAAAAAAAAAGAGAAAAAAACAATATTTATATATACAGTATACAGCATCCCGGTAAATATGGCGCTCACTATATTTTTAGCATTCCCTAAAGATTGAAATAATATCAGCTTTTACTGCAGCAACACAATCTCACGCTGGAAATAAATAAAAACTAAACTTTTTCTTTCATAAATTAAACTTCACTTCAAAATCAGGGGTTATTTCAGCTCACATGTTTTAAATTAAAATAAAAAACAAGTCAAAGCAAGCAAATTATACACACAACAACAACAGAAGCTCTAAAACCAGGTTCATAGCAGGAGTATATTAAAATGACACACACAGTGTCTTAAAGCCAGGAAATGAAAGTATGTTTTCAGAAGAGATAAAAAAAAAAGGAAAAGAACAGTGATGTATCGCATTGTAATCTTATTCTCATCCAGCTAAAGTTTCAGTCCCAGTTAACCAGCTGGCATGTAGATACAGGTCCCTCTCAAAATATTAGCATATTGTGATAAGGTTCATTATTTTCTATAATGTAATGATAAAACTTGAAAATTCATAAATTTTAGATTCATTGCACGCTGCTGAAATATTTCAGGTCTTTTATTGTCTTAATAATAATGATTTTGGCATACAGCTCATGAAAACCCAAAATTCCTATCTCACAAAATTAGCATATTTCATCCGACCATTAAAAGAAAATGATCTTAATACAAAAAAAAGTCAATCTTCAAATAATTATGTCCTGTTATGCACTATGTACTTGGTCGGGAATCCTTTTGCAGAAAGGACTCCTTCAATGCGGCGTGGCATGGAGGCAATTAGCCTGTGGCACTGCTGAGGTGTTATGGAGGCCCAGGATGCTACGATAGCGGCCTTTAGCTCATCTACAGTGTTGGGTCTTGCTTCTCTCAACTGTCTCTTCACAATATCCCACAGATTCTCTATGGGGTTCAGGTCAGGAGAGTTGAGCACAGTGACACCATGGTCAGTAAACCATTTACAAGTGGTTTTGGCACTGTGAGCAGGTGCCAGATCTTGCTGAAAACAAATCTTCATCTCCATAAAGCTTTTCGGCAGATGGAAGCATGATGTGCTCCAAAATCTCCTGATAGCTAGCTGCATTGACCCTGCCCTTGATAAAATAGAGTGGACCAACCCCAGCAGCTGACATGGCACCCCAGACCATCACTGACTGTGGCTACTTGACACTGGACTTGTGGCATTTTGGCATTTCCTTCTCCCCAGTCTTCCTCCAGACTCTGGCACCTTGATTTCCAAATGACATGCAAATCTGAGCAACAGTCCAGTGCTGCTTCTCTGTAGCCCAGGTCAGGCGCCTCTGCCGCTGTTTCTGGTTCAGAAGTGGCTTGACCTGGGGAATGCAGCACCTGTAGCCCATTTCCTGCACACGCCTGTGCACAATGGCTCTGGATGTTTCTACTCCAGACTCAGTCCACTGCTTCTGCAGGTCTCCCAAGGTCTGGAATCGGCCCTTCTCCACAATCTTCCTCAGGGTCCGATCACCTCTTCTCGTTGTGCAGCGTTTTCTGCCGCACTTTTTCCTTCCCACAGACTTCCCGCCTTGATACAGCACTCTGGGAACAGCCTATTGGTTCAGAAAGATCTTTCTGTGTCATACCCTATTGCTTGAGGGTGTCAGTGATCAGGTCGACAGTCTTACCCATGATTGGGTTTTGAGTGTTGAACCAGGCTGGGAGTTTTAAAGGCCTCAGGAATCTTTTGCAGGTATTTAGAGTTAATTTTTTGATTGACATGACAAGGTGCATAGCTCGTTTAGAGACCTTTTTCATGATATGCTAATTTTGTGAGATAGGAATTTGGGGTTTTCATGAACTGTATGCCAAAAAAATCCGTATTAAGACAAAAAAGACCTGAAATATTTCAGATAGTGTGCAATTAATCTAAAATATATGAATGTTTAATTTTTATCATTACAGTATAAATAATGAACTTTATCACAATATGCTAATATTTTGAGAAGGACCTGTACAGTAGAACCTAAATGTTTTATCCATTTGGTCACATTTTGCTGCTGTTTTCTTACAGTAAGTTGCACCAAAAACACTGTGCATGTTGGCAAGTTAAACTGAAGTTATATTCCAACTATGTATTCCATAGTTCAAGTTCCAAAAATTAAATTATTAGTCTTTTTTTTTTGTCTTTCTTTTTTGATTGTCCTGGGACGATTTGTTTTGGACTTAACAGAGCAGGGAACCCAGACACCGAAAAACAGACATTGGGCAATATTCTCATAGAGAAAATAAAACACACATTGATCAAGGCTCAATTAACAAATAAATAGGTGTCAGTACAATAAAATAAACGGTGTATGCATAGGGAGGAAGCCATCACCGGAGATGCAGCTGGTTGTCTATTTCCACCGTTTGGCTTATAGATGCTCTGAATTAAGCTCAGATTCAGAGATCAGTTTCACAGACTGCTTTATAGTTTAAATCGGTTTGTTTGTGTCTTTTCAAGATAGATTACCTCACTAAAACACTAGAAAAGAAGATAAAACTGAGCCAATAGAACAGGGACGTCACTCACTTTTATAGGGGGTCATTTCAGCATGAGCAGGTCTTTAACAGAGCTGGTTGCAGCTGCATAAAAGAAACTTTTGATTTCATTATTTCATTTACAAAGGGACACAGCTCTAGTACTTTAACTTTACTCTAACTTTTTAAACATTTTTAGCAAATTCTTACTCTTTAAAGTCGCATATGCCTTTATGTTATGACATGATATGTCTTTTTTGGTCTTAAGGACAGAATTATTTGTCTTGTTGGGCTGAATTTGGCTCATGAGCCTTGAGGTTAACACTTATATCTAATAGATGATCTTAAAACAATTCTATCTTCTGATTATTGAAAGAGGGCAGCTTCTGTGGGTTAAGCACATCTAGTCAGCTCATTCTGCTCAATGCCTCACAGTTTATGTCAATCAACATCCTCAAATTACTTCTATACTTTTAAATAAAGTGAAGACAGAGCAAATTTTGATGAGTTATTTACTAATCAAGCTATGCACATATTAATACATCGCTGCTGTTTAAAGAGGCATGATGGAGTTTTCCAATGATACTGCCACCTGTGGGCAAACCACAGAACTGCAGCACTATTAGGCTTGTTCTCGAAGCACGCACTTGTACCTGACGAGTTTTTTTTTTTTTTTTTTTACTTTCTTAACCTTTCCTGGAGTTGCCGTTGGTGTTTAAGTTCAGTTGGATGCCGGTCGCTTCTGAATGTTTACAAAATCATTGACTTTTGACGTTACATCCGCAGAATCCACACCTAAAGACAACTTAGAGAGGCCAATTGACCTAACAGTCATGTTTTTGACCTGTGTGAAGAAGCAGGAGTACCTGGAGAGCACTCACCCATGCACGGAGAGAACATGCAAACTCTGTGTAAAAAAACCCTGGACAGGGGACTAAACCTTCTTGCTGCAAGGTACCAGTGTTTGTTTTAGAGATGGTGAATTACATCCCAGTGGGAGCAACAAATCACCTGGATGGGGGGTACCCACACCCCTGCTGCAAAGATTAGACAGGCTGACTGTTTTTTGTTTTGTTCTTTTGTTTTTACTTCAGACTAGAGAAAAGAATCTTCTATTTGCCTTTAAATTAAACAGTAAGGGGAAAGAACACATCCTTGTGGTAAAACGGTGAATGACCCTATTTTGTCCACTAGAACTTCAGTTATTTAGCTATCATGTAATCCACTGTGGACTCATGGTTTCTGCCTCATACCTAAATGAGGCTTCAGCTGAGCAGCTGTTTTCTTATAACCTTTTCCTTTCTTATTAAGATCAACAAACATCAAGTTTAAAAATGAAACATTATTTTTCTTCTCTCTCGTAAATTCCCTTACAATTGCCTGACATATAAAACAAGCTTTCTTACATTGATGGCAGTAGCTTCTAGGCTCCATTAGTAGGTTTGTGGCAGAGAGATTTGGGTTGAATCCTCTGGTGATGCTCGTAGGTATGATGCACTATATTATATTATATATCAAGTTTTGTCTAGTGCAAAAAAAAAAAAGTCTGATCAGCAACAGTATAAGACAAGAGTATATATTGAGGATGTTTTTAAGAAAGGTGTTCAGATCTGCCATGGAAATTTACCCTTTTTTTGTTGTTGCTAAAAACCTTTTTTTTGCTAAAAAATGTAAGATGCTCCATTCAAATGTAATATTAACTAACATCTGTTGCAGAGGTATTCTTTTGTGTCTTTTCTCTTCTTCTACGCTTCCATAATACAGTCAATTCACCCTGTCCCCAGTAGGGGGCAGACTTAAACTCTGTAAATTGCACTATACTTCTTTAATGCTATGTTTTGTTGAGGTGGGCGGATCGATCCTAAGATCGATACTATCAATACCAACACTGGTATTGATATTGAACAATATTCGTTTAACAATATCGATCATTTTTATTTTCACCCACATGCACTAACTGCAGCAGATTCACCAGTCTCCCTGACATTGTTACAGCACTTTGCTGCTCCGCCCTCCCTCTCATTACAGGCTCAGCATGCAGGCTCAGCCTGGCCCGCCCACTCCACTCTCTCTTCACTCGAGACTCAAACTACCGCGCTGCGGCTCCTCAGACACCGGAGCAGAAATAAATGAAGAAGAGGGAACAAAGCATAGTTCGGCTATATTTTAATGCTGTAAATAAAATAACAACAATCTGTATGGTTTGTAAAAAGCCGGTTAAATGCAGTGGAAACAACAACTTTATATACATGTAAGCCCATGAAAAACCATGAGCAAGAAAACGTTGAGCTACAGAAACGGAGAGAGGAGGCAATACTTCGCCTATTGCCCCAACAGACCCTGGACCCTCAGACAGACGTCACTGACAGAGGCGTTTCAGACCCCCAGAGAATATAAAGGTAGATAAGAGTGATCAATTTCATATTAACTTTTAAAGTAGATATTTTATGTCATAAGTCACTGAAACCCACTCAGATGTGTAATTAAGACCTTGAAAGAACCCAGTACATTTATCCTATTAATATATGTTATCTAAAGGGACTAAAATTAGCTAGTCCTTTATTTATCCCACAATGTGTAAATTTATAGAATTAAAGCAACAGGCAAGGGCACAAAGTAACATAAGGATTGAAAGATACTATAAAGGAGGTAGATTAGAAAAAAAACACTATGAATATAACATTAATATATGATTTCAGATAATAAAGTAAGCAATCTTGGTGTTGTTTTAAATTTTTTTTTTTTTTTTTAAGAATTAGAATTTCCTTCTTTAATCTGCGGAAATTTGCAAAAATTAGAAATATTCTGTCCAGGGGTGATGCAGAGAAACTAGTCCATGCATTTGTTACTTCAAGGCTGGACTATTGTAATTCTTTACTATCAGGAAGTCCACAAACTGTAGTTAAAAGCCTTCAACTGATCCAAAATGCTGCAGCCAGAGTTCTGATGAAAATTAAAAAGAGAGATCATATCTATCCTGGCTTCTCTTGATTGGCTTCCTGTTAAATCAAGAATATAATTTAAAATCCTCCTTCTCACATATAAAGCCTTAAATGGCCAAGCTCCATCTGATATCAGAGATCTGATCGTTCCTTATGTTCCTAACAGAGCACTTTGCTCTCAATCTGCAGGTTTACTAGTGGTTTCTAGAATTTCTAAAAGTAGAATGGGAGGCAGATCTTTTAGTTATCAGGCTCCTCTCCTGTGGAACCAACTACCAGTTTTAGTCCGTGAGGCAGACACCCTGTCTACTTTTAAGGCAAGGCTTAAAAGTTTCCTTTTTGATAAAGATTATAGTTAGAGGGGCTCAGGTTATCCTGAGCTATCTCTATAGTTATGCTGCTATAGGCTTAGACATCTGGAGGACATAGGGACCCCCATTTCATCATTCTGCTTCATTCAATCTCTATTCTTCCACTCTGCATAATCTGTTAGTTCAATCTCTAACGTGCTGCACTCTCTGTTTTTTCTCATAGTAGCTTCATCTGGTCTGTTCCTGTTTGGCTTTGACACCATCCTGGAAAGAAGTATCAGCTGTGCTGCTGCCATCAACACCTTTGTTTATAGACACTGGAGATCGGCCTGTTTTCCAGTGTAGTCCTGTTTCTCTGACTGTGACTGGCTGGATGTGCTCTCTTCCTCTGACATCGGAGCTGGCTCAGAGCTCGTCTGCCTGGCTGTGTGTTTCCTGGACGGGGCTGCCTTTTACAGTTGCCTTTGTATCTCTGCTTCTGCCTCCTTGAACCCCAGTCTGCCTCGGCAGATGGCCGCTCACACTGAGCCTGGTTCTGCTGGAGGTTTCTTCTTGATAAAAGGGAGTTTTTCCTCTCCACTGTCGCTACAAGCATACTTAGTGTGAGGGATTGCATTCTAGTCAATGAGTTGATGCAATCAACTGGTTTTCCTTAGATAGAAAACTTTGTATCAATTTGACTGTATGATCTGGTTGAACTGTAAAGTGCCTTGAGATTACATGTGTTGTGAATTGGCGCTATAGAAATAAACTGAAATGAATTTAATTGAAATTGAATATTATTATTATTCAATTGTAACAATAAAATAAAAATCACAAAAACACTGAAAGGTCATTAGTTCTATGATACATCAAGTTTAAATCTAAAAAATATCGGTATCGTATTGATATCGCCGATACTGACCCTGTATTCACTTCGTCGTATCGATTAAAAATTCACGATATCGCCCACCTCTAGCGCTGTGTTTTTGTCGTTCCTCTTTTTGAAAGCAGCTTAGAGAAATGGGCCTCTGTGTCAAATGTATGTCAGGGAAGCTAGAAGTCATGAAGTAAGCAAGAAATGAACCAAATTATTTTTAATGTGACACCAATGTTTTCTTCTACTGAATAAATGAGCTTTATTTTAGTTCAGGCTTTTGCATTGTGTGATTAAGATACACTGATCAAATCGGAGTTTAGTTCGGCTTGAGAAGCAAATGGGTGGCTCTCTGGAGATTTGAAAATGTTGATTTCAACCAAAGAACAGATACACATTTTATAGAAAGGATCTCATTATCAAGAAAAGAATAATAGGCATTCCTTTTAGACCAGTTTGGCAGATTAGAACCACCCTCTAAAAACAACCTTTAAGCAGGTTCAAAACATATGTATCTTTAAACCCACATTTCTATATAAGAAAATGTTTTTTTTTTTATTAGTCTGATTAAAATTGGAATTTCAAGTCTTTTTTTTCATCAGCTATAAACTGAAAATCTAAATGAACAAAACAAACAAAAAAGCTTGAAAACATCACTGCTATACTGGTTTAACAAAAAATATTACTACCCCTTTTTAAATGTGAAACTTAGACTTCCTGAAGTATAATTAATTCATAATATATTTTATGGTTTTTGACCATGCTGAGCTTCTTTATTGCAAGTCATCACTGGACGGCCGGGCTGTATTATGTAGCTGCATACTGCCACCATCTAGCTCTATGATAGTTATGTTGTTCTGCCAGCAGGTGGCACCATGTCTGTTTATATCTGCTCTTTGCACCCAGTGCTGGAAATCTATCTAGGCTGAAATCTAACAACTTTGTATTTATAGCCTAACTTTATAATTTTTTTAGTATAGGTTTATAACTTAATATGCACCTTTAAAAGATAAAAAAAAACTCAACTTTGTATTTACATGGATTTCAGTCTGATAAACCAGCAGAAACACTTGACAGTTTGCTGTTTCCTCCACACAACCTGCTGTAAACTGCAGACAGGACTTCTTCTTTCTCTCAGCATTAGCTATCTTATTGCTATTCTTTCATAAAGACCAATCTGCTCCTGTAACTTTGGGTGGGTATCTGTGTCCTGGTAGCTTTGCAGATGATACACCTTCTCTCCATGTTCAGATGACATGGAGAGACAAAGCTGGACAAAGTTGGACAAAGCTCCGTTATATGTTCAAACCCAACCCCTCTGTTTCTTTGGTCTTCATGACGCTGTACGTTCTCTAACAAAGCTCTCAGCTCTCAGCTAAGGTTAGATTACCGACAGGTAAACTCTGGTTAGTATTTCCATGACTGGTTGCACAGAAATGTTTTCAAATGTAGAGGGAAAAAAGTTAAGATAATGAGCTGAGAAAAACACCCAGGGATACAGTGCTTTGTCCAAACAGCCTCAACACACCACACTGACAATGTGTTTAAACAAAAGGCAACTGCTGAATGATCATCCATTATATTCTTCTCTTTGTTAGAGGTTTGCATGTAATTATAAGCAGTGAAGATTTGTCTGTATGCAGAAAGGCATTTACTAGAAGGGATCTTGTTTATCATATATAAGAGGGGGAAAAAGCCCTTTGTCTTTGCTTTAGTGACCCAGCTCAATAAATAGTCTGAAATACTTCTGGTCCCAAAGTACCCACTAAGTACTATTAGTATTTACTGCCTGTGGTTCCTCTGCCCCCTCGTTTGGCCTCTCCCCTCCCCGAAGATAGATTACATCCAAGACAGCCTATGACCGATGGATGGGGGCCACAGGCCTGAGCCTTCAGAGAAATATGCGCTTATGAAATCATAAATATTATCTCTAACACTAATTAGCATTAAGAGCAGCGGTGATTTTATTTATCACGTTTAGCCACAATTAACAGCCAGAGCCTTGAGAAGAGCATGAGGCGGCTGTGCAGGACATGTTCTCCACGTCAAGGCCGTAAACCCACAACACGTTAGTGATTGAGGCAGCCCCGCCGGGAGAATAAGTAATTGTGTCTGAGAAATTTTTAATTGCCCTGAAATTCATTTTAAATTACACCGGCTTGTTTTGAGGAAAGGAGCACCACGGCCGAGGGGCTGGGATCATGGCGCGGTGTCGTGGGTCCAGTAATGGGCTGCTAAGCACCAGATTACCTTGCTTTTTTGAATTCTCTTTTGAACCTCATAGTTGTTTAAAGACTTATAAAAGTTTCATTGTTGAGGCATTGAATTTAATCACTAAAAGTCAGCAGCAACTCTGCACAGTGATTTAGTTGATTTGAAAGTAGAAACCAGCAGGCAGTTCAATAAATTTTGAATTTGTTGTAGAATTGAAAATAATATAAATATCAGATGAAGTATTTTAAGTTAAGTGGAGGTGTATAGTAAGTTAGTACATCAAATTTTGTTACAGTATTTAATTTTTTTTTTTTTTGAAGATCTTTATTGAGTTATTTTTTAAACCGAGACTTACTTTAATTTTTGTTCGATTAGAGAACAAATTTTTACTTTTACTTCTTGTCATGGTTTTGGTTACGTTATGTTTTACTTTGCTTGTTTTCTCGTTTTTATTGGTTTAATTCCTATTTTGTTGTAATTTCTAGATTTATATTAGTTCTCATGTTGTCCACTGTTTCCCTCTTGTGTGTGTGTGTGTGTGTGTTTTCCTTTCCCCTGTGCTCCCTCGTTGTCTCCTCTCACACCTGCTCCTTGTCTGCTCGTTAACCCTCCCTTTGTCTCTGTCAGCTATTTATGCTCTCCCTCTGCTCTCACTCTTTGTTGGTTCTTTTGTTGTTGCTGGTCCTGTCTTCGCTGTAGTCGTCTCCCCTCGTCTCTCCCTGGCTCCTTCTACGTGTTTTCCCTTGATGTCTCCATGGTTCTGGTTTGTTACATTTTTAGTTGGATTTTTGGACTGCCTTTGTTAACCATTTTCATTAAAACTACAAGTATTCACCTCTGCCTCTGCGTTTGGGTCCTCCAAACCACAACCAACCTTGACACTTCTTTAGTTGAAAATCTTAGACATTTTCACTTACTACAAATTAAAATATGACCAGAATTTATCATGACAGGATTTGTTTATGTGATCAAAACAGGAAGAACTGCACTCTGTGTCTTGATCCAAAATCCTTACTACACTGGAAAAAATGTAATCTAAATAAGACAATTCTACAAGACAGTGTAAGTAATTTTGAATAACGGGTGTCATGAATTGTATTTTATTTATTTGGACAAAAGACCTATGAGCCTATAAGGCTATTTCAAAATAAAATACATTAAAATAAATAAATAGATGGAGATTCACTACTTTATTGTCTTATACACTTTAGTGCTCGCAACCAGGGATGTAACACACAGACATCATCAGTTCTCAGGTGAATATATGGTCAATTAATTGAACTTCACAATAAGGCTATACCGTGAACCCGAGTCTCTCTTTATGTCACATGTGAACAAGAAAGTCATTATATGATCATACTATTTAAATGTTACACAAAGAACAAAAGATCAAAATAACACTCTCCCAAATACTATGGTTGTGTTAAACTGCAGGAATAGATATGAATCTCACTTTGAGCTGCAGGCAGGGTGCCCTGGTTACAGGTTTCCAAATGTTGAGGTGCTCTCTGGGCTCATGGAGGTAAAGTCTCTCATAAGCATAAGAAAGTCCAGTGAGTTCAGGATGTTTGTGTGGGCATGCATCAGCAAAAGTTGTGTGAGTCTTTTTTGGGTGATGGTGCTGCGTACCCATGTCTTCAAAAGACGCAAGGTGGAGAAAGTGCGCTTGGATGAGGCCACGGAGAGGGGTAGACACAGACATGACGCTTCTTTCTGGCTGGAGCTTTGTCAGACAGGATGCTATATCTTGGACTGTGTCATACATTCACATAGTGTCTTTTGTCACATAGGCAAGCTGCTTGATGATGTTTGGCTCAAGCTTTTTGAGCTGGAGTTCAAGGCCTCCAAATTGGCGCTCCTGCCCTGTGCTGCTTTGACAACAGCCCTCTCATGCTTTGCAGTAAGTGTCACACTGACCTGATCAAATCTTCTCTCCAGCTCCGCTGATATTACATCCATAGCTTCGAAAAAGCTACTTTGGCAATCCACGCTTTGTGCGCAATGCAACACTGTCTGTGGCTCTCTGGTATGGCGAAGGCAAGCTGGGGTGTTGCTCACTCTAGAGGTTGTGGTGTCTGGGAAATTTCAGGGAGGTTACTGATCCACAGGTTTCAACCTGGTGGATCAACTTTCCACAACTGCATCATTCCAGAGCGTGGCTATTTGTCCCCTCAGTACACTTGTGCATTCCATGGTACCTTATGCACTTGCTGTGGCATTCTGCAGTCTTATGGCAACTGCTTCACACGGCTCGAACGGGGCATGGCAGCATAAAATACCAGAATATCTTCTCCCTTTAAAAGCCTGCTTTTAGAGTCTCTCTCCAAAAAAGGGTAAACTGCAGTGACGAGTTTAATGGACATGTCACGGATACACCACCTTGACAACAATAATGACAGCAACCTTATCGCAGCCTAAAAATGATGGCTAGGGCTGTTTTCGCTTTGATGACTCTTATAACAGAAGAGACACCCTGAAAAAAGTTCAAAGTATAGGCCACAAGACTCACTTCACTGCTGCTTCTTAGAGAATCAAATACAGTGAGATGTTGCTGAAATGCACATAAAGTGAGTGCGGGTTTAAGTCTTTAAGCCGAGCCTTCAATGGGGATGTTTAGTCTCAAAAAAATATCCTTGTTGCAACTGAAAAGAGTTTCTCCAGTGCTGTCCCGGGCATTATAAAATCCCCAAAACACAGTTTGACGCTCAAGGCTGCTGTCAACATATTTCAGACTGCAGAAGAACTGCTCAGTGGTGCTAATGTCAGTTGCAATGTCAGCTATGAGGCCATAAAATCGACAGTGTGATGGGTAGGCAACAATTTCCCTCTGGATAGCATGAGCAAACTTTTCAAATATTTAATTTTGTATTGTGTCCGACATCCAGTTGTCTCTTCCTTCTATCCACTTTCTTTCTTCAGGGAGATCATAGGTGCGCTCCAGCATCAATTCATACAGTATTCTTTCACTTGCTTTGACGCCCCTAGAAGGCAGTTCCCTTCCTGCCAAGGACTCCAAACAGTGTCAGGCAGTAGCCTGCTTTCTGGCATGAGCGCTGGATAAGCGAGCATCATTCAAAGCAGCCAACTTACGTACTGATTTGCTCTCCAACTCTGATCTCTCTTGCTTGTAAAATTGTTCCATTTTTACACCAATTTGAAAAGTTGGCATTCACAAAGGGGTTGTCTTTTTTTAAATTTGTCTTGAGGTATAATTTTTTTTGACTGCTTTCAGACAAACGAAACACAAAATATGATCTTTCTCTTGCACATAATGCAGCCGCTGCCATCTAACAAACCAAGCCGGTGACAAAGAATGTGAGAACGTTTCATAACCACAATGTCATGCAGGAAATTTGAAACAGGATGTTGGCTGGAAGGGCATGTCTAATCCAATCACGCTAGATTGGGTTGCAGGTGCCGGGGCTGTGCCTGCCTGCACAACTGCCATTAGAGGCGGGTGAATACAGTAGTCTCCTCACTCTAGCTGCTCTCCGTTGTCATGGTCATCACTAGGGGGTGCTGCCGCTCCCCCAGCACCCCCACTTGCCACAGCCATGGTATAATCGGTCTCCGCCAAGTGACGTCAATTGTTTACCTCGGGCGCGGTACACTACGCCTTTTCCACCTAAAATGGCGTCTTAGCAACAAATGTCACGTGACTGGCGGAGACCGATTTTCCTAAATCCGCCCCTGTTTTCAGGCTTATGTTAACTGTAATGACTTATCTTGGACAGGCTGCTATGTAAACAGGCCTTTAGTCCTTCGTTTAGCTATGCTGCGGTTGTTTACACCACGCCTTTTCCACCTAAAATGGCGTTTTAGCAACAAAAGTCATGTGACTGGCGGAGACCGATACATGCATTTCATATGTGCAGTAGAAAAAGGTACATTTAAAATAAGAAAAAAACATTACATTGTTTTATTTCAAGTGCATACAACATAATTATCTCATTTCAACAGTTAAAATGCTAATTGCATTGGTAGATCATCATACTTATCAACTCAAATTAATCATCATCAATCCGTAACACCCCCAACATGGACTGTTCTCCATGCTGCCCTTTTTGGAAGAGGCTGTGCAGTATCTGCTGAAGGTCCAGCAGGTTCTGCAACAGCTTTTCCCCCACTGCAATCAGACTGTTGAAATGTTGAGTCAAGACTAATCAAGACTCTGCATTACACTAGGAAATATAAAATTTGCATGCCAAATGTTTTTCATAATCCTTTTAAATAGAACACAACTCAATATTCTACTGCATTTTTGCACAATATTTATTTATTATAAAAATATCCTTATTTATAATTTTGCACTGCACTGAACCTTTCCATATCAATGCCTTTTGCATCATGACTTTAAAGTGGTTTTCCTTTTCTCCTACACTGTTTACATTCTGATCACTGCTCATTCACTGTTGAAAAGCTGTATGCATCGAAGTTTCATTTTATATACTTCCTGTTTATTTAAGAGGACAATAAAATTTGTCTAAGTCTTGTTGTAATACATTTTAAATTATTTTTAGACATTGTTGGCGGTAATAAAGTTTGTTTGAGTATGCCCTTTTAAAAAAGTTAAAAATTTGCGATTAATTTATTTAATTAAAGAAGTGAGAAGGTTATTTATACCACTGCATTTCATTCATTATAAATAAATATTGATAAAAGCTGATAAACCCAACTTAGCGCCAAACCATTTTGCATTATTGGTGGCAAAGTGTAATAACTTTTTTTTGTCTTGTCGATAAGACGGTACAGAAGTGGATGCATGTCGTTCTATAACCATGGCTATTGTGTTTATGTTATTAGAGAAAGTTCTGTTCTAATATCTGTTTTTCCATGGCTTCCTTCATAGTTGTCTTAGGGCTATAGTTTTATGATTCAGAATAAAGGGACCCAGTATTCAGACAAGACAAACAGTGGGATTCCTCAAAAAAGCGTTTTAAGAAACGTTGGGCGGCGGGTCTGCAGTAGCAACGGCTAGGAAGTCTAAAGCTGGAACCTCTGCAAGAGAGAAACATAGGTTAGCGACTACAACGAAAGATGGTCAAATTTATTTTTACATAGAAGGATGGGGGGGTGCAGGTGTCACTCATGTAAATTTGTTGAAAATTTGGCATCTTTATTCTCTAAAAATAAATTTACCCAAGTTTATTTTTTCATAGCAATTTTCTCTTTATAAAGACAGCATTTTACAACAGAGTTTACAATTTTCCTCAGTTTTTAGTTTCTCAGTGTCATGACAGTTTCCGAAGACTATAATAATCATGTTTTTTTCAACGATTTGTTGTTTTCTTATTGGTAGCTATGCAATGACTTTGAAGCCAAGACTTGTCACAGACATCTGGTTTGAGAGGAGGGCCGGCATCATCTTCTTGCTGCAAAGCAACAGTCTTGGATTTTATTTATTTATTTATTTTTTTTAACAATCAATACCTCAGGTAAAGGTACTTAATATGAAATATATGGAATATCAAATAGTCCAAGCTGTTACAGGTACATCTTAATTCACAAAAAAGAAATTCCTCTTTGCTTTTATGTAAAAGAAGGGTTTAAACCCTCCATCGTTTTTCTCTCTTTAGCCCAGATAAGACATACTTAACATTATATCTTCAGAAGATCTTTTGAATAAACTGAATTACTGGAATAGGTACATGATGTAAGGGCTGCACAGTGTAGCAGTGGGTAGAAGCAAGAAGGTTCCTGGTTCGATTCCCAACATGGAGTCTTTCTGCATGGGGTTTGCATGTTCTCCCTGAACATGCATGGGTTCTCTCCAGGTACTCCTGCTTCCCCCCACAGTCCTGAAACATGACTTTAAAGTTCATTGGCTTTTCTAAAGTTTGAATGGTTGTTTGTCCTGTTTGTTTCTGTGTTGCCCTGCGATAGACTGGTGACCTGTCCAGAGTGGACCCCGCCTCTCCCCCATTGACAGCTGGAGATAGGCACCAGCACCCCTCGTGACCCCAGCAGGGATAAGTGTGATGGAAATTGAAGGATGGATGGAGTTGTTCATGTAACTGCAGGTTTGTTTTTACAGTAAAAAAAAAAGATGTTTCTCTCAAATACTGTGATATTTACAGAGCTTTACCTGCATATTCTGCTTCTTTACATTTATAATTGGCAATAAGCATCCCTTCATTGGCATTGTGTGCTGATGGGACAGATTAGCGACACGCATTGAGTGTGTACATTTGTGGCATTTAGTACTTGATAAATCAGTCCTAAGCAGCATTAATCTGTTTAATAGGTTTAGGCTTAGCAAGGTTTAAGCTTAGTGAAACTTACTTCAGCTTTTTAGTTTATCCACCTTTGGATGTATTCCAGGATCAACAGATTCTGTTGGGTGAGTCACCGAACACAGAGGATTTCCTCCCGACTGGCTTGTTCTGATTTTAATTGAACTGAGAAAATAATGACTCAGTAAATGATAGTAATTCAAATGTTTGCTTCAGCTGAACAACACAATAACGACCAACAACTGGACTCTAGCTGCAGACCCTAAAGTTTAAAAATGTCTTTGCTTCACATTTCATTAGAAGCTCAAGTTATCCCTGTTGCTTTGCACCATTTTTTGCCTTCCCCTAAACCTTCCATCAACATGCTTCAACACAGCAACTAAACTCAAACTTGTTGTTTGACATATGACCTTGAGGGGAGCTGTAAAGATTAGCCTAGATGAACATTTCTAAATATTTTCCATTTTAAAATTGAAGTTGTGTAACATATCCTGCCACCTTAGAGCTGCTTCATTAACATGGGTCAGTTGCTCCTATTTCTTTTTTGTAAATTATTTTGTGTTTAACATTAAACCCTCAATATTATTCAATCGAGGAAACCTCTCACACTCTTACCTCACTTGCCACACAATGTTAAGATCTACAAAAAAAAAAACACTGAACCACTTTCCAGAATGCTCTCCCTCTAGAACTTTGCCGCTGTTAGAAGTTAGAAGTGCCGCTGCGCTGAATTAACTTTTTTTGCAAACGTTACAAGCGCAATCTTTGTCTGATACTCATGCAGGGATATATTCTGATGATTTCTGTTTCTCTGATATTTCCCAGTCCTGTTTTGACCCAGCGGTTGTTGCTGGTGTTTACATCACCCCTACATACAAATATCCTTTTGCTATTCAAGCGGGAAAAGAAATCAGAAGTATGAATATTTGTGTAATGAGATTGTAAACAACATTAATTTCAAATGAATCATTTAGAAAGTGGCAAATTCAAGAGCAAATTTTTAAGCTTAAAGCAACTGTATTTTTTTCAAATCAAAGAAATTCTGTAGACAATTCACAAAATGATCAGTTCATGATATAACCTGTAGCTTTCAAGTTTCAGTGACTTTTGTCTGACAACCTGCAAAGAAGTGAAATGCAGAGAGGGGGAGTTAACTGCCAACTCTGAGAAAGATTTCACTGTGCGCTTATACAAAATTAACACAGGAGTCTGTTGATCTTTGTTGCTTTAGGGGAAAACAGAGGCCGTAAGTGAAGCTAGATATAGTCTGAAAGCCGGCAGAGATCATAAACTGTCTTTAACATCAAAAAAGTGTCCACACAGATATGCTTAATGGGTTTAACTAGGATGAATTATTCAAAGCTTCCCACTATGTTTCTCTCCAGCAGCTGAATCCAAACACACAAACGGTCATGGCTAAATGCTATCACCACTCCGACCTTTTATTAGCCTGCTTTTCTCAGCTGACCTCCAACCTTCTAAAACTAATTGAAGAGAACATTATCATGGAGTTATAGACAGTTTTCTTCACTGATGAATGAAGTATGCGTGTCTTCAAGCTAAAACTTCTTCTTTACATAATGATATTGTTGAAAAAATAGATTTTATTCAATACAAACGGTCCTAAAAACATCCAATAAATCAGTTTCACAATACCTTAAACTCCTTTTAAATCTACTTTTAGATAGTCTAACTTTACCATAAAACTAAAACAGCTATAGATGTTTCATCATAAAGAAACACTAACTGATTAAAATTAGTGATTAGTGATTAAATAATATCTCATTACAAGGGAAAAACTGAAGAAATATATTAGGTTATATGTTCCACTTGGCACTCTGCTTTTGTTAACAGAAGCCTTGTTGTCTCACCAGTGTGAACACGTCCATGTAATTGGCTCAGACATAAATATTTGGAGATATGGAATTGCTTAAAAAATTTTCCCTCTTAAAAATTATATTTTTATCCTCAGTAAAGCCAGTAAAGTTCTGATTAGTTGCAAAGCAAGACATATTTGTGTATTCATAAGACATACTTGTAAATACGGAGACACTTTTGGCTCCATAAACAAGGTCCGTTTCCAATAAAATTACAAAAGGAATGTGTATTCACTTTGTTAGTATATAAAAAAATAGACATTTTACACTGTTTAGTGATTATATCAGTTCAAACACATTAAACCTTAATTTCATCTGTTATGAATTTTCTATTTTAAGAAAAAGCTCTTAAACAATCGAAGGTTTAATGTATGGGTAGCTGCAGAGGGTCCAACATGAGCTCAGCAGACACGTTGCAGACTACCAAATCATTCAGATTAGCTTTTTATGAAAACTCTGACACATATGGGCTGTTTTATGTGACTCATAAAAAACATATCTTGCTAAAACTCTGCAGGGCCCAGCTTCTGATACATGGCTTACTGTGACAACATGTCATAGGGGGTCCACCTGAGGTTAATCTCTAATTAGGCATAAATCTCTGCTGCTGAAACTGCATCTTAAGCAGTTCATAGATTTACATACAAATGCTTTAAAAAAACAGACTGTTTTAATCATAAACCAAACTTTTTATTCCTTTCCAGGTAATTGTAGATATTGGATCATTTTGGAAAATAAAAACATGTAAGAAGCCAAATACTGAATACATTTGGATTTTTTCAGTAAACATGAGAATTTTAATGGGCTATTCTTGAACATGTATCACTGTAGCCAATAATTTTTTGGATTACGTTTCTGATTAAAAGGATGAACATCTACCCTCATCGAAGTAAAGATGGACCTAAACAAATGCACGGCACATTTTTCCTTCCTTAAAAAAATGTAAAGGCAAATCAAGCACATTGATGTAGTACATTTTAAAGGTTACATCTCAATAATAGAGAAAAAGACAAAAGGATAATTACAATGTAGTGATAGAGAGCACAAATGATTAAAAATATCCATCCATCCATCCATCCATCCATCCATCCATCCATCCATCCATCCATCCATCCATCCATCCATCCATCCATCCATCCATCCATCCATCCATCCATCCATCCATCCATCCATCCATCCATCCATCCATTTTCTGTTACGCCAGTCGAGAGCTGGAGGGAAGTGCTGGTGCCTGTGGCACTGCTGAGGTATTATGGAGGCCCAGGATGCTTCCATAGCGGCCTTTAGCTCATCCAGAGTGTTGGATCTTGCGTCTCTTTCTCTTCACAATATCCCACAGATTCTCTATGGGGTTCAGGTCAGGAGAGTTGGCAGGCCGATTGAGCACAGTGACACCATGGTCAGTAAACCATTTACCAGTGGTTTTGGCACTGTGAGCAGGTGCCAGATCGTGCTGAAAAATGCAATCTTTATCCCCATAAAGCTTTTCCACAGATGGAAGCATGAAGTGCTCCAAAACCTCCTGATAGCTAGCTGCATTGACCCTGCCCTTGATAAAACACAGTGGACCAACCCCAGCAGCTGACATGGCACCCCAGACCATCACTGACTGTGGCTACTTGACACTGGACTTCTGGCATTTTGGCATTTCCTTCTCCTCAGTCTTCCTCCAGACTCTGGCACCTTGGTTTCCAAATGACATGCAAAACTGAGCTACAGTCCAGTGCTGCTTCTCTGTAGCCCAGGTCAGGAGCCTCTGCCGCTGTTTCTGGTTCAAAAGTGGCTTGACCGGGAATACGGCACCTGTAGCCCATTTCCTGCACACGCCTGTGCACAATGGCTCTGGATGTTTCTACTCCAGACTCAGTCCACTGCTTCTGCAGGTCTCCCAAGGTCTGGAATCGGCCCTTCTCTACAATTTTCCTCAGGGTCAGGTCACCTGTTCTCGTTGTGCAGCATTTTCTGCCACTCTTTTTCCTTCCCACAGACTTCCCACTGAGGTGCCTTGATACAGCACTCTGGGAACAGCCTATTCGTTCATAAATATCTTTCTTTTGCTTGAGGGTGTCAATGATGGCCTTCTGGACAGCAGTCAGGTTCGACAGTCTTACCCATGATTGGGGCTTTGAGTGATGAACCAGGCTGGGAGTTTTAAAGGCCTCATGAATCTTTTGCAGGTATTTAGAGTTAATTTGTTGAATCAGATGATTAGGTGCATAGCTCGTTTAGAGACCTTTTTCATGATATGCTAATTTTGTGAGATGGGAATTTTGGGTTTTCATGAGCTGTATGCCAAAATAAAAATTATTAAGAGAACAAAATACCTGAAATATTTCTGTTAGTGTGCAATTTATCTAAAGTTTTTTTATTACAGTATAAATAATGAACTTTATCATAATATGGTAATATTTTGAGAAGGACCTGTATGTGAACAATAAAGAGAGACACATAGTTTATGTTGTACTTTTCTCCTAAGACATTTTCAGAAGTTTATGGGATTCATTTTTAAGTGCTTCATAGTAGTAGCACCACCCCTCTAAAAAGACTGTTAAAGTCAATAATATCTTACATACTGACTCAATAAACTATATGGCAGAGATGCCTGAAAAAGAGTAACCATTGCCACTGTATTCCTACGGCAAAAAGAATTTATAAAAAAGAACTAAGCAATCAATCAGCAGTGAGTTTTTCTTTGAACTCAGTGGGAAAAACTATAACAATCATTTTTAAATAGCAGCTTCGAGACCATAAATGCCACTGTATATCATACTTTCAGTTTACCATTTCATATGTAATGGATCAAATTATGAGAGACCTTGCAGTTCAGTGCTTGGGCTCAGTATGGGATTAGAGGGCAACTATCTCAAGGCTGTGCTTCTCAGATAACCGCACCTAAGGCAACCTTTTCTCGAGCACACAATTACCCATCCGCTCCATCCCCCAATCCCTTTCACCACCTCCCTTCTGAATTTCATCAGGGGCTTAATTAGTATACAAATAAAACTTCCCTTATCTCTCTCTCACCCTAATTGGCCTGTCTTTAGTTATGCCTGGTGAGTGTGTGTGAGAAAGCCTGGGCCCCTGTAATTAGTGTGACCGTGTTCACCTTTCCTCTCAGACACACGGGTACTCAGGCAGCCCATGGGGCCGGAGGGGGTCTGCATTGTACTGTACACTCATACAAATGTAGGTTGGTGAGTGTATGATTGTAAAAGTGTGTTGCCTTGGATTATTGCCCTGCAATCATTCCTGAACCATCTAAAAGGCATTCTCAAGCCTATAGGGGCTTTGGGTGCTACTGGTTCCCACTGAACTAAAGGGCCATGGTACTTTATGCATTCTGCTTTCTAATTCAGCCTCAGACTCTCCTCCCCTTTAGAGTAACGTGTTTATCGATTATCTCAACCTGCTCCTCAACAACTTAATATTGGGTGACAGTACACTGTGTTCTCGCCGTAATTATAGTTCAGCTCTTAAATAATACTACTAATAATTCAGCGATAGTATCTAGGTGTTACTTTATTGTATATCTTGCACCATGTCCGGTAGTTGTGCTGTTATTTTAACATCTCTTTGCAGGTGATGAAGCAGACTGAAATTTTTTTTGCCGTTATCTCCCTTTTAGCTCCTCTTTCTTTAATCTTTTTTCCTTTTTTTCTGTTTTTGCTTTCCTGTTCTACTTACATTGCAGTGTCCATATAATCTGTATAACTCCCTGCATAATTATAATAAAGCTATTTATATGCATAAGTCAAGCAGGCCACTGGTGTGAATGTCTCTGACCAAACAATCAGAAACAGACTTCACCTGGGTGGGCTTAGGGCCCGACGTTCTCTAGTGGGTCCTGTGCTCACTGCCCGGCACCGTGGAGCACGATTGGCATTTGCCACAGAACACCGGAAGTCTGCCACTGGCGCCCTGTGCTTTTCACAGATGAAAGCAGGTTCACCCTGAGCACATGTGACAGATGTGAAAGGGTCTGGAGAAGCTGTGGAGAACGCCATGCTGCCTGTAACATTGTTCAGCATGACCGGTTTAGTGGTGGGTCAGTGCTGGTCTGGGGAGGCATATCCATGGAAGGACGCACAGACCTATACAGGCTAAACAACAGCACCCTGATTACCATTAGGTATCGGGATGAAATCCTTGCCCCCATTGTCGGACCCTATGCTGGTGCAGTGGATCCTGGGTTCCTCCTGGTGCACGACAACGCCAGGCCTCACGTGGTGAGAGTATGCAGGCAGTCGCTGGAGGATGAAGGAATTGATATCATTTATTGGCCCCCACGCTCGCCTGATAGGGTGGCCATTTCTATAGCACCAAAAAGGAGGACATTGTGCGGCATATCAATAAATTACTAAGGTGTACATAAGAATCGGGTAAAGTTACATTTATAGCACAATTCTTAGTAGTTTAAAGAGGATGCTTGTGTAGCTGAATAGAACAAAATATTAAAGAAATGTAAAAAATAATTGGTTCCCAGCATTTGTATTTATTTAATACATTGTGGTGTTTAAAAAGTGACCATTTTTTAACACGATTAATTTGCGCAGAACTGCTGCAATTGATCATAAAGCAGTTGTTTGGAAAAGAAGCTCGAGAAAGAGCTAGAGAATAGGACGATGCAAACTGCAAAAAATGGCTGGAAAAGAGGAATTCATGACATGGCTGCAGCCTGTCGAGAGTAAAGATGATTTCACCATGTTCTCTATCTATCTATCCATATCTATATATATATATATCTATATCTATATATATATCTATATCTATCTATATATATATATATATATATATATATATATATATATATATATATATATATATATATATATATATATATATATAAACTTGAGTCATGGAACTGTGCTTACAGCTCCTTATTTCATGTAAACTAATAACTTGTGTACGTGATACTTGTTGATGGCATTAAAATTATTTCTAATAGCATTAAAAGAGCATTAAATTAGAGTTCCTCATTGGAATCTGGGGGTAAAGGAGGACAAATACACGTCCGGCTGGGTGCAGCGCCGGACGCCGGACAGTGCAATGAAAATCCGGACTGTCCGCCCTAAAGCCGGACATCTGGCCACCCTATCGCCTGACCTAAATCCAATAGAACACCTCTGGGACATTATGTTTTGATCCATCCGACGACGCCAGGTTTCACCTCAGACTGTCCAAGAGCTCAGTGATGCCCTGGTCCAGATCTAAAGCCATTCTTTGGGACTGATAACGGCCATTTATTGGGCTGATAAAATCCGAAGTGGCCATTTACTGTCACTTTGATTTCATGTTAGCTTCTGCTAATGGTGTTGGCTCTAGCTATTATAGAAAACAGTTTGAAATTCATATTCCTTTGCTCAAAATCTATGGCCTAATATTGGTGCCACCGAACTAAGCATGCAGTGAGAAAAATATACATCGTTTAAACTCACACACCCTTGCTCAAAACCAGTCTGCCACTCGCTCAACTCTGACAACGCGCGCTCACTTTCATCTCTGCATGCTCCTTCACTGTACTCATCCGCCATTCTCTTTGTTTACGCCTCTGGATCGTGGAGTCACGAGGTTGCACACATGCTGCCGTGCCTAAAAGGGGAAGGAAATATCAGCAACTAGCTCACACAGAAAAAATGGCAGAATTAAGTTTATTTCTTTTACCGACATGGGATAATTGTCAATGGTTATCGTACTGTATGACGGTAACAGTAAAAACATTGTTTATCACCCAGCCCTAATTTGGAAGTTTCCAAAAAAAAAAAAAAAGACCCCTCCATTAATATACCAAATATGTTTTCATTTAATTTGTACCTGTTTATTTATATTTGTTGTATGGTAAACAGAACAACAGAAAAAAAACAGTTTGAATGATTTCGTATCATTTCATTTACTGGGGTAGTTGAGTGTTTTATGAACTGTAGAAGAAAAATATCATAGAATTTTGATACGGCCCAGCCGTGACTCTTCAAGCTTACCCCTGGTTGACATCTGAAAAAACTCTGACTTTCAGATACTTCTAAAACGTGTACATAAATATTCCTTTCCCTGGTATACTCTACACTTTTGGACACAATTTTAAATAAGAGCTTTATGTATAATGGTATGATATTGCCTGGTCAATTTATTTTTAAATCAAATTTATTTCAGTTTATTTATATGGCGCAGATTAACAGCACATGTCAACTCAAGGCACTTTACAGGGACAGTTCAATCTGACCACACAATCAGATTGGTTATGTTTTCTGCCTAAGGCAAACCAGATGATACACCTAGTCATTGAGTTTAGAGGTTTTGCTCCTACTAGATGAGCATGTAGAGCCAGTTTTCATGTCAAAGAGATGAAAGAGAGCCCATAGCTATGTCCTGGAGAGAAACCCTAATGCCACACTCCAGGATGGTGTTACAGCTAAACAGAACCAGGTCAGACTAAGCTACAGTGAAAAAAAAAAAAAAAAAAACAGAGAGAACATAAAGTTAGTAGATGAACTAACAAATAACACAAATTTGAAGAATAGAAGTAGAATCACAAGTACTCAGTACTCTGACTGAAAATTGTCTTGTTCTTTAGGAATAGGCTTTGTTTCTCTTTTTAGAAGAAGAGACTGGTAGCTGCAACATTTTTACCCATTCTGGACTATGGTGACCCAATCTATATCAATGCTCCAGATCAAGTTCTAAAAATTTTAGACTCAGTTTACCATGCCTCCCTACGATTTATCACAAATTGTAAGCCTCACACACACCACTGTGAACTTTACATACATGTGGGCTGGCCAGCATTAGAGACTCGTAGACTCACTCACTGGTATATGATCATTTATAGGGGTATTCTGCGTCTGCTCCCCTCATACCTCTGTGAGTACATTCAACCAAGAGCGGCTGGACTGTATTCTCTACGTTCTCAAGAGTCTTTGCTTCTGTCTGTACCTAGTGTCCGCACTGAAGCTGGAAAGACAGCTTTTCCGTACTCTGCCCCCACAGCATGGAACAATCTTCAGAAAGACTGGAAGTTGAAGGATTTGATTCCAATCAGACATTTTAAACGATTGCTCAAAGGTTTGGAAATGAGATCTATTGTTTGTAACTGTTTTATGAATTTCTAATTATAGATAGATGTAATTGTAAACTGTAATGTAATTTGTAATGTAATCTTTTGCCGCTGTATTGGCCAGGACTCCCTTGAAAAAGAGATTTTTAATCTCAATGGGACTTTTCCTGGTTAAATAAAGGAATAATAATAATAAAAAAAAAGTACTGAGAAAAGTGGTCATATGTCTTCCAGCAGCCTAAGGTTATAACACCATGACTATAGAGATTCCATAGAGATACAATCTAGCTCTAGAAACTGTATCATCAAGGAAAGTTTTAAGCCCAGTCTTTAAAGTAGAACGGATGTTAGTCTTATAGATTAAAACTGGTACCTGGTTCCATAGGAGAGATGCTAAAAGAGCTGCCTCCGATTCTACTTTAGAAATTCCAAGAGCCAGTAAAACTGCAGAGCGAAAGCAAAGTGCTCTGTTAGGGACATAGGGAACAATCAGATCATTGATTATGGAGTTTGATCATTTAGAGTTGATGTATGAGAAGTAGAAATTCTATTCAGGATTTAACAGGAAGGCAATGAAGAAAAGCTAAAAGAGATGTTTTTGCCCATATGCAACCTTTACATGACCTTTTCATGGCAGTCTGAACAACACAGGCCTTATTTTTTCCAATGCAACCCAGGCCACTTGGCTATGTGGTCCTAAATCTGATACGAATCTGATCTTTCCAAATGCAACAATAATCTCTTTTTTAGATCAGAACTCCTGCTGCAGCATTTTGAATCAGCTAAAGGATTTTGACTGCATTTAGTGGACTTCCTGGTGTCTATTTGTTACTACCTGGTGAAGTAACAAATAGACGCAAATGGCCACAATAGACTTAATTTATTTAGATGTAAGGCCATGTAGACATGGAGTTCCAACAAATGTATTACATTATAAAACACTTGGTTAAGGCACAGTTCATAAGCCAATAAACATTAACTGTAGCTATCTGCTCGATAAGGGTAGATTTAGATTAAAAGTATTCAGTCTTCTCTTTCCTCAACACTGACAGCCTCCTTAACCCTTTCTGTTCCCTTTGCAATCAGTCTTTGTCTTTTACTAGAGTCTCTTGTAGCTTAAAATTTAGCTTATGGGTAAAAGGGAAGAAGATCAGTCCTGATGTTGGCAGCCCAGCGAACATCTCTCCCAGTAACGGCAGGACAAGTGTCAACTGGAGGAGAGAAATACGCCATGCAGAGATGGAGAAAGAAAGTGAGACTGAGTGAACGCCAGGCTGGGAGGAGGTGGGGGTGGGGTGGTGTGAGAGAGGGAACGCATTGCATGGCAGCCAAGCAGGCGAGTGAGCGGCCCTGCCCAAGGGAGTGCACCTCGAGTAGACAAAAGATCAATTCTCTCCATTTCACTCTCAGCTCCTGATAACAAGCAAAAGTTCAGCAAGCCCAGAAGCTGTCTTGTCTTTGAAATGTGCATACTGGTTTGCTACACACATACAGCCGCACTCCTAAACTCTCCCACCATTGCTGAAGACAAACAAAACATCAACACCGCTGCATTTAAATGGAGAAGGGATGTGATTTTATACTGGTAAATATCTTGTCTGCTAGATTTCTAGATGTGAGAAAAACACTTAGAGAAAAACTGTAAGACAAAATTATTTCATCAGTTTTACAGTTTATGTACAGTTGTGACCAAAATGCTAAAACCCCAGTAAAATAAATATATAGTTTAAATTGTACAACCTAGCAAATGTTTACATTAAATTTAACAAAATCAGTTTAATCTCAAAAGGAATATTATAACAAACATAAAATACCTCTTTTAATGACCGCCTTTATGAATTGATTTTAAACCCCTTCATGACAAACAACCTCAGTGTTTAGAGAAGCACCGTTTTGCTTTTCCATCAGAGAATCTAGATCCAGGGACTGGCTGCTGACAGGATCCCTATTTCAGGCAAAACGTTACCAGGAAACGCCTCCAACACATTAGCAATCCAGAGTTCCCATGCAGCAACTGACTTTTCTAAAAGTAAAGCAATGTTAATTGCCACTCAAGTATCTACTTCTCAAACCAAAACTTGATTGACTTTCAGGAATACTTGTCATGTGTCTTGCACTTCACAGGTGGCGGGTTATTTGCAAGCAGCCCCAGAGCATGACCTAGCCACCGCCATGGTTCCCTGTTCTTCTCAGTGAATGCTTTATTCTTCCTCCTCCATACATACAGCCCCCCCATTGATTGGTTGATTGATCGACATTATTGATCTCAGAGTGGAGAAATGTATTCGTTACATTAGCTCGTTAGCCCCCATAAGCCCACAAAAGTTCCAGGTTTTCTTCAAAGTCCCAAAGAGTAGAACCCCAAAGCTTCTTTCTCTCATGTTTGGACTCGGTTCTCTCTCAGACGCGGGGTGTTGCTGCTGCATCCAAGTTTTACTGCAGCTTGTTTTTTTTCTTTCATAAGTCACAGGTTTAAGACCCCCTGAATGCTAAGGTATCTTTTGGCACCCATTAGTTGTCTTTAGATACACGCATTTTTACTAACAGATTGAAATGAGTTCGGATATGAAATGCAAAGAAATTAGTAATTGCAATCAAATGGCTGATTGTTCAAAAACAGTGTCATGCCAAAAAACATGCCGTACTGCCATACTGATAGCATTTATTTTGATCCATCTGGAAACTGGAATATTAATATAACACATTTTAGTGCGATTGGCTGGTTATTGTGATGACCTAAATCCATCTAAAACTATTAATAACATCGTCTTTCTGACCACTGTTTCATAAAACTTTGACCATGTGAGTTGTGACACTGTTCTGTCAGATGAACATACCCGGTCAGACCAGCATACGAAAAATAAACCTTAAACTACCTCAACGGGCGTGTATCCCTTTAGTCAAGTGCAAAAAAACAATTTAATTACTTAATTTTTGGTGTTTTTTGAAGCGTATGGCGATAAATTGTTTGTTTTTTGTAACGACTAAAGGGATACATGTTGATGTAGTTTAAAGTCTATTTTAAATGCAAATCTGATGTGTTGTGCATGCGTATTCACCATGGGTATGCTGGTGTGATGAAGTATGCTCATCTGTCACAATACTGCCAACTGAATCTGAGAAACATTTAATGTCTTTGCCATTTTTTTTTTTTTTGCTTGAACATCTTTAAAATGTTTTCCTTTTCAGCCATACCTATAATACACAATGAAGCATTAACATCAAGTGTTTAGTTATCTGTGGGGCTCCCTCTCAGCCAAAGCACTGATTGGTCAAATGTGCCAGAGACCAAGAAATTAAGTTTAGGGATTTGATTAAGAAAATTAAGATTTTAATTCTGCAGTGATTATTGAAAGTTTTTTTTTGTTTTAAATTTGGACTATATCATTTTTAATTTCCATTTTAATGCACTATTTAGTTGTTTGGTAATATATTTTTACAATTACTTGAGAAAATCAAAATTTTCCCACTAAACCTTGACTCTTTTTCAGCTTTTAAAGCAGAAGCAGGATTAAAATAGTATGATTCTCCGTTTTAGGGCAGAAATCATAACACTGCATTTTTTAAGGTTTAGTTACAATTGATTTATTGTAAATGTATGAATACAGCTAACATGGAATACATAACTAGACGATCCTCTCCAGAAAGCTGTTTATACTTAGGGCCGGATCTATCAAAGGTTTGCGTGTATAAAAACGTGAGCTATTTCACTGCGCACGGTAAAAAATGTACAAACTGATCTATCAACAGCGTGCTAAAAGGATTTGGTCTTTAAAACGTGCTAAATAGCGCCTCTTATCCATTTAGTACTTTTTCTGCAATGAATATGCAATATGGGGCGTTTACACGCAAAAGTGCGTCTTGTGGGAGGAGAACATGTAAATATATTAATTTAGCGCTCGCAAAGTGATTTATCAAACCTGAAAGCAATTTTGCTAACGGTATCTGACTCTATATTTAACACGTTTCAAAAGAAGGTGCAAATGGTCTGTATGCGTAATTGCGCACACATGGCAGCGGTTATAGTCGCAAGAAGGAGACATGGAAATGAAGCAGGGAGACGCAGAGAACGCATTTTTTTACTCCGTGTGAATATTTTTGCAATGAAGGAGGAAACGATCATCAAAACATATCGTTTATCCAGCATTGCCATTTTGGAGCTGTTGGGGGAACTCCGAATGGATTTGGAGCCAGCCACAAGGAGGACCCACACAATACCAGATATCACAAAACTCCTTGCAACATTGCACTTTTTTGCATCTGGGTCATTCCAGCGTACGGTTGCAGCGAGAGCTGGGATCTCCCAATCTAGTTTTTTCAGAAGTGCTGTCCGACGGGGTCGGGGTTCTCCCCCTGCACCTGTGGAGCAACGTGCCAAATGCTGCGGCGTACGCGCAGCACACATATTCAGCCACATACCACCTTAGGGAATAAAGGTTGCCAAAGTTTTTATATATATATATATATATATATATATATATATATATATATATATATATATATATATATATATATATATATATAGTTTGTACAAACTACTTTGCCGCAAACCACAAAACGCGCAAAACCATCATTTAAATAGGGCGTCTCCAACAGTTTTGCACCTGCCACCAGTTATGCAATCACTCTTGTTAAATCACCCGCAAACCATGGTTCAGCCCCTCGCGCAAAATTCCAGTTTGCGAGCGCAAATTACTGCACGCAAAATTGGATCTTGATAAATCCGGCCCTTAGTGTAGTAAAGGTCTGAGCTTTAATCAGAGGGGTCATCACAGCCCACTAACATCCCAAACTAAATCAGGCCCCTTCAGCCTTCAAGGCAAGCTATTCTGTGACATTATTTAGATAAATGTTTGTTTGACTGTTAACAAGCATCAGCAGAGGTCTCTGACATTCTAAAGATGTGATTTAGCCATTTGGTTTAGGAGTGCTGGAGCAGGGATGTACCTGAACACTGCAGGGAGCAGCTACCATGGAGACCTGTGGTTCGGGCTCTGTCCCAAAATTTGATTACAAAGATTTTTCATTTAATTACATAAAATACAAATTGTAGAGTGAACAAAATTTATCTTTATAAGCTCATGCCGAACATTTGTGCTTAGAATGAATAACCTTCTACATCTCGTTTTAGATCCTGACTTGTCCTAGTTTTATAAAGCTGAAGATAGGGATGCACAGCCTGATACTGTCCCTCGAAAAAAAATGTTAATAAATACTTCATAAGTTAAAAAATAAAAACAAAATAATGGTGCCAGACAGTAGATCCTTCATCAGGACATTATCAGGCCAAGCAAATTAATAACTCCTCAAATGACTTAATTAAATGTTGCTTGTTTTTGAGTTTACGTGGTTCTAAATGATTATAATATATTAAAGTTGCAAATTTCCCGGATTTCCAAATGTTAAAACATTTGTTGATACTTACATGATGCAAATTCCTGCAGAGAAATGGTGCATTCTGAGTTGCAGCTGCTTCAAGATGATAAAACAAACAAAGAAATAAAAAGAGGAACTTATTCTATTTGTTGAATCAAAACATAATTTGCGACAGCTAGCGGTGCCATGTGGAGTGTGGTTTGGAGCGTGATTGTGGTTAACATATTCTTGGCAAATGACGAGCAGAAACATGCATTTCGGTTTCTCCCCTTTGCACACATAGTTGTTACTCATAACATCCTCATTTGGGAGAGTTTATGAAATATATTGTTTCCTTCCTGTTTGTGTCGGCGCTCGAGTCGCCGTGTTTGTTTTTGTTCGAATCTTAAAGAGTTCCCCCTGAAACCACATGTTCTCGAGTGAGCCCCAACATGTTTCCCATTAAAGGCAAAATTGTTTCCCACCTCTTAACTGACTGAAATAAATTTGTGATGACATGTCGTCAGTTATTAGACCATTCCTTGTCCAACGTTGACACACTACCTTTATAACTGTCATTAACAGTCCAAACATTTTGCACCTTTTCCAGTTCCCATAAAAAGCACATGTATCTACGCCATGTAAAAAAACCTCAAACACGTTGCCAACTTTCTTCTTCCTCAAAATCAACAACCGAATTTCATGCAAAATGGCCAAAGTTTATCTAATTTTCCCGCTTGGGGGATGAGTCCTTGTAGTCTGTTTTGATTGTTCCTCTGTCTGTGATGGGCCATGATTTTGCACTGAATCCCTGCAGTGCTGATGGTGTTTGACAGTCCTGTAGCTGGTTCTGTTTAAGCCAACCACAAACACAGAGCAGCTCCATGGAGGTTACAACCTTGCCTCTTCTCATCAGAGTAAACTCAAAGAGAGGGTCACTGTCGTTCAGCGTTCAGGACTGAATACTGACCCCTCGTACTGTGCTGCTGCACTACCTCTCAGAAGAGTTGACGGTTGGGGATTAGCATTGCTTCCTTTCCGTCTAACAGTTCAACTTCATTTGGAGTCCAAATGTCATAACATCGTCTGCGTATTGTACGTGATAATTAGGTTTTCTCATGGGAAGCCCTTTCTGTGGCCTCCAGCAGATGGCCTGGACTTCTCTGTAAAAGCAGGTTTCTGCAGTGGGGATGTTTACATGTGACTGTCATTACAAGAACAGGCATTAATTGAGGCCAAATCTGTCATGCAGTGAGTGTTTTGCTTTTTTTCCCCCCAACATGTTCTGGCTGAAAGAAGTAGCTTGCAGTGAGGGGACAGGCAGCGTCACACAATTGACCTTTTACATGATTTTCAATTACTGGATAGAGGAGGAACAGAGAGGTCCCTGTAGTGCTACTGTCTATGCTGTCTTTTTTCTGCAACATCTGCCCATCGAACGTGTCTTTGGCTTCTTTTTCTCCCCATGAGGTGGCCTGCCATGCCTGGAATGGGCAGGTGTGTGCTGGGCCAGGCCCTTCTGTCATTAAGCGGCCCAGCTGTGCTGTCACGTCTGACATAGAGGCTGGTGTCATCCATGACCCGGGCTCGGCCCCCTCCGAGGTTCAAGCGCAGACCTTGACAGGACTGCTGAGGGTAAAGCCACGCATGGAATATCTATGAAGGATGACCGTGCCGTCCCCTCTTTGCCCCCTCTTTGGGCGCCACCTCCGCATGCCTGCCCAGCCTCCTGCCAAAGTGCAGGATGGGTCCTCATCAGCTGCGTCAGTCAATAAAAGGAGAGACATCAACCCCCCACCCCCCCACCCCCAGCTGTGTCCTGAGTGTCTTTTTGAAAAAAGTGGAAAGACACTCAGGACACCGCCTGGGATGAAGCGCTGGCACTTTTTTAGCATAGATGAAAGGAGGTAGCTTTATTATTAATTTATGAATTCTTTTTTTTTTTTTTTTTTATATCATCACATTTTAAAAAGGCTGTGTTGGTGTGAAAAATCTAAGTTTAATTAATTCCCTCAAATTAAATCTTGCAGACTACCAAAGAAGTTAAACATTTCATTTGTTTTTTACTGGGCACAGTTGAAAAAAGTCCTCTAAAGCTAAACAATTATTCCCACCACGCTCGGCAACTACAGCTACATTAAAACTTTTTATAAGATGTAGTCAGCATTTTACATCAATGAAGAATATTTTAACTTTGCTCTTTTTTTTTTTTTTTTTTTTTTACAAACAGTAGATGAAGCAATTACAGCTTAAGATTTTCAGGTATTTTACAGAAAAAACAATCTGCCACAACTTCTCAAGTAAAGACTTTGACTCCAGAACCTTTTGTTTAATTTGCCATTCAGTGGTGGACAGTTATTAAAATGATAGCAAGCTTTCACAGCTTATATAACTCTTGACAATTATGACAAACTAGCGATACATCCTGGTTTACATATCAACACATATCTGTAAAACATTATTTTACTTTACGAATCTCAACTAATTCACTTATCATGCATCCAAGGTATCCAAAATATGCCACCCCGTTGGCTTATCATTTTTTCTTTTTCGTTTTACTGTTTGATTTTTCCTCTATTTTCTAGTGATCTTAAGAGTTTTCTGCTTTTATCATATCAAGTTTACATTGCCAGAGGTACAATATTGAACATTCAGGAATGAGTAAACAAGCAGACATGGCAAAAGTACTCACTTTCCGTACTTGAGTAAAAGTACAGATACTTGTGGTAATACTCTGGTAAAAGTGGAAGTACTGATTAAACTTCTTTACTCAAGTAAAAGTAACAAAGTACAGGCTTGTAAATTTACTTAAAGTATAAAAGTAAAAGTAGAAACCACACCGCCGGATCTGTCGATTCATCTTGTAGTGGTGCGTCAAATGCAACGTAGATTCCCATCCAATTAAATTGAATTTGGTATTGATGACGTGAAAAATAATAACGGTAACTCCATTGAAATGATTCAAAACTAAAGTAACGAGACAATTTTTTAAAATGTAAGGAGTAGAAAGTACAGATATTTGTGTTAAAAAATACTCTGGTAAAAGTGGAAGTACTGATTAAACTTCTTTACTCAAGTAAAAGTAACAAAGTACAGGCTTGTAAATTTACTTTAAGTATAAAAGTAAAAGTAGAAACCACTTTTTTCATGCCGTTGCCTACATTTTAAATGGATTTCTGCCAATAGGACTACATATCCGTTGTGTTCATTTTCAATAATCTCGTCGTCCATAATACTATGCTAACGCCACCGCTACCAAGCTGCAATGATTTGCCACGAATGAATACCGCCGAATCTGTCGATTCATCTTGTAGTGGTGCGTCAAATGCAACGTAGATTCCCATCCAATTAGATTGAATTTGGTATTGATGACGTGAAAAATAATAACGGTAACTCCATTGAAATGATTCAAAACTAAAGTAACGAGCCAATTTTTTAAAATGTAAGGAGTAGAAAGTACAGATATTTGTGTAAAAATGTAAGGAGTAGAAGTAAAAATTCGCCATAAAAATAAGTAGTAAAGTAAAGTAAAAATATCAGAAAACTCTACTTGAGTACAGTAACGAAGTATTTGTACTTCGTTACTTCCCATCTCTGTAAACAAGGAAGTGACAGAGCCAAGGCTGCAAAATTGTGAAAAGAAAAGTCCAAGATTAGGTGAAAAACATATCAGAAAATGAAGAGGAATATGATGAACAGCGTTCAGGAGACAGTATGACGGTGGGAGTTCATTAAAGTGGGAGTTAAACCTCAGAAGCTGGCAAGTTGATAGATGTGTGAGTTAGTTTAACCAGCAGATGGTGATGGTGTAAAACAATGTCTATGTCTGCTGATTGCACCTGGTGCCAAAATTATTATTATTATTAAAAATGACTAAGTAAACACCATCATAAACATATTTTACTTTTTGTCTTTTTTGATAGACAGCACTACATAACTAGACGTTTGCTAATTAAATAATGAAAAAAAAAATTGTTTTATTTAAATCCTTCAAAAGTTCACTATATGCTCATCTCAAATGAATATTTGATGGCTGCTAAGTGCTGCTTGGATAACCCTGAAGAGCTGGCAAAATCTTTGTAAAATTGTCCAGGAAGTTAAAGTTTGGAACCCAAATTAGCTTTTATTGTTGTGGTTGAAGGAAATCATTAGGGCTGCTGTGTGATGCTGTGAAAGAAATATTTCTATTTTATAGCTTAAAGACAAAAAAATGTGTACAATTAAATGTAAGATTAGACTGACATTCACGTAACTATAATTAATTAAAAGAAAAGAAAAGAAGGCCCAAACAAAATGACATAGTTGATGCTTTTATTGTGAAATGTTTGTTTACTTTTCTTTATCTGATAAAATAAATATTCTCTTCAATCTCCTTTGTGTTTGGTATTTTTTTCAGAAGAAGTGAAAAAGAAATACAGTATGGTCTTACTGGAGTTAGACTCAAGTGTTCACAGAACCTTTTTCAGATAGGCAAAAAATCAAGAATTTAATGTTTGTTTGGTCATTTCTGAGTTTCTGCTTCTTTGGTGTCAGCAGTGTTATTCCCAGCCTCACCTACAGTTTGCACACACGTCTGGTGTTATTGGCGGTGAGCCTTCATCCACCGACACCTCCAGCGTCCCTGGTGGCCTTTGTCACAGAAGAAAGAGAATGATCAATATCCCAGTTAAACCAGACTTTCAAAGCCCATCGTACGGGGCCTCGTTCTGGGGCCTTCTTTAATGAATTTTCTTTCATTCCACACAAGTTTTTAAACATCAAACAATAAATCGGCCAGGGCACAGTAAAATATTTAGATCTATTGACTGTGTTTGAAAAATGTAGAGGGTGAAAACTCCAGTGGTTTGATGCTGATACGTTCTGAACACTTTAATCCACCCGAGTGTTTCCTTTTATCTGCCTGGGCTTCTCCAAAAGAGGGGAAAAGGGCCTCAAGAATGTTCTCAAAGATCCACCAGCTCTTTCCTAAAAGCTTCTTACCTTTAGTTGCCTTACCACTTTCAGCTTTGCTGCTACGACACATTGGATAAAAGTGTCTAAAGCCAATAAACCACATCAGACAGATTCCACTCTACTTTCAATGGGGGAAGGGGGGTATAAAAACACCCATAAAAAATCAACAGAATTTTGGGAATAAATAACTGTCAGTCTTAGATGACATTAAAAGGCTCTAAAAATAATCTTTTTTGTTTTGTTTTATCGAGCATGGTGTTGTATGGCTGCTTTGCTCTATGCTGTCCCCTAGAATACAGCAAAAGTTCATTCACCATGATTCTGTGCATTTAATCTCTGTATTGAACATAAATGCATCAAGCATTACCCACGCTTAAAGCTACAGTGTGTAATAATTACAGGGATATACAGTCAGAAATGTAATATATTATACATAACTATGTTATTTATCATCATCTACGAGCTCAGCCTCTTAACCTTAATATTTGCGTTGCCTTAGAATTTGTTATTTATAATTACATAGGAGCGGGTCTCGCAGCCATGGAGGCAGACATCTTTGCGCTACGGCAGCGCAGAGCCAACAAACTAGCGATTGCGAGATCGCCCATTACAATAACATGCTGCGTGATGATGCTGTTACTCTCCATTATACTTATTCAGCAACGTCCCTGACGTTTCACAGGTAATGATTCAGTAATTTTCTGTAAAATAATTTTCTGGATATATACCTCGGTTACTTCTCTCCGGCTCCTTTGGAAATCTTCAAGCCTTTCCTCCTCTGCTCTAGTCACCCCACTGGCACCTCTCCCTCGCCTGGCCCTGGCTGCACGCCCACCCCGGCCTCTCTGCTCTCTTCCTCGCCCTCTTCCTCTCCCTCTTCCTCGCCCTCTTCCTCTCCTTCTTCCTCGCCTTTTAACCCCCGTGCCACAAACAAGACTTGGACTCTGTAAACGGGGAATATATATTCTTCCAGCAAACACAATCTCGCTGTTAAACTAATGACTACAATTACTTCATCTGTTTATATCACCATGCAAAGCAGCTCACCAAAACGTCACAACGATGTAGAAAAAATAACGGGTATATTTATTATCTTAAATCTACATGAAATCTATACCCTACACAGACTAATGAAATACTATCTGTAAAATTATCTATGTAAACAAACCTCATCACTTGAGAAGGTAGGTGATGATAAAGACATTTTGTCCCGTAACGCTCGCCGTACTGTTGGGGGGGAGAAGCGGTGGGGGGGAGATGTTCATGTTGCTGCGGTCTGCAGTCTGGACGTTAGATGACGCTGAAAATTACACACTTTAGCTTTAACTGTTATCCACTACTGCTGTATAGGCTGGCCTCCATTACAGTAGGTTGCTTGTTATCACAATTGTATTAAGCAGCTATTTTACAACATGACCTAAGCTGTATGAGCTCTTAATTAAGCCTGGCCAGCCACACTGACTTTCACAGGGCATCAGTCAGCCTGGTAAGGATCAGTACTCGCTGGTCTAAACTAATGTTGCATTGATACCAGTATCGGACAGGGCACCGGTACTTCACTAAAATGGTGGTATCGGTATCGGCAAGTACCAACAAATAGGGCACCGATACCATTTAGAGAGCCAAAAGTTTATTCAACTATTGTCACCCAGTCCAGGTAGGCAAAAAAAAGTTCTACTGGATTCACTTTGTATTAGTCTTTTTCCTGCTTCACAAAGGTAGGCAGCATCTTGACAAAGCCATGATGGTAATTATTTTATATCCAAGTAGTATGCAGTACTTCTTATATACACACACATCAATTTAAAAACAGATAGTATCGGCAGATACTGCACAGCCGGGTATCGGGCGATACTGCACAGCCGGGTATCGGGCGATACTGCACAGCCGGGTATCGGGCGATACTGCACAGCCGGGTATCGGGCATTGGTATTGGGGCCAAAAAATGCCATCGGCGCAACACTAGTATGAACAGAGATGATCAATCACAATGCAAGAGGCGGGCCCTAAATGCAACAGCATTTTTTTTCAGTAACCTAATAGCAATATGTTATTGATGCCATTTATTATTTCCAAGAAGAGCTATTTATATCATTAAAACTTCAACAACAAGCAAGAAGGTTCAGGGTTCGATTCTCCGCCGGGGTCTTTCTGCATGGAGTTTGCATGTTCTCCCTGAGCATGCGTGGATTCTCTCTGGGTACTCCTGCTTCCTCCCACAGTCCAAAAACCTGACTGTTAGTCTAATTGGCTTCTCTAAATTCTCCTTAGGTGTGAGTGTTTGTGAACGGTTGTCTTTCCTGTTTCTGTATTTTGCCCTGCGATAGACTGGCGACCTATCCACGGTATATCTCGCCTCTTGCCTTGTAGACAGCTGGAGATAGGCACCAGCACCCCTCGCGACCCCACTTGGGATTAAGCGTGTCAGAAAATTGATGAATGGATGGATACAACTTTTTCTTTTTTCTTTTTTTTTTCCTTTTGTGAAATCTTTTCAACTGATTATTTTTGTCCACCTTTGAATTTGGACGCAACTCGCTTCTTTCCAGACTGATAAGCCGTGCCCATGATGTAAGTAAGTCTAGCAGGCCTGGCTACTTTTTTTTTGTCTTTTTAGAGCTTTAACCAAAATATTACCAACATTTTTAAATATCCATGTGAACTCTGCTACCTATCTTGTTTTGTGCAGTGTGTATTATTACACCACTAGTGTTTACATAAACACTTAGTCAAACATGTAGAACAATATTAAACCTGCTAGTTTGAACACAAAACACACTGTTATAGATTAATAAAATGAATTATTAAAGTTATATTGATGTTTTAATTTTCAAATAGATCGCCATACCTAAACACAGAATAAACAAATATAGCCACCTTACTAGAACTGGAACATCACAGATAAAGCATCAGAAGCCAGGAAGTATACACAGACTATGCACTAGCTCTGCTCCATAACTCTAAGTTTGAAAGGAGAAAAACTTGATTAAGACACAGTCGATGAATAGGACTAATTGTTAATAGAAAGTGTCACCTCCATTCCGGGTGACGTATCAGAATTATTTTATTTAATTTTACTTTAAATTTCTTATTTATCAGTCCTTCAATGTTAAAATTGATCCTCCTTGAGTGATAGAAGTCAGTTTCTATCTCTTTATAATTCTAGCTTTTTTCTAAATCCTACTAAAAGATGAATCAGAAGAAATGATTTACTGTTTCCCAGATATATATTTATGCCCTGTTATTGGCAGGACAAGACAAACTTTTATTTTAAATGTTTCGAAATGCATCGAAACAAAATAAAAAAAAGAACAAATTTTCAGGCTTCTAAAAAGTATGAAAGGAAACAAAAACTCTTTCAGAAAAACATGGCATGCAGGACGACAGCATGGAAACTCTACACAGCAGAAACTTGACTTGACTGGAATTTGAACTCAAGACCTTCGTGCTGTGAGAAAACAGCAGTAATCACAAAGGTTGTAGCAATACATCCAGCTCACAAGATGAGATTTTAGCCATATTTCAGGGAAAACAACGATTCCTTTTCTTTTTTTGTCTTTTTAAAAAACAGACTAAATGCTCCAAAAATCATGCTGTTTTTCTCTAGTTCCGAATATTTTTTAATTTGTGCTCATCAAATCCTGAAGAGATCCTAATGTCCAAAAAAAAAAAAAAAAAAATGATAATACCTTTGTATTGAAACACATAAATAAATAAATTGGTGGGTAGTAACTAGTTTCAGGTACTCAAGTACATTTATTTGAGCAACTTTTTGACAAAAAAAAGGCCTATACTTAGTAGTTTTACTGCTCTCTACTGTTTACTGTATTATAGCTTGAGTAATATCTGGGTAAAATAGTTTTACTCCTACTTGAGTGAAATGTTTGGCTCGTCCATCCATCCTGAGTAACTTTGCTGAATAACGAAAAGCTTGTGTTAAATAAATGGTGGTCAAGAAAAAAAAAGAGAGAGATAATATTTATTTCGAAATTTGTCTTTTTTCTGCCCACAAGCCAACTTAAAATGACATGTTAAAAAAATGGTTTGGAAAAGTTTTCTTTAACATTTAAATTATTATTTTTTTTTTTTACTTTTACTCATTTTATTATAGTCTTTAAAATTCCTCAGCATGTACATAATTTTACAGTTTTGAGCATAATTTAGAAATTAGATGTTATGATGAGTTGATCTGTCATTGAGTAGCTTTTTTTACCAGGTATGTTTTTACATGTATGTGGATCATTTCTTGGATCATTTTTACTGTTACTTGACTAAAAGTATGATAAACTAGAGTTACTCTTATCTGAGTAAAATTTTTGGGGACTCTACCATCTTTTTCCATCAGTCACTTCCTTTCTCACCTTCATATTTACCCATTAAAATGACTGTAGATGATGACCAAGTGACCAAGTCATTCATGTGTTGTCAGTTACTGGGCAGCAATTTACAATGGGGAACGGGGGGTATAAAAATGTAGTTACCCATAAAAATCAACACAATTTTGGGAATTTGGGCAATCCTGACCCTTTAACACTGTGTATAATATTTGAAACATAAACTGTAAAGGGTCAAACATTGCTGTTGTACATTCAATATATTTTTGGCTTTAGTAAAGAAATTCAATTGTCCTGTACAATTTAAACAATATACACAAATACCTGGTCCCACAGGAAAAAGTTAATTACCTCGATGAACATTTTCTCGTTGAGCCAATTACATAATTTACAAGTAAATTATAATATTATAGTATTATATAGTATTATAATCTAATATTTTTATGTAGGTTTTGAGACCTCTACATCATCATTGTGATATTTTTTCTCTCTAAAAAAACTGAGCAGTATAACTGAGGAAGTCAATGGAAAATGTATAATAAATCATATGGAAATCTGTTGCAAATTATACAAATAACTCATTTTATTTATGTTACTCTAAATTTAATTTAATTTCTTCATATGTCTAAATGTTAAATGACAACTTGAGTTTAAAAAATACATTTTCTGATTAATATTTATGGTTTAGGCTTCATATTGCTATGTTTTAAGAAAAATATTTTTGTGATGTTTATTTTGTATCTTTATTTCTGACATTTTTTTCATGTTCAACCTTAAAAATATCTAAAAATAGACAAAAAAATAAAATATGTAATCATAATTTATGTTTTTCAAGCAGAGATAAAGAGGATATATGAGGGACTTTTCTGTGTCTCTACAGAGGCTGCATGTTCCTCTCAGTGTTCAGCCTTGACGTTAAACATCTGCTGTATGATTCAACCGGCTGAGGATGTAGAGTGACACCAACACACATCTGCCGAGGTGTAGGCAATCCCCGCCAATACCTGCCCCCTTTCCCCAGGCCCCCTGTGGGCTCAGCACCCCAGTCCTTTTTTCCCCTGAAGATTGCGTCATGCACTCTTCTCTCTGAGTGGAGGGTTCATAAAAGTGACATCCTGCTTCTCTCTACCATCGTGAAGGCTGAGGAGCAGCAGATGTGAAGCCTTGAGGAGATTTTGGAAATGGCAAACATTATGAAACTCAAAAAAATAGAAAGCAGAAAAAAGCCATCCTAAAAATCTTGAACAACAAATATAATGCTTAAATTGTCTTCCCTCCCTTATTAAATGGAACATGATTAACAAATCCATATATTAAAGAGCATTGCAACAACTTCTTAATGCACTAAGGGAACATTTGTTCTTTTTAATGAAAGATTTTCATTTATCTAACTCCAGAAGGTATAATAAACTAAATTAAGCTGAGGAATTTGCTCAGTATTCAGTCAGTAGCTTCTGAGTCTTTTTTAAGAACACTGGATTCATGATAAATCTATTCCACTGAACAGTAAGATTGAGAAATCATTTGAGTCTAAGTGACAGATGCTTCTCTTCACTACGGCGCGGGGCATTGTAATCACTTGAATGAGTACAGCTTGACTAATTAAGGTTATGCAGTTGGCTGGCTCTCTCCAAACAAAGCTTCAGTAATGTAGATTGTGTTGCAGCACAGCTCCCAGTATCCTGCAGATGAGAGCTGATTTCAGCAAGACATGTCAGTAGGAAGCACACCGGCATGCCCCAGCCGGCATGGCATTTAGCTTCCAACGTTTTAATTTTAAGAGGCATGACGAGCTCATAAACTGATAGCATTTTTTATTTATTAAAGTTTTCTACTCTTGAATACAACCAAATGAAAACATGTTGCGTAAAAACTGATGATGGCGGCTGAAGACACATGATGGCTGTTCATAAACTCTGCTTGTTTAGCACTGAGAAACGTCCAGTCTTGTTAATTTGCTGAAGCTACACCCAACTTTTAGATCTGCAGCTCATCCATCATACACAAGAAAAGAGAGTTTAAGGATGGATTTTTTAATTATTTTTTAATAATTGTGCATTTGAGGTTAGTCAGTAAAAGGAGCATTAATAGACCAAAACCAATATTTTTTGTTACAGGAGCAGCCAGAGAAGTTATTATCAATTATTTCAAATGAAGTGAAAAGTATTTAATGATTTCTAAAGTTTTGGTTTAGGTGGAAGCTTTCCATGTTATATGGATAAATTCAAATCATCTTAAGAAGTTGTTCATTTGGATCACTTGTCTGAATTGAGCAGCTCTGTAAAGTATGAACCAGTAGGTGGCAGTATGATACCTGAATCTGTGGACCAAGGATGCTTTAGAATAAGGCAGCATGGCTGTTTCAAATGAGAGCCTGAAATAAACAACAAAATCTTCCCTCATCAAGAAGCATATCCAACTGTTACAGAATAAATAATTAATCTAAATGAAAGCTCTGACCTCTGGATTTAAAAGTGGCAGAAAGTGTCATATTTCACCTGTTATTAATTGTTATAACAGCCTGACAAAACAAACAGAATTCAGAAATATTGAGATATGATCTAATCATATATATATTAATTATGACTTTTACAACTTTTATTGTCATTTCGTATACACGGGGCGTACACAAAACTAAATTTCATTTTGTACAGCTTTCAGACAGTAAATAAGTAGCATCTTATTTACTTTATACAAGACAATATATAACAATATATATTGTCAATATCTTCTAAACAATGCAGTCAAACCGCAGCTCCTTTATTCTTTTTTAATAGCTTCAATTTAGCTATAAAATGTTCCATATCAGCTTTGATTGTTAAGTCCTGAAAAAGGTGTATTGTTTTAAAAAGTTAAAAAGGTCTATTATTTTGCCTGTTACTTAAACTCTCACAGCTTTTTTGGTTGGTTGCTGAGTCTCAAACATTCATACATTCCCCGCTTGTTACTTGAATTATATATTTATTTTCTGTAGAAAAAAGAAAAGAAAATCGCAATTAGTGCTAAATTTATTCATGGATTTCTGCAATCAATGCAAGTCCACTCCAAGAGGCTCAGTGGGACCCAGTTCATCCCAGTTAATGTGTTTGAAGGGGAATTACCATTGATGTTGTTTCCCTCCTGCTTCTCGGGGGTCAAAGAGCATCTCAGTGTTGTCACGCTGCGATTGGGAGGAACCTCTTTCGACTCGTTACCTGCGAGGCACCTGGACAGGAAGCGGGATGAAGCGGTGGCAGCTGAAGTGGGAGTGGGACGGCTGCAATAAATCAAACGCACCCACTGTCAGGTCTCCCACCACAGCTTACTGTGGATTCAATCAAGGCTGGGAAAACTGCCTATTGATTTACTCCAATAATAAACAAATGCAGAGGGAGCACATTATGTGTAAATTCACGTACGAATGGCTCCTGTGTCAACTGAATATTCTAATCCACTGCAGAAGCTGTCAGCGCGCTGCTATTATTCTGCTCTGTTGGGTGAAAAACAGCTATTCCCTGCACTCTTTTAATTGGCCACAACCTCTGTGATTTTAATTTACATGACCTTTCATGACTTGTTGATTGTTTTTATAATTCTTGCATACTTCACGCTGCCGCCGCGGAAGATTCACAATGCCATCCTCTGAAACGTTCCTTCAAGGATACTCCGTTCGCTCTCCATATTGATTTCAAACAGTTCCTGCACACAGGCTGGATTTCAGGTCAATTAGACATATTTGGGCATTTGCAAATCATTTTTCTTCTCTTTCTTAGATCCTGAGGCTCTAAAACTGCACTTTTGGCCCTAACAGCACTGTTCAGATTCTCAGTGGAGCTTGACATTTTGATCTGCAACAGAGACTAAATGATAACCATTTCCTTGTAAATACAGTTGCCTGCGGGGGAAGGTTTAAATAGACCGAGAAGGACTTTTCACTCATTCACTTGGTTTATTTTCGCAGCTCATCTAAATACAGACAACCAAAGCATTTAGGATATAATATTATGCAGAAGCTTGAAAATATACAGAAAGCTCAGAATTTATGTTTTTGCTATTGTACGTTCGAACGTTGAAGGAATGAAGCCTTTCAGATGGGTTCAGTTCCTTCATCTTCCTCCCTGTCACTGTTTTGTTTTTTTCTTTAAAGAGAATTTTCTTCTGTTCTGGTTTGAAAGAACAAGTTTTCTTTTGTTTGAAGTGTTTGGTCTTGGCATCTATGATCACACTCATTAGGGCTCTACACTCACTGCGAGCGAAAACACTCCGACTCATTTATTTTTGTTTCAAACATCTCATTGACTGCTGTCTGAGCCTGCATGCACATCTAAGAGAAGAGGGTTTTTTGAACCCAGTTAGCAACCCTTTTCTTCTGCAGTTTTAAATATAAATAGAGGCTATATCGATTAGTCACTTGCTGTTTTTCGGATGATGCCCCCCCATCTCTGAAAAAGTATGAGAGATGAGTAAATAATTCTTTTTACCGATAAATGAGAAGATGGGATGTAATATTCATTTTAGCCTTGAGAAAAAAAAAACAGTACGTAAAGTTTGACTCTTGTGTATTTTCATGACAAAGCCAAGTTCTTTGTTACTTTGTGGTGACATCCACCCACTAATGTGCTCACGATGCATTGATGGCACTCACACAGGAGGGAAACGGGTCCAGCAGGGCTTTAAACTGAGTCATTAGAAGGAATATTTTTATGGAACTCTTTAAGTTAACTTTAAAGGAAAAAAAAAACATTAAGTAATACAGCTAATCAGACTGTAGCCACCATGACTCTGCACAGATATGGTGGGATAATATTACATTTCTGTAGTGAGCCTGATAATGGCTCCAGGGAAAGATTGCACCATGTCACATTCTTATCAAAGAAACGTTTTGTTCCTCCTCTCACATAGAGTTCACATTCCACAAGCGGGCCTGTGATCTGTTTTATATGTGTGTGCATGTCTTTGTAACAGCCGCCTCACTACACATTACGACCCTCTGCGATGCTCAGCTGAAGATCAATTGTGTTTGTACTGTATGTGAATGTGTATCAAAGTCCCCACAGTCAATACCTCCACTTATAAGGTAGTGTACTGACACGGGAGATTCCAGGGGGACCCTGTTGAGCGCTGCGCGTACAGTGGAGAGACTGGGAGGAGGGGAAATACAGCAGTCACAAAGTGTGGGTGGAGAAGACTGGATTGATAACACTTACTCTTTACATTAAACTGCTTATATATATGTATATATATTAAGGCTGGGACATTAACGCGTTAATTTCGATTAATTAATCACACAAATATTAACGCGTTAAAAAAATTAACGCATTTTAATCGCACACCACAGTCTCCTGGAAGTCGTTTGGGATTTCACCCAAGTAATTATTTCACCTGTGGGGGCAGCATTAGAACTATGGCCAGAATACCGTCAGACGGAAACTGAAGAAGAAGAACAGAGAAGAAAGTTGCTTTTAACTAGAAGGAGAGACAACCATGGAAGAATTAGACGAACCAGATGAAAACATTTTAGTTGGTCCTTTTGCAGGGGAAATTTAGTTTTAAAATACAGGAGGGAAGAGTCGATAAGAGCGCGGTCATATGTAAATTATGCAACAAGGAATTCGCCTATCACCGCAGCGTATCAAGCCTCAAATATCACCTGAACGCAAAGCATGTAGCAGCTAGCTTGGCAGATACTAGCGTGGAAGCTAGCCCAACTGGGAGGAAGACGAAACAACCCACACTACACCAGCTGACTGGCTTCAAGGGCAGGGTAAACAAGACCAAGGCCGAGAAAATGACCAACGCGCTGGCTTACTGGGCGGCTCTCGACTGTAGACCCATTGCTGTGGTAGAAGATAAGGGGCTGGAAAAGATTCTTTAAAAAAAATAAACAAACAATATTTTGTTTATTAAGCTTATGTGTTGTCATTCAAAATCCATGTGGAAAAAGTTACTTCCTGCTGTTTCCAAGTATGCGATTAAAATGCGATTAATTCGATTAATTAATTTCACAGCCATGCGATTAAAAATTTTAATCGCGTCCCACCCCTAATATATATATATATATATATATGTATAATCCACTGGACCATGTTTCCAAATTTGAAGACGTTTTGCTTCCCATCCAAGAAGCTTTTTCAAAAAAGCCCAACAAAGCCTTATTTCTCATACTCACGCATTATTCCAAGGGTGTCTTTGCAATATGCTGGTGAAGATTCTCAATTTTTTTGGAATGACTATGACCTGGATGACTGAGAATCTTCACCAGCATATAGAAAAGTAAAAAAAAAATTCTAAGGTGCAGACACAAAGGTGTCAGAGGTTTGTTTTAAAATAAAGTGCTTCTAACTTATGAATCTCCCAATAAACGTTTACTTTTCAGGAACCTTTTTCCTGGAAAAGCGGTAGGGTCATTCTTAGACCCCAAAGCCCTACAGTACTTCCTACTGCAGGGACCAAGTAAGAAAAGCAGTGGGAACAGCTGTGGATAGCATGGAAGCTGAGGAAGGGGGAATAACACAATAAGAGCTGAACTAAGCCTAAAAGAACAAAAAACCTAACACAAAAAGATTAACAGCGATCCAAGACAAAAAAAAAAAAAATCTAATGTACAAATGACAGAATAGCCTGAGAAAGATGCTAAGTATTAGACTGGATTGGCATTGCTTAGAACTCGTCCAATTTTCACGAGAGCGGCCATAATTGCAGACATGCCAGTCATTATGATTAACACCACAGATTTTGAGTGCCTGTTTTGGCATTGTTGATTAAATGTTTTCTGTGCAGACTCATGTCTTTCTCCAGAGCTTGGTCTAGGTTTGTTTTAGTCAGAGTACCCAAAGAGTGTTAAAAAGAAGAACGAAGGTCACAGCGAAAGTTCAACTAAGTCCACTGGGGAAACAGAACCAGGGCAGTGAAAGGCTATTGCTGATCGAAGCTAGCTAGGCTGCCTGTGGAGGAATCAAGGAGCATGGGGAAAGATGCTGCTGGCTGGGATTAGGACAGAAGTACTTTGGAGAAGCCATCAAGGGAGAAAGAGCAGTAAGATGCTACAGCTAGAAGAGGCTAATCATTAGAGGATAACTGCTGGAGATGGAAGAGTGACATCAGGGGATAAGAGGAGCCTGCGGGCAGAAAGAGCGGAGCAATGGATACAGAAAGCTGGAAGTAGGATGATGAAACAGTCCTTCTAGGGCTTAAATAAATAGATTTTTATAAAGCCACCAACAAACCTTTTAATGGCATCCCGTGTCACCCTTTGTCAACATTAGTTTCTTCCGTTTTGATTTTAAAATCACCTCCGCTGCCTCCTACACTAAAACAGTTGGTCTTGAGGATACTTTCTCAAATAATTTTGATGTTAACGTACTTGAGACAGTGGTTGACGAATGCATGGGTTTGATGCTGTGATCAGTGATCTTCGATCAGCTGATACTGATTTTTGTGATCTGTGATTGGCTCCTAAAATCCTAACCGGTGCACGACTTTTAAGTATAAGGTGGCGTTAAAGGTACACTATGCAACCGGTGTTGATTTTCCAGCGAGGCTCCCCCCAGAGGGCGAAAGTAAAAGTGCACTGTCGTAAATATGCACAGCTGTTCTCCTGGTTTCTCCGTCAAGCCAGGCGCGGTTGTTTTGAGCTTAGCAGACAGGCGAACGCAACGAATGACTAATGCTGCGTTCACACCGCAGCTGGCGCGACAGAAGCAGCGAGTTTACATGCAAAGTCAATGGTTGACGCGCATCAAGGCGCAGCAAAAGGTCCCGCGGCGCGTTTTGAGCAGCAGGCCCAGCGCGTCTGAGCAGCTGAAGCAGGGAGAGAGACAAAGCGCTGATGTTCAGAGGCTATGATCTCTCCTCTTAAACAGTTTATTGACGCCTAAATTAACTTAAAATGCAGAAATCTGCCGGCAGAATATGCAGTTTGGATTATTTAGATCAAAAACACCTACCAGCTGCCGCAGTGAACCGCGAGGAGGTGACCTGGCCAGAGGCTGCTGATGAAGGGATTCCTTCTGTCGGCGCACCGCTGGTATGTGGGGGTCTGAGCGGCTCCGACAGAAAAAATATTGAAGGCAGGATAATAATCTGAATGAACTGACGGAACTGAATACGTTTTCAGGTGTATTTTCTCATTTAAACACATATTAAAACTACTTTATTCCAAATGATCACAGCAAATATAGCTGCAAGGCAGAGAAAGGATAGTGAAGCTCCGCCCAACGCGCGTCAGACACACTTTTGCACCACGCAGCCAGAGCAGCAAAGCTGCTTCAGCCGCGCGTCAGAACTAAATGGTACAAGCAGCAAAAATGAAGCAGCAGACACGATTTTGCTGCGTGAACGTAGCATAACTGCACAAGGATCGCCACTGTGCTAGCAACGAGAATGCTTTTAACTGGGGGGTGTAGCAGTTCTCGCCGTAAAGCAAGACTGACTCTCACGAGACTTCTGAGCCTGTGGGTGCGGGTCGGTGCTCCTGCAATTGCAAGTGCGGTATTTCCCCCACAGACCACCAGGGCGGCCGAGAATACCTTTGTTCAACCTGAAATGACTCATTTAATCATCCAAAACGTTATGGAACACATTAATTAACTGAAAAATGTTGCATAGTGTGCCTTTAAAGCTAGTTTATGCTTGAACCATTATATTATTTTAGGACTTAAAATCCCTAATGCATCTCATTTTTGATTTAACAGCCCTCTAAAAACTTGGTGCATGGATCCATGCATGTAGTAAAATGTTTAACTAAATGGACAATTTTGTTTAAAAAAAAATGGTGGATGAGCGACAGCTCCTACTGGGGAGAGTTTGCATATATGAACATGAAAATACCTCTTATGATTTGACCCATTCATAAAATCCAAATATTTGGAAAAGGTTTTGGAAGTAGTTACTATAAGTCTTTGTTAAGGCTAAGATGCTTTGAAAAAATTGGAAGCAACTATGTTTTCTACTTTAACATGTAGAAAGATGTTGTAAGCTTGCGGTCTGCAAGCCCCCACTTCAGTCAACCATTATATACAGCAGAGGAAAACCGCAGAAGCTGCAAAATGTTATGAATGCTTTGTTGGCATTGTTCCCTGCATCTCATTTACACAAAATAAACCAGGCTTCACTGTAGTTGAATTGTAAAACCGAAAACACTTGAAACCAGGTTAAAAAGTTTAACAATGATAAAATGATAGACTGTCCCACCACCTTTGGTTGCAGCATATCTTAAGCTATCAGTTTTAGATAGTTTCAAAGACTTCACTGCTCCATAGTGGGGCCACCAGTGCTAGAGCCACAGGAATTAGGGGCTACCCCTTTCTTACTGGTACAACCAATAGCACTCTCTTTTTTATTTTATCTTAATTAACTGGTGTGACGCCAACTGCATGATCGCTCCACCTATGCAGAAATGCAAACCGGTGAAAGCAAAGTCCTGACAATAACCTCATGTGCAAAACACTGTCATGTCGTCTGAGGACAAATCGAGTTCACTGATTGGTCAGTTGCTAACGAGCCTCCAGGATTGATTGATGTCACGTCAACTGAGAAGCCTTGATTAATTAAAACGTGTTTATTTTTATTCATTATTGTTTTTACTTCTATCAGCTTTTGAGCTATAAGAATAGGTAATTGTCTATTGCATTTAGACAACAGGTTACAAATAAAAATGCTGAACTTTGATTGGTTTTGTTTTTTTGTGCCCACCCAGATTAGCATCAACCCCATCTGGATTACCTCCGACAATTGGCTAAAGACAGTTGCTAATCTACCAGGAATGTTGAAAGTGATTGTGTTTTAAGTATGAAAGAACAAAGTGTTTTTTAGAAGATTTTCTCCACTTTGCTCATAAAAACTATTTGCAAGATATATATTTAGTCACAGTTTGAATTGGTTTTACATAACTCTGATATAAAATCCTGTAATGTAACCACTCCATTAGCCATTTCATTTTCTTATTGCTGTAAAACTTGGTTTCCATTTCTTAACTAGAGCTTAAAGACTGCAAAGTTAATTAATATATCTGTTAAATTGGAAAAATCCTAAATGTTTTGCAAATGTTTTACATCAAAATCACTATTAAGTGATCAGAGTTTGCTCTGATTTCACTGTCCTCCTCTTTGGATTCAAAGTGTATCTGGAGTAGAAGATGGTCAGCTAAATTTCCTCAATGATTGAAGCTGTTAGAATAACCAGGATTGAAAATTGTGCTCAGAGCAAGTATTCCAGACATCTACAAGTTAATAAGACAAAGTGGCTTTATTGCTCATCAGCTGTTGTCTGAAGCAGCTCACTCATTTTACCCCATCCACCCTGTACCTTAGATTTGAGCAAAAACTGCTACAGACCTGGGCTAAAAAAAATATCTGAGGTTCATGAAAATTAGCTGCAGAGGATAAGCAGTCGGGGTAGATGCAGTTGAAAGCAGCTTTATACAGTTTCACTGAACCACACGGGATGGGCTGTCAATGAGGAGTTTCACAGCAGCAGAAATCTCACCTAGTTATTTTTTAAATCCTCCAGACTGAGGAAGGTATTTGTCCTTGAATTATTCCCATGCGTTGCAATAATATATTGACCGTATAACCAGCCAAGTTTAGGCCATAAATCTATAGCTGACTCCTCCTATCTACACTCATTTTATAGATGAGGTTAGAGGCAGCTCAAAAAACAAGGCTGGGATTTTGTCTGATTTAAATAAATTGAGAAGAAATTTGTGATATGCTCTCTCCCCCCTCAGAGTGCCTTTTTCAGGCCTTATACATTCATTAAAATTCATTTCAGAAGCTTTCTTTGAAATAGTAAGGTAAATGATAATTAAAAATACTGTAGCTCCATATTCAGTAGCCATAGTTTACCAGTAGTTCTGCTTTATCTAAGCAGTTCAGGTTTACTGACAATTGTTTCTGCATAGCTTTTCTAACGTTCAGCTGGAGCATTTTAGCTGTAAGATCTTGTCTAAGACTGACAGGCTCAAATTTATTTTTTTGAGAGCTTTGATATACAGAAAACTTATACTTGAATCAGTGTGGAGAGACCCTGGCTCAATGTAATGAACAGTGGTCTCATAATCTGGAAGTTAATGGTTTGATTCCAGCTTCCCATGTTGATGTTCCTCTGGGCTTGGTAGTTAACTTGATGGAGGCTACCAGTCTGGGCATCAGTGTATGGATTTGTGAACATTAGTGAGTGTGGTTGGCTGTGGTATGAAACTCTTTGAATGACCAATGAGTGCGAAAAAGCATTCTATATAAAATGAGTCGATTTAAGAATGACTGAAAGGAGCCCAGTTTCCCATGGCTGCATTATCAGGCTTCCACTCTAGTGCTTAAAGTTGTAGGGAAGCAGCTGTTCCAACCGTTGCATTTCTGAATTCTCCTCAGTGGTGCACGACTTTACACAAGTGAATAAAGTGAATGTGATTGGTCGTTTATCAAGAGGGCTGGATTGTTGTGGCGGAAGGTTTCCAAGCACGTTTGGTTGTGGTCGGTTTCTCGGAAGCATCGTTGCTAACCAGTTAGCAACTTAGTGCTAGTAGGTTCCCAATGGGAAATTCCATTGGGACCAATAAGAACTAAATTGGTGACATAGAAACGACACTGTCAAGGAACGCTATGTTTTGTGTCGGAGGTCGTGGATGAGTCTCCTGTCATACATTTTTTATTTAGAGGAAGAAGCGGGGATGAAGATGTTGTGGAAGAGGACGCCAGGGCGGCAGAAGCTTGGTTTGGTGTAGAAGGCTTACAGCCGTACATGTTTGAGCCCTTGCCTCGCAACGCTGCCAGTTCTGTTAGCTCTACGCCTGCAGAAGACACAGACGTCCATCCCTGTGAACACTGGGACGGAACTCAATGGGAAAGGAAATTATTCTTATTTCAACAGTTGCGTATATTAGCTCAGACATATGAATCAAGATGCTATTTGGTATAAGTACATTTCTATACATTTTCTTTAGAATTTATATTTATTATTATCAGCAACTATAAAGGAGTTTTAGGGCCAGGCTAGAGATTTCTTCTATTTTTTTTTATTTTGAGAATAAAGTTGTAATATTACGTGAATGAAGTCATCATACAACAACCCATTCAAGAAAGAAACCTTCGAGCTCATACCAGCAGATGACCAACTCCACCAAACAGCATCCTGAGTCCACTTTGACATCCTGCCCAATTTGATACTGGTGTGCTAAAAGATTTCCATATTTATCAGACCAGAGCCAATGTATAAATTCACTTATGCTCGACATTCCTCATTTTAGGGAAGAAAGTGTTTCTTGTAAGAGTTGTCATAAAATATAACTTGTTTCTCGAAATTTTACGACTATTCTCGTTGTGACTTTTTCCCCGTAATATTACGACTTTTTTCTCGTAATTTTGAAACCTTATTCTCACAATTTTATGACTTTATTCTCGTGATTTTACGACTTTATTATCGTAATTTTAAGACTTTATTATCGTAATTTAAAGACTTTATTTTCATAATTTTACGACTTTATTCTCGTAATTTTATTACTTTATACTCAAAATGTTATGACTTTATACACGTAATTTTACGACTTTATTCTCGTAATTTTATTACTTTATACTCAAAATGTTATGACTTTATACACGTAATTTTACGACTTTATTTTCATAATGTTGTGACTTTTTTTTTTTATGTTACGACTTTATTCTCGAAATAGAAAAAAAAAAAATCTCTAGCTTGGCCCTAATACTCCGTTGTAAGCAACAATTTAATCCACATGTGTAAATAATGACTGAAATCTTTGGCTTTACCTTTATAACATCTTATAATGTGGCAACTCTAGAATGGAAAGAGCTCCGTACGTTTTATTAATAATGGCTTAATGTGTCTATTTGGATGTTTTTACCTCACGACTTGAGTGAATGTGTAGAGACTTAGCAGGTGACAGAAGTTGACCCCTGTGTCAACGGTATATTAAGTCCGGTTCATTAGCCCAGGCCCGACTCCATTGGCTGTCAGTTTTACTGCCTGCCTGTGTCAGCTGGCCAGTGTTAACTCTGATGGAGTGTTGTTTCCTCTGAAACCATCCAGTGCAGAAAGGCAGAGAGAGCTGCATAACAGGCTCAGTGACAGGTTCTCAAAACAGGCCAGCCATGAATATGCAAACGCCTCCACAAACAGCCATGGAAAAAAAAAACCTCTGCTTGATGTAGCTGAATTTGAAAATAAGCAATTTTGCCATATCCAAGCAGCTGCATTGACACTTTCAGCAAATTTTTCCAGAGTCTCACTGTCTCTTCAATTTTATTTTTGCAGCACAAGCGAGAGAAGAGAGTTTCATGCCTGTTTCATCATTAAATATTAAATCATGTTTCACTTTACTGTCACAACATAATGAAAAGAGGAGAGACATGCAAAGGGATAAAAAGAACTCATAATTGGATGTTTTTGAAATGTTAGAATATTTGTGTGTTTTTTAATTAGGCGATCTTGCACAACTAACTTGTCCTGATTGATTGAGATAAGGACCTCCTCTTAGCTCCGAATGTGCTTTCACACAGACCCGTTTGATGCAAATTAAGCGAACATGTGCCTTTGATATTGAAATCATCTCACAGCATTCCTGAAAATATTTAAGTGGACCAAATGAAACTGCATTTGCATTTCATTTTCTGTAACTGTACATATGTGAGATTTTGTTGGGAACCAAAAAAAAGTTTTGTATTTAAATACAACTAATGCTGTAAAAAATGATTTGTATGCAAACAAAAATTGAAAGAAAAGCCAATAATTAGCTCAAATCAGCTAGATTAATTCTAATCCTTAAATATTTTGCAGTTTCTCTCTAACTTGTAACATGACCCTCAGTTTAGTATTTACCCTTTAAGAAAATATTCTAAATTCCCTATTTATTTCAGCATAATCTTATGGTTTCAATACAAGAAAATAATGTAAATTAACTTAACTTTGCATGTTTATTTATCACTAACTGAGTGGGTTTAGCAGTAACTGCAAATGGTTTTGTTTCAGCTTTAAAATGCAGTACTTTTGAAAGCTTTTGGAGAAAAAAATCCTTCAAAACTCTGACCATTAGCTATGAAAATCTATTTGAATGGAACTTGCTGCTGTTTCAGTCCACACGTTTAGAAGGCACTGCTTTCTATGTGTGACTATTACACAGCAGTGATTTGTAACTTTAAAAATTGCTAAAATTGGTGAATAGAGCTGTGTAGGCTAACAGCTAACCGAGAACCACTGTCATGTCTGAGGTCATTTATTCAAAATCAATTTCATAATTAGATTGTTAGGAACAAACTAACCTCCAGTATTCAGAGAGAAACTTAAAAAAAAATATATATTTTTTGTATTTAATATTGTTATTAATGGATTATTTTGTGCCAGCTCCTATGTTTTGTTGCAGTCCCTGGAACAGGACATCGGATAATTAAGCAACAGTCCACTACCTTTTCTCCTTAGTCTACCAAGACCTTTCTGGTGTAGTCTCTGGTTTAGGAGTACTTTGACATGAGGTATCTAACATTTGTAGTCCATGTCTAGTATATGTACACTATATTGCCAAAAGTATTTGCTCACCTGCCTTGACTCACATATGAGCTTAAGTGACATCCCGTTCCTAATCCATAGGGTTCAATATGACGTCGGTCCACCCTTTGCAGCTAGAACAGCTTCAACTCTTCTGGGAAGGCTGTCCACAAGGTTTAGGAGTGTGTTTATGGGAATTTTTGACCATTCTTCCAGAAGCGCATTTGTGAGGTCGCACACTGATGTTGGACGAGAAGGCCTGGCTCTCAGTCTCCGCTCTAATTCATCCCAAAGGTGTTCTATCGGGTTGAGGTCAGGACTCTGTGCAGGCCAGTCAAGTTCATCCACACCAGACTCTGTCATCCATGTCTTTATGGACCTTGCTTTGTGCACTGGTGCACAGTCATGTTGGAAGAGGAAGGGGCCAGCTCCAAACTGTTCCCACAAAGTTGGGAGCATGGAATTGTCCAAAATGTCTTGGTATGCTGAAGCATTCAGAGTTCCTTTCACTGGAACTAAGGGGCCAAGCCCAGCTCCTGAAAAACAACCCCACACCATAATCCCCCCTCCACCAAACTTTACACTTGGCACAATGCAGTCAGACAAGTACCGTTCTCCTGGCAACCGCCAAACCCAGACCCGTCCATCAGATTGCCAGATGGAGAAGCGCGATTCGTCACTCCAGAGAACGCGTCTCCACTGCTCTAGAGTCCAGTGGCGGCGTGCTTTACACCACCGCATCCGACGCTTTGCATTGCACTTGGTGATGTATGGCTTGGATGCAGCTGCTCGACCATGGAAACCCATTCCATGAAGCTCTCTGCGCACTGTTCTTGAGCTAATCTGAAGGCCACATGAAGTTTGGAGGTCTGTAGTGATTGACTCTGCAGAAAGTTGGCGACCTCTTCGCACTATGCGCGTCAGCATCCGCTGACCCCGCTCCGTCAGTTTACGTGGCCTACCACTTCGTGGCTGAGTTGCTGTCGTTCCCAAACACTTCCATTTTCTTATAATACAGCTGACAGTTGACTGTGGAATATTTAGGAGCGAGGAAATTTCACGACTGGATTTGTTGCACAGGTGGCATCCTATCACAGTTCCACGCTGGAATTCACTGAGCTCCTGAGAGCGACCCATTCTTTCACAAATGTTTGTAAAAACAGTCTGCATGCCTAGGTGCTTGAATGTATACACCTGTGGCCATGGAAGTGATTGGAACACCTGATTCCAATAATTTGGATGGGTGAGCAAATACTTTTGGCAATATAGTGTATGTGTGTGGTGGTCCAGCCTCAGCCTACTCTTTCTGAAGATCCCTCAGATTCTTGCATGGATTTTTTTGGAGCACCCTCTCAAGGTTAGAGTTCTTCCTTTTCCTACGACACTTCTTCCTGCCACACAATTTTCCATTAATATAAACATTAATATAAATGAATATTAATATTCATTAATATTAATAATAACATTAATATTAATATTAATAAATAAAACTTTTTTTGGGCAAAGCAAAGCTCTAGATTTACCCGTCGATCTACGTTCCTACCCTTATCTATGGTCATGAGTTTTGGGTCATGATAGTGAATGAGATCCCGGATACAAGCGGCTGAAAGGAGTTTTCTCCGTAGTGTGTCTGGGCTCTCCCTTAAAGATAGGGTGAGGAGCTCAGTCATCCAGGAAGGACTCAGAGTAGAGCTACTGCTCCTCCACATCGAGAGGATGAAGTGTTCTGGGCACGTCCCGCCGGGAGGAGGGCCAGGAGGAGATCCAGGACAAGCTGGAGGGACAATATTTCTCTGCCTCCCTACTGAAGATGCTACCCTCCCGACCTGACACCGGATAAGCGGAAGAAAATGGATGGATAACTTTTGTGGCTTAAGCTCTTTGTTAAGAAATAAAAATATACCACCCTGTCTGTAACATTCGCTAAAGTAAACCAGTGTTATAATGAATTACCTTACTTGTCCTGCAGAAAGCCTTCAATCTCCGTGCCTGTTTTGAAGCCTTGCTCCGTCATAAATTGTCTCTACCTGTTTTTTGTTTGTTTCCTTCTCTTGCCTCTTACTTAACAAAAATTACAGATGGTCCTCTGTTGCAACAGAAAGTAGAGGTTAGAACGATCTACAGTATGGTTGTTCTGGCCTGTTTTAAACTATTTCTCTACTGACAACATATTTTCAGATACATGTAAAACTTGTTTTGCTAAGTTTGTCCCCCTAAGTTTGTCGGCTACTCTTATCAAAAATAAGCAACATTAGCAACATAGTGTCTCCCATTAGGTGCAACAACCTTATGTATCTTAAAGCTACTAGTTCTAAGATATGAGAATTTATGTGAAAACGCCAGAGAACTTGCACACTTGCAATTATGTTAAACAACTTAAGTGCAAAAAAATCCCAAACTCAGGAGCTGCAGCTTAGGGGTGAGAAAGTAGCTCCGCAAGCATTGCCCACTCCACAGCCCTTCTCTTTACATGAGGCAAGTTGGGTTTTGTAATGTAGGGCAGAGACAAACCTCTTCTGTGAGCCTCCTCTCCCCCTGATTGGCCCGTGACACAGCAAATATATTTGACTACTTAATAAAAAATATTAGTGCTTTTTTGGGAAGAAGTGCTTTGAATTCCACTTAACGCAACTTCAAATGTTGCAGAAACCTCTGCCACAGTCCCAAGTCCAGCCATCATCTTCACTTATAAGATGAAACTGTCAGTGAGCCTTCCTGACAGCACTCCATGTGTGATCATATCTTTATAAACCAATCAGGAGGAGGCTCACAGAAGAGGTTTATCTCCACCGTTCAAAGAACAGTTACCTCTAAAAGGCACTGTAACCAAAAGAAACAAACCAAGAGCAGGAAAAACATGTGAACCAGAAAAAAAAACAACTTATCCAGCCATTGTAAGTTTAGTTTACATAGATACATTTATAAATAGTGTTTAATTAGTCCGTTTATGATTGTATAGATGCCTAACTTGCTGCAGCCCAATTCGCGTGTAATGGCGATCTCTACAGCCACTACCTTGTCAATTCTGCTTTGCCGTAGCACAAAGATGTCTGCCTCCACAAATAGGAACCCACTACTATGTAATAATAAATAGCACTTTCTAATGCAAGGCAAACATAAAGATTGAGACCTTCAGCTCATAGATGATAAAAAATAACACACATATGGAATATTTATTACATTTCTGTCAGTAAATCCCTGTAATTATTACACACTCTACCTTTAAAGCCTCTCTGGTTTGGTCACGGTCATGTACTAGGGGAAAGGGTGGTGAAGCCATTAACTGTGCTGCTTTGTTTTTCGGAGGAAGGGGCCGAGCATTCCAGGACTCAAAGACACACTGACTCACACTTACACTCACACATTTATCAAATATCTCTGTGCATTAACTCGAATAGTGTTACGCAAACTACCTAAACAAACTTTATACTTAGAAGACATTTAGCAGCCCTCCTACATCTAAATGCACACACACCCTCTCTCCTTTGACACACTCTCTGACTCTTATTCACCTAACTACTTTTACTGGAAGGCCACTCTGATAGACCCCCTCAGAAGGAGAGACGAACCATCCCGTCTGAGTCCAGGGGGAGTCCTTTAGAGGCAGCACTTCCAGTGACTTCAGTGCATTAAAGCTTTTACCTTGTGCTTCTAAAGGCTTCGGGACAGAAGCAGGCCATGCTCTTTGTCTCCACCAGGGAAAGAGGGAAAGCATTGTCTTGTGAGGACACTGATTACTTAGGAATTGGTCATCAATTATTCAAACGACAGAATACTGCATTGCCTCCACCTTTTGTGACAAGACTCCCTTTCAAGGATGGGAAGTGGAGAGACACACCCTGCCAAGTGCAAAAGAATCAATACAGGCCAAGGGAGTTGGCTTCCTTGTTTTCCTTTCGGTCTGCCTCGTTCTTCATCCAGTGTGAATTTGGGGCCTTGGCATTGGCCCCTTTGAGAGGCCTTGAAGTGCCAGCTGCCGAACAGGCCACAGGGGTAAGCCGGCCACCATGGAAGCCTGCGTGGTTTGGAACCAACCACCACCCTTTCTGTCATATTCAACCCACTCCCTTTGCTCCCTTCAGTGTCAGTTGTCTTAATTCAGCCGATTAGCTGTAAGTGAGCCTGATGAATGTCCGCCGTTCATCCGCTAACCTCTTTCTCAGAATAGCAGAGGTGGAAGTTGCCCCAAGGTTTGAGACAGACAAAAAAGGGGGGACTTTCTCCAAAGATGGGACCACCCAAGATTTGCAGGCTTGGGGTTTTTAACTTTGTTTTTCTTCCTTGCCTCCACTCAGCAAAGTTGCCATGTTTTTCCTTGGCCCACACTTCTGGCATTTCCTACTCTCCTGCTCCTTAGTCACTGTCACTGACACAAAGACCCAACACATACAGTGTGTCCCGATGCAGACAGCCTGACCTCGCTCTGCAAACCTTCAGCACTTTGCAATATTTTATAACAGATTATTTTCCTCACTGCTGTAGAGCCAGTCCTTATTTAGAAATACTAGAAAACTAAAATAGGTCAAATATCCCAGTAGAAGTAGCAGCTCAGCCAAAGTCGGTGTTATTACTATATTAGTTGATGAATATCTGTATATATTTTTGTTAAAAAGTCCTTTGAATAACTTTACTCTTATATGAACAAGGTATATAGTTACTGTAATGACATTTTAGGTCTATATCTGACTCATGAGGGCTTTGGTTTGAGTGTTTTAGGAAAACTACAGCATCCAGCTTTTTGGGTGACTAAACCACACATGCATCAACCATCTTTATGGGGTTCTGGTATAATAGGGGAAACCGTGTAATTTTGGCTCTGAAAAATGTAGATATTAGAAAGCAAATTCAATGTGTTGCATCCATCCATCCATCCATCCATCCATCCATCCATCCATCCATCCATCCATCCATCCATCTATACATCCATCAATTTGCCCATCTGTCCATCCATCCACACCTGCATCCATCCATCCATCCATCTGTGCGTATGTCCATCCTTCCTTCTGTCCATCCATCCATCCATCCATCTGCCCATCCATCCATCCAGCTGTCTTTCCTTCCATCCATTCGTCCATCTGTCCATCCATTCACCCATCCATCCATCCATCCATCCATCCATCCATCCATTTGTCTGTCCATCCATCCATCCATCCATCCGTCCGCCCCTCCATCCATCCACCCGCCTATCCATCCATCAATTTGCCCATCTGTCCATCCATCCACACCTGCATCCATCCATCCATCCATCCATCCATCCATCCATCCATCCATCCATCCATCCATCCATCCATCCATCCATCCATCCATCCATCCATCCTGCCATCCAGCCAGCCAGCAGGAGTTTGTGACATTGAACAAAAATGTGAAGGAAAAAGGAAGAAAAAAAACATCTTAGAGGGAAAAAAGTAGGAGAAGAAGGGATCTGAGCAGGGGAGGGGGAAGGAGGTGGTTTGCGCTGTTTAAAGAGTTGGGTAACAATGGCTGCTCTCCAAGGCTGGCTAATAGTATCTGACACGCTGCAATTTGAAGGCTTATATCAACATTGTTTTTACAGCTGCAATTAAGCCACCTAATCAGAAGCACATTGGTCGGGACAGTCTGGGGCTGTTTGGGGGCAGACTCAGTGAGCTGCATTCAGCCCTGCGGCCAAAGCAGCCGCGCCAAGCAGGACCCGGGCTAAGTGGAGGCCAGCCAAAGGAGCTGTGGGTGGGAGATCATCCTGAGTGTGACGCACGTACACACTGTCGCACACAACGGTTATGCACTGTTGACCAAGGCCACACAGAGCCGAGCTCATTCCTATGCATGTATGCGCAAATCTTTCTCTCTCCCTTTTTATGGTAACATCTGTGTTAATTGTGTTGTAGCTGATTGGATTTCCATGTTTGTTCAGCGGATATTTCACAGAGCAAAAGGAAGGAAAGCAAGAAACTGTGAATATGAAAGAAAAAAGGGAACATGTGCATGTGTGCGGTCGCCTCAGTCCCCTCCGAGATTCACCCCACCCCTCGTCAGGGCCGGTTGCCGAGTCACCCAAGTCTCAAATGGCTCAGAGCACACACACACTTATGGAGGGAGAACAGGACGGTGCTCAGCTGGGGCCAAAGTCAACAGATGAGCTGGTCTGAACTGGCTTGCTGTGTGTTCTGATTGTAAATTGCACTGGTGATGATTAGAGAACTCCAGCACAGGATGTCGGCTGTTAAACTGTCCAGAGAAAATAATTTTCTTCTATGTTCAGGAAACTTTTTTTTCTTCTTTCTCTCCTCTACACTCGTCCCCAAACCCCACTTTAATTTAAACATCATGGGCCTGAATGTGAGACAGCAAAAGGACTTGTGTTTAAATGGGTTTAAGGTCTCCAAAGCATGAAAAACACAGACAATACAGCTTCTTTTTCAGTTGTATCATTTGGGTGCACGCCCAGATCCATACATTATACACAGTTTATTTATACATACATTACTGCACAAAGGTCTTTAAACACCCTTGATTTGTTTACAGGTCACTTTCAAGGAGCCCCAGTTCTCCAGGTTTCTGAAAGTATTTATATATCTTTGGGTTTTTATTTCATATTTGGTGCAGTCCTCGTTGCCGGGCATGACAACATGTTTAGCCTTTTGTGCATAAATATCAGAAAAGTAAATAAACCAAGAAATGTCAGTCTAAGAAATCCGTAGCAGACGAGAACTGTCTAGCCTGGCATCCTTAAAGAAACAGGGAATATCAATACTTTCCATTAATGCATCTGGCTTCTGTGTATAGCTTTGTGTCTTCCTGAAAGGGGTAGTTGCTTTAACATATTTTCACGTTTTTTTGTCTTTATACATTACATTTTTTTTTTTGAATCTCTGTTCTTCTTGCCTGGACTTCTGCTTCTTCATCAACACCTACTTTAGATTTTCCCTCCAAATACTCCTGCGAGCTGGGCGTTAGGAAAGAAGGAGAAGATGATGAGAAAAATAAAGCAGAGAAAGCGTGGACTGCTGGAAGAAGCATGGTGAACTAGTGAAAGAAAAGTGAAATGGCGTGCTCAAAGATGACTCTGCACATTTAGGCCCCGTCCACACGAAGCCAAACCCTGGCCTAAACGCACAAATTTTTCACCAAACCAGCCTCTCATCCACACGAAGCCGGCGTTTCGGGGGTCTGTAAACGATCTTTTTTTTATTCAGCCTTCAGAGTGGGAAGATTTTGAAACGCCGTTTTCGCGTTTCCATCTTTAAGCTCTAACCGCATTTTTTTTTTACACGCATGCGTCATAGCGTCGCCTCTAAACACGCATGCGCGACACAGTATCACAACAACAATGGCGCCGTACTGTGTTGAATGGTTGCTGCTCATGCTACTCACCCTGCTGTCGGGCTTACAACAGAATCTTCTTCTTCTGGAATATCTCCAGGAAGAACAGAGCAATATCGACGACATAGTTCAGCACCTGAATTTGACTGAACCACGAAAATGGACCCGCAGGGCAACCATGTATAAATATTAGTGCGCATGCCCAACATTTCGTCGCCTATTTTTGCTTTGGCACGACAGCACCACTTACAGGCCTGGCATACATTTTGCAGCGTTTTCATGCATTCGTGTGGACGATCACATTTATTTTACGTCTCCGTCTTTACGACAAACGTTCTGGAAAATATTAGCGTTTCGTGTTCGTTTTGACTTCGTGTGGACGGGGCCTTAGAGTATGTTTGGCTCAACTTGCTGCTGTGAAGCAGGATTCTCCACCATGAACAGAATCAAAAATAAATATCGATCCAGGCTCAAATGAGCACCTTGATATGTGTTTGAGAATGGCTTTGTCTCCATTCAAACCCAGGTTTAAAGTCTTGCAAGGCAGAATAAAGCCCACTGCTCTCATTAAGACAGAAAAAAGAAAAAAACAAAAACAAAAAAAACCCCGGTCAGTTCAGGTGTTTTATAAAAAAATGAGTCAGCAAATTGTCTATATACCAAACTGAAAGATCGTTGTTTTCTACTTCAAAAACAATTTAGATTTTAAAATGTAAAAACTTTCTATTTAAAAAGTCAATGTATGACATTGATGCATAAACACCTGCTTTTTATTTCAGTGTTAAATTCTATTTGAAGTAACAGATTATAATTAAAAATTTCTCTGGACCCTTACTGGTTGTTGATTTTCTTTATTCAGACTCCGCTGATTTTTAATTGGTTACCCCTGCCCTAGAAGATAAGTCAACCATCCCCCCTACACTGTAACAATGGTGTGACACCACCTATATGGACATAAGCATAATCTCTTCATTGTATATTTAATAAATAAATAAATTAATTGAACTTAATTGATCTCATAAGGAGAACATTACCTCTGCATTTAACCCATCCCCTTCGCGAACAGTGGGCTGCCATCGTGGGGCGCCCAGGGAGCAATCAGGGGTTAAGGTCTTGCTAAGAGTCCCAGAGTGGGAGTCTGTGGGAGTGGGTTTCAAACTCACAACCTCAGGATTTCAAGCTCTATGCCCTAACCACAAGCCCGTCACTCCTCTTTTAAGGTCGCAGGTCGGTAAGGGTTTGTGCAACAGAACCAGAGGTAGATGGGGACAAACGATTGTTACTCTTTATTACCCACTTTTTACTTCATAACATCACATATTGTTCTTGATCCACTGAGTTTCTTCTGCTAGGCATTAAAGCAGAGACAATTCTGCTTGGCAGATTATGTCCCACATTCCTGCACTGGTACATAAAGGCCTTTCTCTGACACCTTCATTGTGAGTCTTTTCACCACATTGTTTTTCCAAATTCAGATTTATGTCCTTGTTAAAAATTTGGTCATTTCCACCACTAACTCATGTAAGTCATGCATAAACACATGTCTGGACAAATACAGCTGCTAAGAGGAAGGTAAGAAACAGTGTGTCACTGTTTGCTTGAAGCAGTTTTATTTCCTCCCTTCATGTATTTACCTGCATATAGATGTCCAGCTTAGTTAATTTATGGGAAGTACCCCCCAAAAAAACTTTTGAGACCGGACACAGACCAGCTGGGTTGGGTAGATTAAAATGGGGATAGCTTAAGGTGAGTTGTTGCACTGGAATTTATTTAGGGGTATTGGATTAATGGGGAATTGATTCAAACGTACTTCACACTTTTTATTAATTCATTCTACCCTGTTTCATTTGTATTTTACACTACACACACTTTAGGTTTTGGGTGAGAACTTCCCAAACTATGAACCTTTAAAAGCCCTATGAATGCTACAAGGATACATGTTTTCCTTTATGTTCACCGAGGGTTAGGCTAACGTTAAATTCTAATCTAAGCAGGGAAATTAGGCATCTTTATTGAAACAGTACCCTCAGACCTCAGCTAACTTTCCCTAAATGTACTGCGCCTGTTTCCCTTTCATTTCCTACATTTTCCTTCATTTGTTTTTGTCCTTTCTCTTTTATCTTCTTCCCCCTTTCTTTGTGTTTCAAGGCTGTTTGGGTAAATGGAGAGTTTCTCCTTAGCTTCTCAGCTTGTGGTTCACCAAAACAAATAAATAAATTCATGAGGGCGCAAGCATTCATTCAGGGAAGGCCGTTGCACACCCCACAACCACATTTAGGATGAGAGATGGACAGAAATGCTTTCTGAGCAGAGGGAGGAGACAGTGTGTTAAAAACTAATCAAGGCACAACTCGGAATGATCTGAATAATAATCAGGGATTCTTCAGATTGATTTTGTCTGCAAGTCATTCTACTTTAGGTAACTCAGACGTCTGTGTGCCACAGCCTGCTATAGGAGCAGTTTAGATACCTTTTCTAGCAGGGAATCTGTTAAAAAAAAAACCCAGTGTAGTCCAGAGGAGAGTCCACTGCTGTGTACAGTGGTTTGCATTAAAACTGCAGTCATGGTTCCTCAGGGCCTAAGTGTGTTTCGAGGTATGTGAGAGAATTCAGTGTTTATGAGAGAGACTTGGATGTGAAAAGACCGAGATTTATATGTCGTGCTTTTGAAATATCCCCGAGACATGTTGGAGGCAGCGAGAGGATTTTAGAAAAGTCCTCTCCGGTTTCTCTGCTTCAGCATTTTATCCAGGTGAGGACATTACGCGGTGACAAGAGCCATTAAAATCCCTCCTCCTCATTTCCCACTCAATCTCCACTGGCTCCTGCTTTTCTAGGCTGCTGGATCATCTTCGCAGAAAACTAGAAGATTGTTTCTCATTATGTTTATTTAACCAAAAAAATTCATATGGAAGCATAATATTCACCAAACCCAACATACAGAGGGATTTATTTTCCAATAAACACATCTTCTAAATTATTCTTTATCTCATAACATACTTTGACTACTACAATCAGTTATCAGATGTACTTGGAGCTCACATTCAACACTTCTCCTAAGAGCCGTCCTCTTATCTCGTTATGAGTTTAAAAAAAAGAGGGTCTGAAATATTAAAATACACATGCTTGATTTAATTATCTAGAAGTTTGAGTTACTGTAAGAATAAAAATGTAGTAGAGCCAAATGTTGTTCCCTGACATTATTGGGACAAAAAGCCCCAATTCAAAGGACCCTGTTTGTGGATCCATTTGCAAATAAAAACTGTTCAATGGGAGAACTATTCACTTTTTTAATGATAAGAATGTTTTTTTATTCCGGTGAAGATTCACAAGCTTATGGGTTATTTTGAAGTAAGCTTGATAATGAGTGTGTAAAGGCTACATTAAGCAATGGATGTGGATCGCTACATAACAAGTTAAGCTGAGTCCAGGGCTCACAATATAAGATTTTAGGTGAGAAGATATGAAGACTAGACTAGATAAAGACAGGAAAAGCAAAAGAATAAAGTAAAAAGGGACTCACAGAAAGTGACATAGGGAAAGGACAAAAGTTGAAAAAATATTGCAATGTGTTTTCTGTTAAAATGTCTGTATCTTTATAATTTACTTGTTCTATGTTTTTACTGCTCTTTTCAAAGGGCCCAATGCTTACCATTTACTGGGGGCCCACATTTCACCCACTCACAGTGGTCTGTGCCTGGGGGCATGTTTGCTTGTATAGTATGGGACATTTCTGCCCAGATTAAGTCCAACACAAAGATTCCAGTGAATGTTACTCACATTGTTAAAAAAAAATATATACAGGTGCTGGTCATAAAATTAGAATATCATGAAAAAATAGATTGATTTCAGTAATTCAATTTAAAAAGTGAAACTTGTATATTATATTCATACATTACATACAAACTCATATGTTTCAGATGTTTATTTTGTTTAATTTTGATGATTACAAATGACAACAAATGAAAATCTCAAATTCATCATATCAGAAAATTAGAATATTACTGAAGACCAATAAAAACAAAGGATTTATAGAAATGTTGGCCAACTGAAAAGTATGAACATGAAAAGTATGAGCATGTACAGCACTCAGTATTTAGTTGGGCCTCCTTTGGCCTGTATTACTGCAGCAATGCGGCGTGGCATGGAGTCGATCAGTCTGTGGCACTGCTCAGGTGTTATGATAGCCCAGGTTGCTCTAATAGTGGCTTTTAGCTCTTCTGAATTGTTGGGTCTGGTGTATTGCATCTTCTTCTTCACAATACCCCATAGATTTTCTATGGGGTTAAGGTCAGGAGAGTTTGCTGGCCAATTAAGAAAAGGGATACCATGGTCCTTCAACCAGGTACTGGTAGCTTTGGCACTGTGTGCAGGTGCCAAGTCCTGTTGGAAAATGAAATCTGCATCTCCAAAAAGTTGGTCAGCTGCAGGAAGCATGAAGTGCTCTAAAACTTCCTGGTATGTGGCTGCGTTGACCCTGGACCTCAGAAAACACAATGGACCAACACCAGCAGATGACATGGCACCCCAAACCATCACTGACTGTGGAAACTTTACACTGGACTTCAAGCAACGTGGATGAAGTGCCTCTCTTCTTTTCCTCCAGACTCTGGGACCTTGATTTCCAAAGGAAATGCAAAATTTACTTTCATCAGAGAACATGACTTTGGACCACTCACCAGCAGTCCAGTCCTGTTTCTCTTTAGCCCAGGCAAGACGCTTCTGACGCTGTCTGTGGTTCAAGAGTGGCTTGACACAAGGAATGCGACAGCAGAAACCCATGTCTTTCATACGTCTGTGTGTGGTGGTTCTTGAAGCACTCACTCCAGCTGCAGTCCACTCTTTGTGAATCTCCCCCACATTTTTGAATGGGTTTTGTTTCACAATCCTCTCCAGGGTGCGGTTATCTCTCTTGCTTGTACACTTTTTTCGACCACATCTTTTCCTTCCCTTCGCCTCTCTATTAATGTGCTTGGACACTGAGCTCTGTGAACAGCCAGCCTCTTTAGCGATGACCTTTTGTGTCTTGCCCTCCTTGTGCAAGGTGTCGATGGTCGTCTTTTGGACAACTGTCAAGTCAGCAGTCTTCCCCATGATTGTGTAGCCTATAGAACTAGACTGAAAGACCATTTAAAGGCTTTTGCAGGCGGTTTGAGTTAATTAGCTGATTAGAGTGTGGCACCAGGGGCCATCAATTTTGAACCTTTTCACAATATTCTAATTTTCTGATATGATGAATTTGAGATTTTCATTTGTTGTCATTTGTAATCATCAAAATTAAACAAAATAAACATCTGAAATATATGAGTTTGTATGTAATGTATGAATATAATATACAAGTTTCACTTTTTAAATGGAATTACTGAAATCAATCTACTTTTTCATGATATTCTAATTTTATGACCAGCACCTGTATATTAAAAAGGGCCACTACTTGGCCATGGAGTAACCCGCCATCAACATCATTATTCTTTCTTTTTTGTCTTTTCTCCTGTTTGTAACATTAATTTGTAAACTTTAGACACATACTTTTCTTGCTAAATATGGAAAAGTTACTCTTTTTTTAAGGAAGAGTTGGCGACCTTAACTTGAGCTACCGTCTCTGCCAATACCTAAAGAGAAACTATTCAGGTCTGAGGAAATGATGACGAGCTGTTCATCTCGTGCCAGTCCTCTCTTTGTGGGTATGGATTTTTAAGCGAACTCGAGGACATAACCAATCTTTTTGGGTGGTTTACTAGATGTGAAACCGCACAGAGTGTCCTTGGGAATAACTGGCTGGTTGTGTGTGTGTCTCCTTTAGTTCTGGCAGAGGCAGGAAAACCGCTGCAAACTGCTCCAGCTGTAACCAGTATGGACTCGTTTGTTGATTTTGGGATGGTGAGAGGTGTACGGAAGTCCTGAAAGACAAATGAAAAGAACCTATTTTCTATGTGTGAATTTTCTGCTGACCATACGATCTATAAATCGAGAGGAAGATTGTGGAAAAACATATGTGTTTTGAATTCATAATTTGTATTTTACTGTTCCAAATCATTTTTATATAATAAAAATCATACAAAAGTGCTTTACATAGAAATGCATCATAAGCACATTTTTGTACTGAAAAACAAAATTAAGTAAAACTAAAATTACATTTTTTCTTTTAACAAAAATAAATACTTTTGCGGGGCTGATGATAATAAAAAAAACAAACTGTTTGCTTCAATTTGTATTAAAGATAATTTATATATATATATATACATATATATATATATATATATATATATATATATATATATATATATATATATATATATATATATATATATATATATATATATATATATATATATATATATATATATATATATATATTATCGTCATTAACCCTAAGGGCAAGGGGCCTTTTCTGTAACCAGGGTGTTAATTTTTTTACAATCTTTCAGTTCAACATCAGATGGGGTAAATAAGAAAAATGTTTTAAAAGTTTCAGATTTGTAAGTGCACAAAAATGTTGCTCTTTGATCTATGTTGGCTAATATTTTCCTACTACCTAGTGATTAAAAGAGGGTAGAGAAAATTCGTTTTTAGAATTATTTATACCTCCCTTTGAGTTAAAGTAAGAAAGTTAGCACACATTTATTTGTAAAGTACAATCAAGTGGCAAGTTAATTCAAAGTACTTCATATCATTAAAAAATATAAAAAGTTATTAAAAACATCAATCAAGTACACAGCAAATCAAAACATCAGCATCATCACACAAAATCATTCATTACTATTATTATAACTAGAAAAACAATCGATTAATAATAATAATAATAAAAAAAATGTATATATATATATATATATATATATATATATATATATATATATATATATATATATATATATATATATATATATATATATATATATATATATATATATATATATATATATATATATATATATGTATATTTTATTTTCTGTAAACAGGTCTTACATTTTTTAAGAAGGAAATTCATTTGACAAAATCTGAAAAATAGGTATAATTTTAAGCCATTCCAGGTTAAGTAAAGTATTAGACACATGTTTCGACAGACCAAGAAAACAATAAGAACAACATGAATATAGAGATAAAATTTTGCAGATTATGGATCAAAAGGTGAGTTGCTTTTTGTGCTATGGTTGGGCTTCATTATCCAGCTGCACTTTTGCCTTATTTTCCCTTACCTAAAATGGTGTGGGATAGAGAAGCAGCTCTAATCCCCACACAGCCGTTGTGTTATTTCTAATTTATTGGACAAAGCCTATGATATGTAAGTCATGATAGAACTTCAGGAGGTTCACACAAACCCCTGCGCAGTTTGGATTGCGTATTAATATTTAAAATTCAGCAGCAAAGTTAGCACCCAAACAGCAGCTTGGTCTCGGTTACAGCCGGGTTTCTCAGTTCCTTGTTTTGCGCTGGGGGTAATTTTAGAGGAATTGCTGAACAGGACGCCTTCAGGCAAACTCTGGAAGATGTACGGATTCAGCAGGTCCTACAAAACAATCAAGCAACAATTTCCCACATTTTCATTTGAACTTTTTAAATAATGCAGGTATTTTTATATCTAATGTTTCAGGATAATTATTCCACCTTGCTGTATGAAGGTTCAGTTTTCAAGCTGCAGTGTGCACCGCATGGAGGCTATTGTTAATAGGAAGTGCACATTTCCAGTAATTTCAGCACATTGTAATGAGTTGGGGTGTTGCATCGAGTGAATAGTCAATAACCCTGATCGATGCTTGAACACTTGGAATGCCACAGGGCCTGACAGATATGAATCATATTATTTTTGGAAGAGGGAATGATAGATTAACTGGATTTGTTATGTTGAGGGAATTTAAAGCCAATATTTTTTTTTCCTATAGACAATTTGGAGGTCCAGGTTTTGTGATTTCTAATCAAATAACCCGAGGCAGACAAAACTTTTTCTTCTATATTCCAAAATAAACCCACTATAATTTAGAAACTCACAATGGACTCCACAGTTGGGTTCTTATATTAATTTTGCGTCATTTGGAACAGCGGCTCTCCATGTTTCGATTTGATTTTTCATAACGATGAGCTACTTCATGTTTAAATAATTTCATGGTACACTTTTATCTACTTAAGAGAGGCGATTAGGTTGAAGCATTCAGATGTGGTCTAAATTGAAAAAGGGAAAACAATTAGGCTGCCTTGTGGCTGTCAGTCAGCGCATTGCTGCAAGGTGTTCTATGAGGTGAAACCAAGCAGGCGGACTAAGGTAGAGGTGGTGTAGTGAGATGGAGAGGCCAGGCAGTCAGCGGGCTACACTAGAGCAGCCGAGTGCCGGGGAGGGAAACACCATTGTACTGTTCGTTTGGAGACATTCTGTCAAAGTCAGCACCGGCTGACACCTCGGATCACAGTTTGATAGACGGAAGAGTAGCTCTCACTGACTAGGTCCTATTAAGGTGGATGTTTTCAAAGTTTGGGCCAGGCACTGGGGAAAAAATAGGAAGGACACAGAGGGGAAGTGGAGCCTGAGTGGAGCTGACATGCTTCAAGACCCTCTTCCCCAAACGCGCTGTCGGGGGTCAAATCGCTTTCTTTCCTGCACCCAGTCTGGCTTGTTGTCCAACTCACTGAATGTCTAATAGAGAGAGAGCTGGAGATCGCCACACCGCATTGTGCTAACACTCACACCCCAACCCTAACTAAAAATAATGCTAATCTGCTGGGTGACGAGCAAGCATGAGTGCATTTTAACACACGAGCTCACAGGCTTTCAGGCAAACATGCATGCACACAGTTTTTCTGCATATATATAGCTGCAAAAAGAGTCCAGCTGGATTAGTTTACATAGGTTTTTCATGCAAGACTCTTTGTACCCCTCTGCATCCCTTTCTCCTGGATCAATGCTCTCCTGCTGTCACAGTGGAATGAGCAGGCAGAGGCAGCTCAGAGAGGCCTGCTGGACCAACACAGGCACAAAGGCATTAAGAGGTAGCAGCGGCGGAGGAGGAGGGGGCGGCGGATTATGTGGCAATGCTTAAATGTGTGTGTGTGTCGTACTAGTCGTCAAAAGGGGCCAAATGCACACTGCACCTTGACCACCTATTATGAAGCTCTTTGCCGCAATGTCAAGTGAAAGCAAGTTAATTGGGTGAAGCTGTAGAGCATGTTAGGGCAGTGGTTGAGGGCTCTCCAGTCTGACAGTTGAGTGTCAGCGGGACGCAGTCAAGTGTGGCTGAGAGACAGAGCGCTGTCACCGGGCCCTAAAGCTGGGCCGCTGGGGTAGCTGGGGAGGGCAAGCTGGGCCGCTGGGGTAGCTGGGGAGGGCAAGCAGCTCCCCGTCTGCACACACACACACACACATCAACACGTAAAACACACACCGATTCAAACACCTAATTACATTCACCTATCACCTCTGCTGCACGCCCTCTCCTTCTGTCACAAATCATTTTATAGGAAATTAGATAAAAACACATTCCCTTAACTGTGCATTTTTCAAAATGCATTTTAATATGATAAGGATAATGACACCAATTAAAAAGACAGAAAATACAATAATTATTTAGTTGTTAATATGTTTTAAAAAAGCAATATTTCTAAGTGAATCAGTGCTTTTGTTTTTGCAAAAGTAGATTTTTCTTAATTCAGTTTTTCACACTTTGAATGGTTCAGGTGAGAGAATAATTCTTAGAGACAATCAGTATATAAAATATTTCTATATGTAGATAATATTGGGGAAAATAAACTTAATGTTTCAAAAATATGGAAAATATATAAAATTATGACATAAGTGAATACATTACAGCAAAAGCATTCAAACCCCTGGAACTTTGTCACATTTTATCACATCGCAGTATTTTATCAGGATTTTTGAGCCAGACAAATATAAGGAAGGGGATAATCCAGAATTGTGGGAAAATATTCTGTTATCTTATCATTTCTTGCTAAAGAAAATCAGCCGACAGCCACATATCTCCATTCTAATTTGAATTTCAACTTGCCTGTAATACGCTTTAATTCTAGCTTTTAATTTTTGTCATTGTATCTGTTTTTTGCAGATGGTTTTCCTGAATCTCCCCTCTGCAGACTCTTAGCAGGTTCTCCTCCAACAGTGTCCTAGATTTAGCTCCATTTACCTCTTTAATCAGATCCATTAATCTTCACACCAACTGCTGAAGTAAAGGCCCCCCTCCAGCCCATCCACCCTGCCTCAACAGCGTTATAACGCTGCTGGGACAGTTTATTATGGGTTCGCTTGGTTCTAGAATTGTATGTAGTGTTAGTTTAAACCAAACAAAACCAGTTCAGTCTTTCGTTTATTCTGACTTGAGCTCTTTCTGCTTCCCATTGTGTTTCTGTATTATCTGGCTCTCTTCAGAAATTCTCTCAAATTTTCCATGAAGTTCAGATTAGTGGAATGATTGTCTAAACTTTTCTGTAGAGAGAGATCTTCTCACCTGGGATGCTGATCCCTGTAGCTAATCCCAGATTACCATGGCTGTATCAGATAGGGTGGATGATCATGAGTTGACAGAGGTATTAACTAGGTACATTTATCCAGTTAGTACTTTACTGTGCTTTTTAATTTAATGAAATAATAATCATGGTGGGGAATGTGGAAAGATGCCTGATTATTAAAGTTCTAAGGTGAAAATACAGAAAACAGTAGATATCAGCACGGGAAATTATTTGTTCTTTTGTAACATATATGCATGATAAATTGTAAAGGTTGTTTTAATAAGTTTATGTTTAAATAATATTAGAAACTTTGTTACTTCTGCCCAAACGTCTTATTTTGTAATCATGTTATGTATTCCTATTTATTTCTATAAGATTCATATTACCAGAATTAAAACATAACTCTATCTGGTTATACAGTTTCCAATATTAAATCAGATGTTAGAGCCAACAGTTAGTACCTGATTAACCATTTTACCAGGGGTGGGTGGTAACTGGGGGGATGTTAGAAAAAACAGACTCAAACATCACGATATTTGATAAGACAATATTGTATCAAATTACATATTGCGATATTTCATTAGAAGGAAATGGTATTGATTTAAAAGTCCCATATTATTTTACATTAAAAATATATATATATATATATATATATATAGATATATATGAACAATGTGGCTCCCAGAGCATGTTTTTTTTTGGTTTGTGCAGGAAAATTCCTCTCAGATTAGGCAGACAGCTTTTACCACAACCCAACTTATTCAGCCCTCCTCTGGAAGAACTGTTTTGGCTTTCCCCTTATGACACTTTTTTTACTTTTACTTGAGTAAAAATATGATAATGTAGTGCCGCTCTTGCTTGAGTGAGATTATTTTAAGTTAATCTGCCTACTTCTATATTTTTACTCTTACTTTAGTGATTTCTTGGGTGACTTCTGGGTAATGAGGTCAGACGAGACAGGGTTTTCTCAGCTGCTGCTCCAAAATTGTGGAATGAGCTCCCCCACTTTATTAGACAATCCTCTTTGCTGTCTATTTTTAAAATCTATTTTTATTCTTTGGTTTTTAACACAGCATGAGCCTCTCTCTGGTTTTGTGTTCGTGGATTGTTTTAATGTTTTTTATTTGTTTTTTTTGTGTTTTAATTTATTTTATTATCTTTGTTTTATTTCTTCACACTTCTATGTTGTTTTGATATAATGTTTACTTTACCTGATATGTACAGCACTATGTGGCTGCTGTGGTTTATTTAAAGGGCTTTATAAATAAAATTGGCTTGGGTACTTTTTACTTTGACCTAACTAAAAAAAAAATGATAGTAGAATTAGAGCAGAGCTACGTTTCCTTGAGTAAAGTCTTTAGGTATTCTGCTCACCTCTTTCTGTTGGTTGGTTTGCAGTTTTTGATATGAAAATGATTCATCAAACATTTTTCTGTTAGATGTTTAAAGATTTGGATGTTGGTTTAAAAATTAATCCTGCTTCAGATCTCCTCATAACTTTTCCCAAGCAGCTGTGCTTTTAAAGTCGTAGGGAAATCAGATTATAATGTCAAATCATTCTGGCTTAAACATCATATATATAAATATACTTTTTATTACTGATAATGTTCCAAAATTCAGAAAATTTCTATTTCAACAAAAAGTGAAAATGGTCTTAAAATCTGTCTTAAAATCTGTGTTTTTGTTTTCGTTATCTTAAACAGGACAGTAGGTTATATGCAGCCTGGACACCTAAATTCGGCCAATCACATTTTTGCGATCATAGCATCTTGATTCATATGTCGCAGTTAATATACGCAACGGTTGAAATAAGAAATAAGAATAATTTTCTTTCCCATTGAGTTCCATCCCAGTGTTACGGGGATGGACGTCTATCTTCAGCAGGCGTAGAGCTAACAGAACTGACATTAATGAATACATTACAGCAAAAGTATTCAAACCCCTGGAACTTTGTCACATTTTATCACATTGCAGTATTTTATAAGGATTTTTTAGCAAGACAAATATAAGTTAGGGGATAATCAAGAATTGTGGAAAAATATTCTGTTATCTTATCATTTATTGCTAAAGAAAATCAGCCGACAGCCGCATATCTCCATTCTAATTTGAATTTCAACTTGCCTGTAATACGCTTTAATTCTAGCTTTTAATTTTTGTCATTGTATCAGTTTTTCAGATGGTTTTCCTGAATCTCCCCTCTGCAGACTCTTAGCAGGTTCTCTTCCAAGAGTGTCCTAGATTTAGCTCCATTTACCTCTTTAATCAGATCCATTAATCTTCACACCAACTGCTGAAGTAAAGGCCCCCCTCCACCCCATCCACCCCGCCTCAATAGCGTTGTAAACGCTGCTGGGACAGTTTATTATGGGTTTGCTTGGACACCTAAATTCGGCCAATCACATTTTTGCGATCATAGCATCTTGATTCATATGTCACAGTTAATATACGCAACGGTTGAAATAAGAAATAAGAATAATTTTCTCTCCCATTGAGTTCCATCCCAGTGTTACGGGGATGGATCTTCAGCAGGCGTAGATCTAACAGAACTGGCAGCGTTGCGAGGCAAGGGCTCAAACATGTACGGCTGTAAGCCTTCTACACCAAACCAAGCTTCTGCCGCCCTGGCGTCCTCTTCCACAACATCTTCCTTCCTGCTTTCCTCCTCTACATAAAAATGTATGACAGAGGAGACTTATCCATGACCTCCAAAACAAAACTTTCCTCCTTGACAGTGTCGTTGCTAAATCACCAATTTAGTGCTACTTGGTCCCAATGGAATTTCCCATTGGGAATCTACTAGCACTAAGTTGCTAACTGGTTAGCAAGATGCTTCCGACAAACCGGCCACAATCAAACTTGCTTGGGAACCTTACGCCACAATGATCCCGCCCCCTTGATTATCGATCAATCACATTCACTTTATTCACTCTTGTAAAGTCGTGCACCACTCGGGAGAATTCGGAAATGCAACGATTGGAACAGCCGCTTCCCTACGACTTTAACATTGGGATTTAACATCGGAAAGGTTAACAGAGTAAAAAGAATGAATATAAATATATGCCACACTTTTCTGATTTCTTCTTCTAAAAATCCAGCTTTATTGTAGCCTCATAATTATACAGTGCTGTTTGTTGAGGTCTTACATTATATTACAATAGAATAAAATATGCTCAGTGGGCTCTGTGTATTTTTTCAAGGCTCTGCATAGATCATTATGTTGAATCTATTCTAAAATGTTAACTATAATTGGGAAGTCTATTGAATATTGTCACCTGCCCCCTTTTCCACTGGTTTGATAGACCCCACTTTCCCCACTACTCAAGTAATTTAATTGTAAGTAGCAGGCTGCTTGGCGACGTATTGACAATCCTAAGCGGTACTGAACGAAAAATGCCCAGAAGTACCTGGCTTTAAGTGATTCCCCAAGGAGTGTTGTGGAGCATGCCTTTAGACAGCCACGGAGGGCTGCAGGACGCCCATTTATCTTCCTAAAGCTCACATTCAATCTCCATCAGGATGTCAGATGGAAATGAGGTGGACTCTTTTGTACCATTCACACCCCATAAGGGCTACTCAGTGCCCTGCTTTCAAAATGACAAAAAAGACCCTAATTAGAGAGGACTGAAGGGTATGAGAGGAGGACGGTCATGGCAGCCGGATCGTTTTGTTCTACCCCATGTTACGTCTGCGGCTGTAATATTTCAGCTGAGCAGAGTGAGAAGGGGGCACGGCAGAAGATGATCCCCTGCTATGGGTGCCTCAACATAATCAACGATCCATAATGTAGGGCCTTATGAAACTGATGGGCCAGAACACAGTCTCTATTCTGAAAGGCACAAAGCATTTGACAGGCCTGTTAGGACTTTGTCTGACCACAGTCACCTGATTAGGCTAATGTCAGGGATCATGCAGGAAAAGACGTTTACAGGCAGTCCTAAACTCTTTCGAAATGGGCAGGTTTGTTCAGTAAATTCACAGAAAATTTATGCATTTTAACTGCAGCTAATAAGAGTCATAGTGAATAATACAAACAATGTGGATGTGTATAGAAAATCTACTAGGAAAAATCCAGCCTTTAATTTGACAAAATTCCTGAATTGAAAAGAGAAGTTTCCCTCACAAAGTTGATGATACGACATGCAACATCCTTCAAACAGTAGAACAATCGTATTTTTCTCCTTAAACATTTTACAAATGTGGATCTAACAGAGAACCGTATCCTTCATCACCACCAACTTTTCAACCCATCCATGTTAAAATTCAATAATTCTTTGACAAGTCATAGAATGAAATCCAGACGTCCCATCTTATCTCTTACCTTTGGAACACAACTGAAGAACCCCTAAAGTAAAGGCCTCAGGAAGAATCCTGATCAGTTGCTAAAACCACATCAACTGAATCCTTTAGACATGGAGGAGCAGCAGCTTCACTCCAGGCCTGCTCAGGATTAAGGAGCTAATTGATCCATCTACATCCCCCCAAGCACCAGAGGTTATTTATACATTGTTTTTATTTTTTTACTTAATTCGTCTTGATTTAGCCCAGAAATCATTGTTTAAAATTGGGCTGTTTGGTCGGTCGATTTTGTTCCACATTATTCCAATAATAGACGTTGAAAACACGTTTCAACAGTCTGAAAATTACAGCTTTTCAACCCAATGTAGACGTTTGAACGTAAATCGTGTCGTCTTTACAATGTCCTTTTAAAAATTTTTGCTCCTTGGGACAGCAGTGACCTGCCACCCTAAAGAGGAGGCCCATTTCAGCTGCTTGGATCTGCGATCTAATTCTTTCTGTCATTTTACTTGATCAGAAGTACGTATCAGACCAGTATATTGAAAGGTTTGCTTTGTGGTTGGCTTATTCTTTAAAAATATTACATTGAGGGTCTGGTGTAAAATTAAAACATTTTCATGAGATCTTTGATCATTTGATGCCCTTAGCAGTTTGCTTATGCCTTGGGTTGGCTGTACTGCAGCCTACAGGTTGTTTATGGCTCTAAACGCTTCAGTGTGCTTAAATTATTTAAGTAAAGCATTCCTCCACCTTAGAGGTGGGTAGAGTTTCCAATAATTGTACTTCCGAAAAATTAGAAATGTATTTAGTAAAAAGGCTACTTAAGTAATAAGTAACTCATCAGAAAATCTGATATTCAAAATCATATAATGACGACAGACAACAAGTTCAAACAATGTGCAAACTCTGGTATTTTAAAACCATAATAAAGTATTTACTCCTTACTGTATATTAGTCTGACCTTCAGGGTTGAGTAGAAAGAAGGAAAACACATTTCAAGACAAACTGTTTCTTTGTCTTAAGCACTTGATGAAAGAAGGAGCCAAGCATTTTACTTAGAGCAGTGATATTTAAAAAAATACTTACTTAAAAGTAAAGTGGAGGAGGTCCTTTTTCTGGGTGGATAATCTAAATAAGTGGTCCTCCTAATTGTCAATCATTCTGGTGATATGTTTACGTAAGGCAGTCCTATGTGTTCGTCCTCATTTTCACTTACCAGTTGGGTTTCTGACCGTGGAAAAATTGCAAATCTTCTTTTGGAAAGTAAGCTTGTATGGGCAATGCAAACAGGAACTTTTTAACGGGGCGTGCACGAGGAGAAATGGGCTTCTGCATGCTTTCCCTCTCAGGAGCAGGTACAGGGTTGTTCATGTGCTTTTTGTTTTTGTTTTTTGAAGTGGAGAGGGTGATTCTTTCCAAAAATTCGAGAAAGTCCTCCATTTTACCTTTAAAAGTATATTGTAGTAAAACTGCTCCTAAAAGTCAAAAAGTTACACCTGATACGTAGAAGTTATGGTAAACAGTCTGGATTCTCATACTGTAGGACTTTTTCAAGTCCAAAGACCACAAAGTTCTTTCACTAGATTTAGTCAGTCGCACGCTGATGGTGATAAGCTACATTATAGCCACAGCTGCTCTGTGGCAGGACGATGGAAGCTAGGCTGACTCACATCAGAGTCACTGAGCCCTCTTACCTGCAGCAGCAGATGGGTGAAGTGTCTACCCAAGGACACATCGCCTCGTCGCTATTATATTTAGGCTGCAGTTACTTTTTCTCATTAACTCAGGTTGGTCTGCGTAGCTTTCCCCCTCTTCAAATTAATTTATCTCAGAAACACTGGATCTATGTTTCCTCATATTTATTCTGTTTTGTATTGAGCTGTTAACTTTGTTTTATTTTCATTCTTTGAACATCAGTTCAGGAATCACATGGTTTGTGCTTGAGTGTCTTTTGGGTTTATTTTGTAAGGCCATTCTTGGTTTTAAAAGAACCTGGAAGAATGTCTTTGCAACTAAATGAGCATGAGGCAGTCTTTAAAGTAATTACATTTCTTTCATCATTCTCAGCTAACAGTGGGATATTTTTGTCTAACTTAACCTCAGCACCCAGGTCCAAAAGCAAGAGAGACCCTAATAATATTTTTTTGAAACAAAATATTTGGAAAAGCTTCATTTTAGAGGCGCACTAATAAATCTTAGGTGCGGCCTGAGTGCTTGATGTAAATATAAACCTTGGTATAAAGTTAGCTTCACATTCTTAATCTCAGGAGTATTTCCTAAAACCTCTTCATCGACTTTAATGCAATCACATTCACTTTAAAATCTAATCGCTCAAACATTTCTACCACTGTCCAAATGTTCCCCTCTGTCTGACTTTATGTCAGGACTCCCCTTTCCTCTAATAAAAGGTTTATAAACTGCTTAAAAGACCATTACGTCTGCTTACTTCCTCTATCATAATGGGTTAAGGAGTCAACTCAAGCAGTTAATAGAAGTTAAGAGGCTAAAAGCCCCAAACAGTTAATGAATGTGTTTTTATTTCCACCTTTTAGTTCTCTTTTTTTATAAAGTCAATATCTCTGTGCAACTAATTATAAATTATACACATTTGTTAAAGTATTTGATAGTTCTAATGAATGCCTTGATTTAGAAAATGCACTATTAAAATAAAACCTTCACTCTCTTTGAAATTATTCATTTTTAAAGGAACTTAACAAAATACAACATTTTTTTACTTTACAGTTTAAATGAGATGGGGCTCTTTAGAGGACAGAAAATTATTTAAAACCAAATAAAGCTTTTATTAATTATTATAAACTCATTTTAGCTACTTTAATGGTTAATAAAATTTTCGTTTTCCTTTTTTTAAATTATAATAGGGAAAGCATCTGCAATGATTTTGAAAAATAAGAATTAGGAGTCAGAGTTGGATTTTCTCTATTCCAAGCAGGATAGGAAGTAAATATGCATGTTAACATTTATACTTGGATAAACGTTCCTCAGCAAGTTAGGGCATGGAGCTTGGAATTCTGAGGTTCTTAGTTCAAGCCCCACTCCCACAGACACTCTGGGTCTCTGAGCAAAAGACCCATAACCCCACACTGCTCCCTGGGCGCCACACAATGGCAGCCCACTGCTCCCCAAGGGGATGGGTTAAATGCAGAGAGTGAATTTCTCCAATGTGAGATCAATAAATGTCAATTATTATTATTATTAGTCCATGGATTTTCCTTTTGGGTCGAGGTTTGATCTATATAAGGCTTAACTTGAGATTTCTTTATTCATTTCTAAACCAGTAAATGATGCGAATTTGATATGATTGTCCCATATGAAAACCATAAATGTCTCCAAGTTTCACACCTCAGGCTCAAAGTGTCACACTGAGAAATGTGCTAATACCCAGAAACCACCAAAGCTTTAACCTGAGCTTGAATGAGCTTGAAACAGCTCAATTTTTTTTTTTGTTTGTTTGTTTAAATTCAACTTTATTGTCATTACATTTTCACAAGCACAGAGCATAGAAATTCACTTTCTGCATTGAACCCATCCCCTTGGGGAGCAGTGGGCTGCCATTGTGTGGCGCCTGGAAGCAGTGTGGGATTATGGGTCTTTCTCAGGGACCCAGAGTGGCAGTCCGTGGGAGTGTGCTGTAGATATGTAACTGAAATGATTGAAATATAAAGTTTCATCTACCTAGCTTGCTGGTCGATTTAACTCAGAACCTCCATGACTCAAGTGCAATTTTCTGACCACTAGGCCACCACTGCCACAACCTGGGGCCTGGGAACAACAGTGTCCCATCCGATCCCAGGGATCAGTTTTAGAAAAAAACCCACAAGTTCTTAAAAATATTTGGCCACATTATAAATGACCCCACAGCATGGAGGGGGTGTGAGGGTTCATTGGCATTGGCAGCAGAGCTAATGCAGCTCCAGCAGATTTCAAAACAGCGTATTCCCCATCACCATTAGACGGCTGAATGTTGAATAAAACATAGGAAAAAAAAAAGCTGAATGTTGGGCAAAACTGTAAATCGTTTACAGTTTGTTGTTTACGTTTTATCACTGCTGCTCTTTAAGAAATGAAAATGTCTTGAGAGGTTTACAAAACGAAATTTCGTTTTTGTATACACCCTGTGTGTACAAAATTACAATAAAGTTTGTCTAAGTCCAAGTCTAAAGATGTGGAAAAGACTTGTCCCCAATAGACACTGCCTAGCATGGCAGTTGCAGCATCATGGTATGGAGTTGTTGTAGTATTATTTGTGCATTTGTAAAAAAATTTGTACAATAATATGTTGAATATCAAGGATTTTCAAAAGCAAATACTTTAGAACCCTGAGATATTACCTTTAATGAAGAACTTACTCCCTCTCTCTCCACAGAAAGCTGTTAACTGAAGTTGACAAAAACTAAGGCTGTTGATCTGATCATGAAAGTTTCATCAACCTACTGTAGCTTGCTGGCCGATTAAATAATCTACAATATAGAGCCTTTTCTGGAGTAAATATCTGCAGAGGTAGTTTAGAAACACAGTGTTAATAATTGTCATAAAAATGGACCTGGCACCTGGAAAAGTTTTTCAGCTGGTTAAAACTTAGACAGATAATTTAAACAGACAAATTATTTTAGAGGGGATAAACAAGCTACCCTGATGTTTTTCTCATGTTGAAAAATGGCCAAGCCAAATTCAACTCTGATAGAAAATTTGTGGAGGGAGCTAAAGATTAAGGTGATGGTTAAGAGAGCAATTCAAACTCGGATGTCTGAAGCTCAGCACTAAAGACAATTAATCATTACACAAATAGAAACATGCAAAATAATGCTTGGAAATTCTAACAAAGGGTTCACATCTTTAAGCTAAATTAAGTTTTTTACCTTAATAACTGAAGGTATTAATCATTTACCACGTCCTTTTTTAACTGAGATCTATATAATCTTTTATTTTCCTTTTTAAACAAATACACCTTGCACTCTTTTGTATAAAAGACTCTTTTAATCTATTTTATTCAAAAAAGCAACATATTGGGGTTAATTGCAAATCTAAATCTGCCAGAGTACAAGTGTATCTAGTCCTTACTTTCTGTACATTTGAACCTATAAGTATAGATAGGATTCTATTAGTTTAAAAAAATCGCCATGACATGCAAACTTAGCACTAAATATTTAAAATGTTATTGTTGAACCTTTGTTCCTGAATTTACAAGTTGTCAGAACTATTAACTATGAATCTAAATAAATATGACATCCATGACGACTTTTTGTAAACCTAAATCTCGGATTTCATGTCAATTTGTCTCAGACCTTAAGCATACTTTAAAATGACACTCTCATTTGGTCCATCTAAATGACCAGATTTCACAATGTTTTTTAGTTCAACCAGCTTAAATTCAGAATCAGTTCTGATTCAAATATTCAACAAATGAAGTTACATGGCAGCTGTGATGTCGCTGGAGACCACCTTTAGGATTTTGTTCTTTCGTTGTAATTAAGGAAAAAACTCAAGTTTGGGGTCTAATTTTCAAAAGTTCCTAACAAAGAAGGAAGGAGTAGGAAAATCAATAAGCCATTTTAGTCTCTATCTATCAAAGCGGATTCCTTCTTGTCTGTTTTAAAGTGGGGATGTGGCACTTTAATAGGATAGCGCAAGGCTGTTTGAAATGTATGCCAATGATTCCTGTCATTTCATGGCAGCCCGGCCATGGTTCACTGAGCGCCCTGTCAGCTCAACTGAAGACAAGCATTTAGTTGCAAACTTTGAGCAGGTTGCGCAAACCAGAAATGATGTGACTGCTACTTCCAATCCCCATCCTTCTCTTTCATGCTGCAATGCCACTGCTGGCGAAGAAGGGAGACAGGAGTGTGCTTTCCCTCATTTAACCGGAGAACATGCTGATTTAGTGAAAACCTTGAGGGCAGAAAGGCAAGGAGGGCAATGAGATGACAAGAAAAGAGGCTCTGAAGTATTGGAGGTAAAGTATGAACAAGTTTAGGGTCAGGAAACCAAACATTATTAGCTGACCTTTTGTACTAAATGTTTTGTGGTAGTTCTTTATGTTTGTCATTGTGTTGTCTCTTAATTTTCCCGCACAATGGCTTATTACCTAAAGGCAAAGAACAAAGGGGCAGAAGGTGTAGTAATTTGGTGTCTTACACTTAAAAAAAAAAAAAGTTATCTTCATACTGTGCCATAATCAAGAAGCCCTGCTGGCCAGCTGACAGTTTGGTTGCGTCAAGGCCAAGGCCCTATATTTTCTGCCTTGTAGCACACCAAAGTAAAACCGCTTGTCAGGCTGAGGTGTCTGTGAGCTGACAAGATGCCCCAGTGACATTTCAGCTCGAAAGAGCAAGTGTCTTGCAACCGAGTGGTCAAATATCAGAGAATAGGTCAAGCAGGGCGGAGCTGAGCTCTATCCGGAAGGCCAGTCTCTACAAAACACCAAACGCCCCCTTGACTTTGACAAGTGGGACTGCTAGAGGGGGTCAGGGAGGGGAGGGGGGGTGGCCATGCGACCGACAAAGTGATGTTCTGTTGGGCATGGTCGGACAGGGTGCACCTTATTGGCTTCAAAAGGGAAAAGGCATTGACATTGATTAATCTTCTTAACCCTGTTGAACATGAAGACAAGGGTGGGGGCCCTGGAGGTGGGGGGAGGGTTGGCAGCCCCGTAAGATGGGCCACTCCAGTGGTTTGTACGGAGCATGGCCCCCTGAAATGTTCGCTGACATTCATTAGAATATCTTTGACACCTATCAAAGGGAATCCAGCCAGACCAGAGACAGAGAGCACCGCCTCCAGTGATCTCAGTCTCTCTCAAAATGCTTTTTCGACTGGGCCTTGTCACTCATTGTGGTACAATGTAATTTCATTATGGACAGGCATAAAGCCACACATTCTCACAAGTTGTATTTGTACATGTATATAACATATATATGTTAACATATATGTATTGTTTAGAATAAGGTTTGGAGACTGCACTTCAGTTGTCAATTTCTACTTACCAATCTTATATTTGGTCCGACCTTTTTTAGCAGCAATAAAATTTCACAAGTACGGTTTTCAAACTTTTATAGCAAGGTACCCATTTCTGTTTTCTGACAGAAAAAAGATGGTGTTATCTGCCACTGGATTTTTTTTTACCAGCCATCAGCATAAAGGTACCGACCAGTTCGCTTACAAGCTAGATAACGGATGCAGGAAGCGACAGATTAGCATGTAAGGTAAGAAATGGAGGCTGAAATTGTTGACCCAAGCGAGGAAAAAGGAAGAAAGGTAGAAAAAGGAAAGATATGAGAGAAGAAAAAAGCAAGTGTCAAAGTCTTGACAACCATCAAGGGAAAACGGTGGTGCTGACATAAATATTTAACAATGAGGGGCAACCTACAGCTTGTCATGTCACGGCTGTGATTAGGGTGAACGGTGACCCCCCTCACATATAACATGGTTTCATGTTGGGGGGCTGGCAGTGGGGACATGTGTGAGGGGCTCGTAGTGTTGATATCAGAGGATGGACAATGCTCCCCTTAACCCTCATTTCCATAAAGCCATTCCTTTGGAACAGCATTCCCAACAGGCCCTGACTGACTCCCTACATGCTTATTCTCCATCACCAGGTACAGTTTGTGCAGAGCGAGCTGTCTAGGAGACAAAAAGACTCAGCATGCTGGGAGGCTGTGTGTGTGTGGCTGTTGGCACGATTTTTACTTGATAGGCTTCTTGAGAACCTCGTGGTGTATCTCTGGCAGAGGAGCTGTTTATCATTCCGCAAACATCATTTGGGATGTTTCTCATTGATTGGTTTAAAAATGTTTTTCCAATGTAATGTCATTGTTTGCCAACCGTCAAGGGTGAGCCCCCAGTGAATAATTCCAGCCTTAATTAGAAAGAAATCCATACATGGAATTTAACTTGCTCACAGGATCACAGTACCTTGAAGAAACAATTACACAGCAAAGAGAGGTAATCAATTGCTTGGCTTTGCCATGAAATGTCACCAAATGAAACTCATTTTCCCTCGGAGCCATTTATCAATGAGCCTTTATTCCAAGGACCTAAGGAGCAGTTAAAAAATGTACATTTGGTAGAGAAACATATTTTCGTTGTAACACAGTTTATTTTACTGTCATTAAACAAAGAAAGAGGAAACATTACACTGTAGAATATCACAATCATCCTCCAATAGAACCATCTTCAAATGAAACTGACCTACATCATTTAGAACAAGCTACATTTCATTTTTTATTTTTTAAGGACCAAGGATTCCATGAAAGTTATTAAGTATTATTTTTCTTTGTGTTATTTGAATGCAGCATCAACTTTATTTTGATATAGCTTAAAAAATGTGAAAGTTTGTTTTCCTACTAGCAGAGAACCATCTTTAAGGCACATTATTCTGGGATTTCAAATATCTAGTACAAGTAAAAATATTTGATTCTTTGACTGTGACAGTACACTACAAGACAAAAAGTAAGGCTGTTTATTTGTTTTGTGTTGTCCCTGGAGTTAGATGCTTTTATTCCCTCAATTTATTTTAGAATTCTATTTTCTAAATGTTAGTCTTGGTTTCCTGAAATTTCATAAATGATAAATAAAAGCTGAACGAGTTTAAAGACAGAGCTACGAAATAAAATAACTTATAAAATCTAAAGTATATTTAATCTTTATCACATTTCCTTTCACTGATAGGTGTTATCTGATAAGACCTCCTGTATCTAAAGACACGAGGTGTTTATAAAGCCAAGTGTATAAACCCAAGTTCTAAAAACATAATGGGGAATATCTAACAAACACCAAAAATGTTAATGTCAGGGTTTACAGTTTTTATCTATCCAATATTCCTTTTACTTTATAAACCTTCATCCTGGACTTTTCCTTATTGTTTCCACACTCCTGGTGAAATTGCTTCCTTTTTTACTTATGACTAGATATAGCATTTCTAACTGTGGGGAGCCTTGCTACAAGCTATTTCATAATCGGCAGGTAAAGATGATAGTGAGTCATGTGCCCAAGACGCCTCAAATCACCACAATCATTATTAATATCAAAGGCTATGTTCACACTGCAGGTCTTAAAGCTCAATTCCGATTTTTTGTGTGGCTGTTTACATGATCGTCTCAAATCATTGCCGGGAAGTGACCCCATGCGCAAATGATCAATAACAAGACGGGTCAGAAGTCAGCGTCTATGGATGGATTTAACTCTGTTTAACAACAGAAGTAGCTGGATGATACAGCAGACGGTGTGGAAAAGGACACAGAGATGAAAGAGAGCTTAACTATTAATTATGGCTTTCTGTGGAGCAGTGGCAGCAACATAGTCAACTGACCTATTACAGCATGACCCCTCAGTTTCTTTTAGATTGTTGTATCTGACCAAATACGCAGTAATAATAAAATGTCATTACTCCACTGTGCATCTCCTTCTACGCTGTTCTCCATGTTTGTTGTAATAGTTTTGTCCCCTCGCTGTCAGTACAGAGTGACATAATTGTCATACTACTTCTGATATCCGTCAATTGGCTGATCCAATCCAACCTGCATCGGATAACCACCTGCAAATGTGGCCCAGATCGGATTTGAAGATGCCTCAGTCAGAAATAATCTCACCTGAGTCACTTCACAGCAAAAAAATTGGATTTGGGCCACATTTCTCTGCAGTCTGAACGTCGCCGAAAATAATAGATACCAGGTCACTGACTGGCTTCCACTCCTAAGGACTGTAAGGTTAATTAAGACCAAAGTTTAATCATATCCGATAGAGAAATCTGCTTACAGAAGAAATGGGTAAATATCACAGCTGTTGTTCATGATCTCACAGTTAACCATTCTAAAATTATATGGGACTCTAAATTAAAATGTCTCTTTCTCAACATTTTTGTCACAATGTTGAGCAAGTTAGATAGAAAACTACACAAAATTTTATATATAAGGAAATCCAGCTGGTAGCGTTGAGCCATGCTACGTTCACACTGGACGCCAGTTGATGATCAGAAGCAGCCAGTTTACATGAAAGGTATGTGGTTGACGCGAATCAAGGTGCATCAAAAGGTCCCGCAGCGTGTCTCGAGCAGCAGGTGTAGCACATCTTTGTCCCAGTCTTGGTTCTGTTCTGTTTTCTTTTGAGTATTCCGTTTTACTTTGCTCCATATTTTCTAGTTTTAGTGGTTTAATTCTTATTTTGTTGTGTTCTCTGGTTATTTTTCAGTTTTCAGGTTTTTATTTGTTGCCCTCTGCTGCCCTCTTGTGTTTTACTTTTTCCCTAGCTACATTCCTGTCTGCTCTGTTCACACCTGCTCCCAATCTGCTCGTTAGTCCTCTCTTTGTTCAGTTAGCCAATAATATTCTCCTTGTGCAGCTCCTCAGTGCTGGTTCCTCGCTAAACTTCGACCTACACCGTCTTACAGTGTCTTACCTCGTCATGATTGTTTTCCCCTGATGCCCCCATGGTTTCTGGTTTGTTTGTTTAACTTTTTTCTTGTTGTTTTTTTGTTTTTTGTTTTATTTTTGGATTCCTGCCTCTGTTGTTTGTTTACCTTGCATTAAATCTACAAAACCTCACCTCTGCCTCCCTGCCTCTGCATTTGGGTCCACAAACCTCAACCCAATCCTGACAATTTTGACGCATGTGAGCAGCTGAAGTATGAGCTTCTGAGGCATGTGACGCGCTGCACAAGCAGCAGATGCTGGAGTTGGAAAAATAGAAATTTTGCTGCTTGATTCTCCACGCCAATCAATCAGAGAAGCTGATCTGGTAGC